>NC_091987.1:82425837-82735018 GCF_044704955.1 Pristiophorus japonicus | reverse complement strand
CCCCCATTATCCATTCCTTCCCCCCAATCTCCTTCCCCCCCCCAATCTCCTTCCCCCAATCTCTTCCCCCCAATCTCTTTCCCCCCCAATCTCCTTTCCCC
Organism: Pristiophorus japonicus; assembly: GCF_044704955.1. Taxonomy (NCBI): domain Eukaryota; kingdom Metazoa; phylum Chordata; class Chondrichthyes; family Pristiophoridae; genus Pristiophorus; species Pristiophorus japonicus. The sequence goes on along the minus strand of NC_091987.1, from coordinate 82,734,917 downwards.
CCATTCTCCTTTCCCCCCCAATCTCCTTTCCCCCCCAATATCCTTTCCCCCCAATCTCCTTCCCCCCAATCTCCTTTCCCCCCCAATCCTTTCCCCCCCATATCCTTTCCCCCCCAATATCCTTTCCCCCCAATATCCTTCCCCCCATCTCCATTCCCCCCAATCTCCTTTCCCCCTCACATACCCCCAATCTCCTTTCCCCCCCTTCCTTTCCCCCCTCTCCCTTTCCCCCATCTCCTTTCTCCCCCGATCTCCTTTCCCCCCCTCCCTTTCCCCCCATCTCCTTTCTCCCCCCCTCTCCTTCCCCTTCTCCCCCTCCTCCCTTCCCCCCTCCTTCCCCCTCCCTCCTCCCCCTCCTTCCCCCCCTCTCCCCCCCCTCCTCCCCCCTTCCCCCTCCTTTCCCCCCTCCTTCCCCCCCCTCCTTCCCCCCCCTCCTTCCCCCTCTCCTTCCCCCCTCTCCTTCCCCCCTCTCCTTCCCCCCTCTCCTTCCCCCCTCTCTTCCCCCTCTCCTTCCCCCTCTCCTTCCCCCCTCTCCTTCCCCCTCTCCTTCCCCCTCTCCTTCCCCCTCTCCTTCCCCCTCTCCTTCCCCCCCCCTTTTTCTCCTACCCCCTTCCCCTTCTCCTCCCTCCCTTCCCCCTTCTCCTCCTCCCCTTCCCCCTTCTCCTCCTCCCTTCCCTTCTCCTCCTCCCCTTCCCCCTTCTCCTCCTCCCCCCTCCCCTCCCTCCCCCTTCTCCCCATCCCTCCCCCTTCTCCACATCCCTCCCACTTCCCTCCCTCTGCTCCCCCCCTCTCTCCCTCTACCCCCCTTCTCCCCCTCCCCTCGCTGTTAGAAACACAGACACTGACAGACAGAGAATGAGAGACACACACAGACAGACAGAGAGAAAGAGACACTGACAGAGACACACTGGCGGGGGGGGCATCCCAGCATGCTGTTGGAGGGCTCCCGGTGCTGCAGTCAGTAAGTAGAAAATGTTTTATTTATTGATTTAAAAAAAAAATTATTTCTTATTAATTTTTTTGGATTGATTTATTGGTTGATTTATTGATGTTTTTAATCATTTATTATTGATGATGGCTCTTTATTTGTAAAACTGAAGTGTTTAATGTTTGTAAACTTCCCTTTAAACCCCCCCCCCCCACCATTCCCTACGCCTGATTTGTAACCTACGCCTGATTTTCTAAAGTGTAGACAAGGTTTTTTTGAGCGTACAAAAATCTTCACTTCCTTCATTCTAAGTTAGTTTGGAGTAAGTTTTCACTGACGAAACTTTGAAAACAGGTGTAAGTGGCCGGACACACCCCCCTTTTGAAAAAAAAATTCTGTTCCAAAGTGAAACTGTTCTAACTGACTAGAACTGGAGCAAACTAAATGGCGAGAATTCCGATTTCTAAGATACTCCATTCTACACCAGTTGCTCCTAAAAATCAGGAGAAAATCATGGCGAAACTTGGGGCCCAGCAGAGGTGGATCCTGTTCTAACTCCAAACATCCAGCTGGCCGTCTCATCATCACTAAGTGGGGTTGGTTGTAGGGGAATTCCTTCCTCCGAGTGTGTGGGGACATGGGCACAGACCCAACAGCTGGCAACGTTGGCTTACTTTGCATAGGTGTATGACATGTACAAAAAGGTGTTCACATGTAACTCTCTCTTGCTCCGTGGGGTACGCTGGCTTGAATCCTCCTGAGGCTACATATTTCAATTACAAAAAGGAAACTGCACATAATATCGCGTAACACATTCATCTTGGACCATTTTTTATTTCTTCCGGCGTTTTCTGCTGATGCGTCCGCCTTCAGTTTCCTAGAATGTGTATGAAGGCAGGGTTATTTGTTTTGTTCGCTTGTGCTGGGGTCGTTGGATTCATATTCTTTAAGCTGAGACCAATGTTTCCATCGGCCAACCCCACCCATATCTATGCAGGCGCACGTATCTCCGCCAATTAGGACTTCAAATGGGCCAGACCAACGGGGAGCCAGCCCCGTTCGTCCTGGCAGACATTTTACCATTACCTTCGCGCCTACCTGTGGGACCTCCCCTTGGTCCTCCAATTCCTTCTGTCCATCCATGCCTGCTTGCCGTTCCCTCACTTCCTTCCTCAATTCCTCAAGTTGCTTACTCAGTTCCAAGACATACTTTCTAATCCGATCCCTCAGGGGTCCTACGTCGGATCCCCCGATTATGATTCCTTCCGGCAGGCACATCGCCCTGCCTGTCATCAACTCATATGGAGTTAATCCCGTCACTCGGTTAGGAATTGCCCTTTGTCTCATCAAGATTGTGGGTAGTAAATCCGCCCAAGCTTGTCCCATCTCTTGGATAGCCTTTGCTAGGGCTGTTTTAAGTGTCCTGTTCATATGTTGTACCATCCCAGAGCTTTGCGGGTGGTAGGGGATATGAAACTTCTGTCCAATACCCAATGTAGCACACAACTCCTTCATTATTTGTCCGGTAAAATGGGTTCCCTGGTCGGAATCGATTTCCGGGACCCATCCACGTACAGGATCAGCTTGAGGTTTTCAAGGGGAATATCACTTATGTGTCCCAGTGAGTCCTCCCATTCCTGTGCCTGGCATTCATGAGGCTCACCCACGGATAAGAGGCCCTCTGCCAGATTATTCCCCGTGTCTCGTACAATTTTTACAGACCCATCTAAGGGAAGTAATACTGCTTCCCATTTGGCCCGGCGCACATTGGACATGGTGCGCAATTTCCCTGTGTTGAGCATTTCCACCAAGGTATGTTTGGTATGTAGTAAAACCTCCCCTGTCATTACTACTGGCTCACTAACTTTCACCGGCCACGTTGCGCAATCCAAGGTTGCTACACATCTTGACAGACCTCCTGCCACGGGCGACTGTTGGGTGGAATAGTAAGCTACTGGGCGGGCTCAGTCTCCATGCATTTGAGTAACTACTGCTCCGTAAAATCCGCCCTCGTTTTCACAATGAATGTGAAACGGTGCATTCATATTTGGCAGTCCTAGGCCTGGTGCCGACATCAGGGCTTCCTTTATCTGGCCGTATGCTGTTTCTTGTTCCGGGCCCCACTCCACACTTTCTAGAGCTGGTTTTCCTCCCTTAACTAGCCTCTGTATTGGTTCCACGATTGCCGCGAAGTTGGCTATAAAGTTCCTACAGTAGTTAAAGAGTCCTAATACTTTACGCACTCTTCGGACCGTTTTCGGTCGGGGCAAAATGCGAATTGCTTCCTTTCTGTTGTGTGGCATTGTTTTTGTTCCCTGCGACAGTTGGTGTCCCAAGTACTGTACCTCCTTCAATCTGATCTGAGCTTTCTTGGGGTTTACCTTAAATCCCGCTTTCTTTAAGGCTTCTAGGGTTTCTATCAGGGCCCCCATATGTCCTCTCTCGTCCTCTGAGGCAGTCAACAGATCGTCCACATATTGGAGGATGGTACTTCGGTAGGGGGCTAAATCTACGGTCTCCAAGGCTTGACTCATAGTTCGGTGAAATATCTTGGGACTCTTGGGCTAATGGTATGGACCAAAATCCATTAGCTATATCTAAGACCGTGAATATTTTATGTTCTGGTTTCAGTCCATTAAATATGGTCGCTGGGCTTGCTATGATGGGGTGCTGGTGGGGAGTTACTTTATTTAACGCCGTATAGTCTATGGTCAATCGGTATGACCCATCTGGTTTATTTACGGGCCAGGTTGGCGAGTTCGTAGTGCTTTCGGCTTCCCGAAGGACACCGCTCCGCAAGAGGTCCTGCACTATTTGTTTTACGGCTTCTCGGGCTTCAGGTTTAATGGGGTATTGCTTATGAGGAGTGTGTTCCGGTCCAGGAATGACCACTGGCTTGGTCTTTACCAGCCCACAATCCTGCTTTGATTGAGCCCACACTTCCCTCATTTGTTCGCATAATGGGCCTTAGTCTCCTGCTGTATCCCAATCTTGGGTGAGAAGTTGCGCACTTCCGACCTTTGCGTGATTGTGCAAATTAGTCTGTTCCCCGTACGTCATGATTTTGCATCTTCCCTTTATTTCTCCAAACTATTCTCTTATTCTGTGGGTCTATTATTGCCCCTAACTGTTCCAGGAGATCGATCCCCAAATGGCCCCTTCTGCACTTGGGCATACATAAAATTGTGCCAGTATCAGAATATCGGCTATCTCCAATAGAATTACTTCACTCTGGTGGCCGATCCTCCCACGCCAGTTATATGGACTACATGTTTAGTTGTGGGTAAGGGAATATCTGTCATAGATACCAATGCTCCCGTATCCACTAACATATCACACTGCCGGCCCCCTAACAGCGCTGTTATGTGAATACGCAGATCCTCTCCCTGCCCCACTGGGGCCGCTGGCCTTCAGTCCCTTCCTAAGTCCCTCAGCGCTGTGATTAGCTGCTGTCGGTTCATCTCCTCTACTCTAAGGGCTGACTGACTATTTCTTTTCTCCTTGGGCGCCCAACATTTATCAGTGGCATGTCCCTTTTTCCCGCAATTGTCACATCGGATGGTTGGTCTTTTGGGGCCCCTATAGTCGGTGGCAAAATGACCCGTCTTGCCACAGTTGTAGCATTCCCCTCGGCCCGCACTCTTACTACTCTTAGCTGCGGCCATTTCTTGTTTTATTCCCCCAGAGTTAATGTGGCATGTCCACTGGACAGCTTGGTCATAGGTGTCTGCGACTACCACCCCCATTTTTAAGATCTTTTGATGATCGGCCGAAAGGCCGTCCTTAAACATTTTCACGAAAACTGGGTCGTCTCTGTTCGGGCCCGCCTGTCCCGAGGATTCTTGGTATTGGAACCATAACCTCTCTCTGTAGTCATTGGCGTTTTCTCCCTTTTTCTGGCGGGTCTGCATTATCAATCCCCAATTTGGAGTGGATGCTCCCATTAAGGCCTGTACAGCCTGGACAAACCCCGTTCTGGCAGCGTCTCATTGTGCCCTTGTGGCACCCATGGCAGGTATCCATGTGCTGTCACTGTGAGGGGGTGCTAGCTCTGTTCACCGGTCCTTTGGACACTTAGTCCGAACTATTTGATGGACATATCGTGAGCCTCATACAATTCTTCTAACTTTTGCCAAAATTCTACATTTCTCTTCCGTGGTTGTAGACTCCCCAAATCCTGATTCATCATTTGTTTTTCTGTGGGGTGAAAGTGTAGTATTGATATCGGGTGTTCCCTCCCTGTACGCCCTGGGTTACCCTAAGAGGTGCTGTCCTTTCTGTATTTACTGAATTTGACCCTTCCATCTCGGTCTCCTCATCAAAGGGAGGAGCCGAGACCGCTACTGCGGCAACATAAGTCGGAGGGAGGTCATAATCTGATCCCCCCCCCCATTTGTCCGTTTGTTCATACCACTCTCTCCATTTTTTATTCTCGGCTTCTGTTTCCTTACTTTTCTCTACTAATTGTTTGGTTTTACTTTGTAACACACATAACTGATATACTAAAAGTACTTCGGCTTTCTTTGCCTTTTTCTGTTTCTGTTTCTCCCACCAATTCTTTTGCTCCTTGGGGACAGCCGAGGGATCCCACCTGTCTTTAATCATTTATCTATTAAGCCCTTCTGGTCATCTGCATAGAACCTACTAAGATACCCACCCGGCCCCCATTCAAGGTCTTCCCTCGACACCATTATGTGATCTGACCTTCCCTCGCTTCCTCTGCGAATGAGTCTCTTCACGCGGGATTACTTCTACTCCGCCACTTATTTATTGCGATGGGATTATCCCTCAACTCTCACACCAGTTCATGCATATCACACAGTCCCTCACAGGTTTCCGTCGTCACTTTGTCCTCCCGGTGATCCCTTCGACCTTAATCCTTGGCCATCATGTGGGGCATTTGCCCTCTTAATTCTGGCTCAAGTTAGGTGATTGAGATAGTTTGTGACAATTGAAGTGACTGGGACATTCGTTTCTCTTACACACCACTTATCTTACTTATATTCTACTTTATCTTAGTCTCTACTCACTGTGTCTATTATCAACTCTCGCCGTGTCTCACTTTGTCCGTTGTGTGTCCGGCGGATTCAACTCTGCCGTCTCAGGCGTTCCAATTTCCGGGATGTCATAAAATCCGACCTTATCCCCATACGCTCGAGTCTTGGTCGAGTCCGCCCACCGGTACACCCTGCTTGCAACGCCAAAACTGTTGGGGTAAAACCCTGAAGTAGAAATAAATCTACTTTGAGACCAAAATTAGAGAGTAGAGAACACACAGTTTATTAATACAAGGTATTCTGAAAAAATGTTCAGCCATTAACTCATTGAATGGCGGTGCAGGGCCGAATGGCCTACTCCCGCACCTATTTTCTATGTTTCTATGTACCAGGGGAGTTGTGTAGAGGTCCCTTGACGAGGCACAAAACTCAACTTGGTGTTACACAAACAGCATATTTAAAGTCGTAAGCCACAGACGTCACATTAATACATGACCCGATCATCTATTATTAATATTTGTCGTTCAACACACTTCCTTATCTTCGGCCAACGTCTGGTGTGTGGTCAACCTAGTTGGTTTCCATGTTGCTCAGCGCCTTGTGACCCTTTCGCAATTGCTTATTTTCTCAAGCACAGCAATTTCTCATGAACGCTATTAACCCTTCACCTGTCATTTCTGTAGCGCAAATGTTACTTGCCACTTATCAGCCCAAGCCTGAATATTGTCCAGGTCTTGCAGCATGCGGGCATGGACTGCTCTATTATCTGAGGAGTTGCGAATGGCACTGAACACTGTGCGGTCATCAGCGAACATCCCCACTTCTGACCTTGTGATGGAGGGAAGTTCATTGATGAAGCAGCAGAAGATGGTTGGGCCTCGGACACTACCCTGAGGAACTCCTGCAGCGATGTCCTGGAGCTGAGATGATTGACCTCCAACCATCACAACCATCTTCCTTTGTGCTAGGGGATGCTGCTTAGCAAAAAAGCTGAACATTACCAAAGATAGTTATTCCTTCTTCAGATTGCATTCTCTATACACTGCTGGATATATCCAAAAGAGGACGAGAAGGGCCTGGGGAGAAACAGAAAGTTTGTTGTCAGACCACATTGACTGTTCGCAGATTAATCTAGATAGTAATATCTGGTTAGGTAGCTGTATAACAGATATTATCTATGTTAGTCAATTTGAGAACTGAGGCTGCCATGATGGAATGTGTTGAATGCTCCTTTATTAGTTGTGAAAGATTCTTACCAACAATTTGATAAGAATGCAGAATACATTTTACAAGTAATAACTTAGCAATTAGAGCCATAGGAAACAAAATTCTCGAATGAATTTAGTATGATTTTGATATAGCAAATCTATGCATCGATGCAATGGAATCATTCCACAAGCTCAGTTATGAGTAAGAGGATCAACATTCTGTCATAACTGCTTCCTGATTTAAATGGAAACAGAGCAGCATTTTGGATAAATATTTAGTGTATGGCTAGAGTGGCGCACAATCAAAAAGGCAAAACAAATAAAACTCATCAAGCATTTGTGCTTGGAACTCACTCGCACATCATACATAAACCATGGCTGCTATTCACATGAAGAATCATCGGGACATAAGGCCATTGAGCTCCTCACGTCTGTTCTGATATTCTATTATATCATGGCTGCTCTGTACATCAACTTCATTTTCACATCTTTTGTTCCAGATCCCTTACCTAACAAAAATCTATCGATCTCTGTCTTGAAGATTTTAGAGGAGAGAGAGTTCCAGATTTATACTACCCTTTGTGTGAAAACATGCTTCCTGATTTCCCTCCTAAATGGCCTGGCTTTAATTTTACGATTATGTCCCCTTCGCCCTTGATTTTCGCACCAGAGGAAATAGTTTCTCCGTATCTTTTCTGTGGAAAAGTGCTTCCTGATTTAACTTTTAAAAGCAGAAACTGTAAATTTAAGATTATGCCCTCTTGTTCTGGATTCCCCCATAAGAGGAAGTAGTTTCTCCAAATCTACCCTATCAAATCCTTTTATCATTTTAAATACAGTACTCCAGATGGGGTCTGACCAAGGTTCTATACAACTTAAGCATCACTTTGGCACTTTTGTATTCCAACCCCCTGAGATAAAGGCCAATATTCCATTAATCTTTTTTATTTATTTTCGTAACTGTGCATTAGCTTTTAGTGATTTGTGTACATGGACACCCAAATCCATTTGCTCCTCCACAGCTCCTAAACTCTCATGATTAAGAAAATATTCCGATTTGTCTTTCTTAGATCTGAAGAACTCTCTCTCATAGTTTTGCCCACTCATTTAATCTGTTAATTGTCTTTTTGCAATTTCTTGCTTCATCCACACAGCTCACTGTGCCTCCTAACTTAGTGTAATTTGAAACTTGGATATACAACTCTCCGTTCCTTCATCACAGTCATTAATATATATGGTGTAAAGTTGAGTATAGATCCCAAGGAAACAGCACTTGCCACATCCCAACAATCAGAGACTATTCTCTTTATCCCTACTGTCTGTCTCCTACCACCCAACCAATCCAAGCAATCAATCAGCAATGAGAGACTATTCTCTTTATCCCTACTCTCTGTCTCCTACCGCCCAACCAATTACTGACTCGTGACTAGGTTACCGCCGATTCCCTATGCTCTTATCTTTGCTAATAATCTCTTGTGCGGAACCTTATCAAATTCCTACTGAAAGTCCATATAGACAACATTCATTGACACGCCCCTATCCACCATGCTAGTGACCTCCTCAAAACATTCATCTAGATTAGTCAGATATAACCTACTCTTACAAATCCATGCTGACTCTATTTGATCAGCTCATACTTGTCCAAGTGCTCAATCACTGTCCCTTATAATATAGTCCAGTAACTTGCCCACAATTGATGTTAGATTAATGGGTCTGAAGTTTCCTGCTTTCTCCTTTGTTCCTTCCCTTAAATAATGGAGTGGCAATTTTCCAATCCAAAGGCAAAATTTCTGAATCTAGAGAGCTTTGAAAAATTATGACTAATGCATCTGCAATGTCTTCACTAGGAGTGGGAAATGGTGCTTTTGGTACAACACCAATTTTCCCCATTTAAATGACAGGTCTCAAGTAATTGGAAGGCATAGGATAGAATGCAAAGTCAATACTGGGGCTTGTTGCTACACCAAACTGGTCTGTAGCAAATCTCTACCATCTCCAGCTGCAGAGTCCATTGTGGTAAAAATCTTTTCCTGTGAGGCATACAATTCCGATTTGCATTGCATTTTATGCAAATTCCTGCAGCCTCAAAAGTCGTGTATACTGTGCAAAGCATCTCTTAGTGGGAGTTTGACTTCAGCACCATCCCTCTCTAGTGCTGAATACTGAGGATTTAAAACTTTGGACCAAGGTGCTGTCCACAACTAAAGTACCACAATCTTTCTCCTCCACACCTTTCTCAGCAGAGCGTCTTCTCATTGGCCCCTTGGATAATGTTTCTGCAGAGTAGATGGTGAGAAGCTATAGCTTGCCTCCAGAGGAGGGCGTCATCGTGCTGTTAAATTCATCGGGATAAGAATAAATGTATTGAGGGAGTAAAACTCTTTGCGCAATGCACCTGCAATGTAGCAGACGGGCGTGCCTTTGTGGGGGTGGGAAGGGGATAGAAGGAGCTATATTGGGCTGGATTTTTGGCCCTTTTGTGCCACTGTTTTCGCCTCGAAGGGGCGGTAAATGCTGTTTTTGGGCATTATGCCGGGCATCCAGGTTCCAGCGCCCGGCCGGTAAATTCGGCTCCTGATTTGCAGCAGTGCAAAACCTTATCGCCCCACCCTCCATTTTGACTGAGATCATTTTGTCAATCATCAAGCAACGCTGCGTTAGCGCCCCAGGTGGAAAATTAGCCCCATATGCCTCATTTAACACCCGCCCCAGGAAACTTCTGAAAAAATGGGCATTCCCAGGGTGCAGCAGGCGGTATCGGCAGCTTATTTAAATGGAGGGTGGAGGATTAGACATCACAGTTGATATTGTCTGCAACAACTGCGCACATCACACTATGTGAAGCTCCGACTTGTAAACGACACTTTTATCTACCATTACAGTTTCCTTACAAGGTATATTTGAATGAGGGCATTACTAGTTTGCCAGCGTATCATGCTGGTTGCTATTGGCATGCGGCTTCAAGCTAGAAGAATGGCTCTTGGTCATGTTGGCCCACGGATGAGGAGAGGTTGAAGACGTCTGAGGAGGAGGCCTTACCCCTCCCACCATCCCTCATACCTCCAGCTCTCTGAAGCGCAGTGTGTAAGAAGGCTGCCAAAAGGAAGTGCTGACAGAGATATGCCAGCTCCTACAGGCAGACCTACAGCCTACCAGTGCCAACAGGACTGCGACTGTGACGATAGCCTTCTATGCCTCCAGCTCATTCCAGGCAGCAGTCGGGGACATATGCAGCATCTCTTAACTCACTGCACATCGCTGTATTCGGCACGTAACGAAGGCTGTGCACCCGCAGAATGGACTTCATAAAGTTCCCTGTGAGCAGGGACAGCCAGAATGAGAGGGCTTTAGGTTTAGCAAAATTGCGGGCTTCCCGCGGGTTCAAAGAGCCATTGACTGCACACACGTCGCCTTGCGACCACCATTACACAATGCAGAGGTATTCCAAAACCGAAAGGGATACCTCTCCCTAAATGTGCAGCTGGTGTGCAACCACACGCAGTGTATCCTCGCCTAGTGAGTGTCCAGGGAGTGCACATGATGCTTTCATCCTGTGTGAGAACAGTATCTCACGAATGTTTCAGCGACAAAGGCGAGGACAGGGCTAGCTGATCGGGGACAAAGGTTATGGCCTAGCCACCTGGCTCATGTCCCCCCTCCACAACCCCACCACAGAAGCGGAGCAGCGCTACAATGAGAGCCATGCAGACACCCGTAACATAATTGAACAGACAATTGGCGTGCTCAAGCAGCACTTCCGATGCCAGGAAGGCAGCCTTCAATACTCCCCTCAACAGGTCTCCGAATTTATTGTGGTGTGCTGCATGCTACACAACTTAGCCATCGTGAGGGGCCAGGCATTGCCAGTGGGGATTGCAGGCCCACCTCAAGAGGAGGAAGACGGGGCACCGATTGCAGAGCAACCCCATGCATGGGGGAGGCAACATGGAGATGCAGCCGGAGCAAGAATCACACATCGCCAGCTCATAATAGACCATTTTGCTTGAATAGGGAAGCAACGATATGTGCCACCATAAAGGCTCTTCTACGGTGAATTTTGAAATGATACACATGACACCAATGGCAAACGGTCAAAGTTACATTTTTATCCAACAAAGTAAGAAACCCCCCCCCCCAAACCAACAAAACAAAACTATTCAATAAACAGCATTCTGCTGCAAGTAACTCAACAATGAAGTTCATTCATGAAAATAAACTATTCACATGCGTACTCATAATACATCTGGCCATCTATATAATGTTGTCCCATTCCTTAATGTGACTTGGCCTCACATTCGCCCCCCCCCCCCCGCCTTTCCCTTCATCCCCCTACCTCACCTGCTGCTGCTCCTCAATGAGGCCTCAGTGCCTACAGCAAGGTTGCTGAGGGCTGCTGTGTTAGGAGAGCAGACAGTGCAGACGGGGTATGACAACATCTCGGCTGCAGACTGCTGTGCCTCAACATCGACGGAAGCAGTCACTAGTGGCCGGGATATATACCATGTATGTTGCATGGTTGGAGAGTCAGTAGTGGGAGCCGGAATGCTGACATCCTGAGGAAGGATAGCTCCTTCCATTTCCTGGGAGCCACTGAGATTCCGATGGGGCTGGGCCTCAACATCCGGAGCATGATTTGTCTCCACAACTTGTTGGTCTGCTTTGGCACTGCCCCTTCCCTGTGGGACAGTGGTGAACATAGAGAGAATGGCACCAGTCATCGACCACATCAAATCACCAAGCAGCAGCGTAACTTGTGCCTGCGATTCGATCGATACTGTGACATGATCAAAGGCACGCGCCACACAATCTAGAATGTCACTGCTGCTGCTGGAGGCCACCTGCCTCTGTGAGTGGGCAATGATAGCCTCGCTGGAATCCTATGTTCCAACGACAATTCGTGAGGCTGACAATGCAACAGTCGCAGAAAGCTTGTCGATGCTCTCTGGGATCGGACCCAATGCAGCCATGAGCTCATGGTGCATGCCAGTGTTCTCCCTGGACATTTCCACCTAGTCCAGTTCCATGTCTGCCTGTTCTTGAGCAGCCTTACTTTGCACATTCACCCTCCGGAGAGCTGTCTTCCAAGATTTCCCTTTCGCTTCGCGTTGCTGTAGGCGACTGGGTCCAGGAATCTCCGATGATTCAAATCCCTGGAAATTGGCCTCGTCCCCAGATGTGGTCTCTTCCAAGGGGCCAACTGGTGGGCTCTGCAGCTTAGGCATTGCAGTCTCATTGCAAGCCTTGTCATCTTCCCCCATGGCCAGATGTTGGTGGCTCCCTGGACACCTGGTGCGATTGTTACTCTGCAAGCACAAAAAAATCAGTCGTGAGGTTAGCCAGAGGGGAGGGGGCAGGGTGATAGCAGGAAGGTGGCATTGGACATGTACATTTGAAGGCCCCCCGCCACTTCATAATACGTCTCACAGAAGTCACATCAGTCGTGCAATCCATTTACATACCCACACTACCCGATGGGGGCTCAGCATCGCCCCCGGCAACTGCCCGAGCTGGTACTCCATTGAGGGCAGACACCCATTCCTCGACATCGGTCAATTCTAGGATTTGAGGCGGACCCCCGCCTGTGCACAGCTGCTTACGGCTGTTGTGTGAGTGCTTCGACTGCAAAGAGAAAAATAGGAAGGGTTCAGAAAGGGTACTACATCTGTTGTGCCACAAATGACTACCATACTTCAATAGGTGAGACTGTGTGGATGTTCTTATGTCTTTACTTCAATGTGTGTTGATGTTGCATGAGCTTTGTGAGCGATTGTTAGGAGGTGAGAGAGGGGTAACATAGGGGCTGCAGGTGATCTTTATGAAACCCATATCAGGAGTTGGAGCGTATTGCAAGAAAGGTTCTCTGATTAGGGAAAAAGAGTGTATATGCATCCTTAATTAAGAGGCAATGGCTGGAGAAGTCATCCTTGAGTTTTCTGAGGCATTGTGATACCCATCCCACAGGCTGCAAGACTTTAAGAATGGGCATATACATGAGACACTTCACATAGTGTCTGACATTCATGTTGGAAGGATAGCAGGCATAAATAAATGTGAATGGTACTCACCCTGACGACTCTGGTAAGGTCGTTGAACTTTTTGCGGCATTGTGTGCCAGTTCTGGCAACCGTGTCTGCCACAGACACCTCCTGGGCAATTTCACACCAAATTCTTTTTAAATATAGCTGGCAGTGGTCTCGCTTCCCCAGCCAGATGGAGTGATGATCACCTCCTCTCCGCTGCATGGACTAGGGCCTCAGCAGCTTCATTGGAGAAACAGCTGGTATGCTGCCTGGCCTCCTGTTGCCCCATCTCTGCAGAAGTGCCAGAAGTCGAGCAGATCATATGCGCATGCATGCAGGAAGCTGCTGAGCTGTGAACTAATGTCTGCACCCAGGAAAACAAAAACGCGACTGCGCATGCCCAAAATGGCCACCTCTTTTACCGCCGCAATTTTCAGCTCGGGCGCATAAAGTCCGTTGTGTAATGCCTGATGTAACGCCCATGATTATGGATCCTCTTTTTTTGCCGAAATTTCTAGTCGAAGGCGCAAACTTTCTTCAGGTGGTATTGGGACTGCCGCGATTAGCGCCCGAAATCGGGAAAGCAGAAAATCTAGCCCATTATGTATATTGGGACATGGACATCTATGTGACCAAATCTTTTCTAGGCTCCTCCTGCATGGTGGGATGATGTCATTTCTTAAGGTGGCCAGTTGTCATTAAGATAATGGTGCCGAGGGAATTGAAACAAGGGGTTGTTCTTGGGCAGAAGCTCTTTGAATTTTACACCATATCAGATTGTCCCCAGACACATGAGCTGGAAGGGTATGCGGTAACAGTTCTCTTCTTGCAACAACTTATTTGGTATATCCTTTTATTTTTCAAGCTCTTTGTATATTTCTGCTTATAAATTACCTTTTTTTGTTTCCTAGAAACTGGTTTTGTTTTTGGAATTATGCTGTTTAATTTCTTTGTAAGTACAGTTGTGTATAAACATTGGGATTATTTTTTAAACGCTCAATTGAATCCATCAGCTTTTTCATCCACACCAGACTACTGAACTTCAGAAGTGTTTGGACAAAAGAATTTTTCTGTTTAATGTACTAGCACATAATGTGGGGGAATATTAAAGGTTGGGATTGCCCAGGTACCGACCTGTTCCTGGCATTAGATGTAGCAGGGTCAACTCCTTAAGAACTGTCAAGTTGGTCCCATGTCCCTGGTGCCATTCAATGCTGAGTTGGCACTGGTGGTTAAATAGACTGGTACCAAATCATTCTTCTAGCCAGCATCAATTCGGTCAAGGTTACGAGATGAGATTGTACCTTTGGTACCAGTTAGTGCTGAACTAGCACAAGTGCTGAAGCAAAAACCAGTAGAAGCCATGTGCACTCATTTTATCTTTACGATAGCTGGTTTTATTTTTATAGATGCTTAAAACAGTCCCTTCATGTGAGGCACATGGGACAATCGCAGTAACCGGGATCTTGCTGTTTGTCATTTGAAAGTCACAATGGAGCTGCTGCTCTCCAATGTTTTCTTCCTTCAAAAAATTGTGACCATTTTGTTTATAAATGCATTTATTATTTTTATATATTGTGTGTAATATACACTATTTTTCCCTTAAAATTGGATTTCATGCGAGTGAACATTTGAACCTGATGTTGGGAAAAAACAAACAGAAGTCTGGCAACGATCTTTACCTTCGAGTGCTGGAGCAGGAATAGTCACATGATGCCTGTGATGTAACAAGACATCTTTAAAGATGGATCATCCTTGGTTATTTTTTCCGAGTAGATGTGACTCAATACCAGCAGTGCATGGAGGCTGAGATCTGAAAAAGAATACAATTTTCTGATGGTTAATTCACATTAATTTTCTGCCGTATTATACAAGTTTGGCCCCTTAACCACCAGAAATTAGTAATTAGCAAGCTGTAAGCAACTTGACTTTTCTAAATTTGACCTGATTTATAAATTTCTACCAGTACAGAGCAACAAATGGCAATTAAAGAGACTTGAAAATAACATCTCGATGATTAAAACATTTATGAAAGAAAGGAGACCCTAGTGGGTACCTCAAACATCACACTAAGCAGTGAAAGTCCTGGAAATCATTGCTGGAATAAGTTGGATATTTTCTATATCTTATTGAAATGGGTGATAACTCAAAATTGGCATAAAACTGTGACCAAGTTAATTTGACATACATTAATATAAATACCACCAGAGGCAAAGATTCGAATATAATAAAACAAAACATGATTAAGGCTGAGAAAAGAGTGGTAAATTCAATAGTAGTTTACAGCACAGAAGTAGACCATTAAGCCCATTGTATCTGTTTGCTAGAGTAATTCCACTTCCTTCAGACTCTTGTGTGCAGAAGATTAAAGCTAATTAGAGTTTTCAGTTTCTGGGCCAATATTAGTCCAGTTTGATGGAAGGACCAACATTGTAAAGGGTTCTGCAGAGGGGCATCTCACTCTGGTCTACTATTCTTGTTTGTTTGTTGGACACAAAGCAGGGGTCTACAGAGACAAACCTTACGGTAAGAACATAAGAAATAGGAGCTCCTCGAGCCTGCTCCACCATTTAATAATATCATGGCCAACCTGATCAAGGACTCGGATCCACTTCCCTGCCCGTTCCCCAACTCTTTATTCCCTTATCGCTCAAAAATCTGTCTATCTCCGCCTTAAATATATTTAATGACCCAGCCTCCACAGCTCTCTGGGGCAGAGAATTCCATAGATTTACAACCCTCTGAGAGAAGAAATTCCTCCTCATCTCAGTTTTAAATGGGTGGCCCCTTATTCTGAGACTTATGTCCCCTAGTTTTAGTTTCCCATATGAGTGGAAATATCCTCTCTGCATCCACCTTGTCGAGCTCCCTCATTATCTTATCTGTTTTGAGAAGATCACCACTCATTCTTCTGAACTCCAATGAGTATAGGCCCAAACTACTTAACCTATCTTCATAAGTCAACCCTCTCATCTCCGGAATCAAGCTAGTGAACCTTGTCTGAACAGCCTCCAATGCAAGTATATCCTTCCTTAAATACGGAGACCAAAACTGTGCGCAGTACTCCAGGTGTGGCCTCACCAATACCCTGTACAGTTGTAGCAGGACTTCTCTGCTTTTATACTCTATCCCCCTTGCAATAAAGGCCAACATTCCATTTGCCTTCCTGATTACTTGCTGTACTTGCATACTAACTTTTTGTGTTTCATGCACAAGAGCCCTCAGGTCCTTTTGTACTGCAGCACTTTGTAATTTTTCTCCATTTAAATTATAATTTGCTTTTCTGTTTTTTCTGCCAAAGTGGATAACCTCACATTTTCTCACATTATACTCCATCTGCCAAATTTTTGCCCACTTACTTAGCCTGTCTATATCCCTTTGCAGATTTTTTGTGTCCTCATAATTTGCTTTCCCACCCATCTTTGTATCATCAGCAAACTTGGTTATATTACACTCGGTCCCTTCATCCAAGTCATTAATATAGATTGTAAATAGTTGAGGCCCCAGCACCGATCCCTGCAGCACCCCACTAATTACTGTTTGCCAACCGGAAAATGACCCATTTATTCCAACTCTGTTTTCTGTTAGTTAGCCAATCCTCTATCCAGCGAATATATTAACGCCGACCCCGTGAACTTTTATCTTGTGCAGTAACCTTTTATGTGGCACCTTATTGAATGCTTTCTGGAAATCCAAATACACCACATCCACTGGTTCCCCTTTATCCACCCTGCTCGTTACATCGTAGCATCAGTCCAAATTGCATCTCCTCTTTCTCCTCCCTCTCTATATTTCAACATGTTCTCTCCTTTGGATAGGAGGCCAACAATGTGTAGACCATAAACGATTCCAATCAGTATCACTTGATATTAGCTGCCTGGAGGATTCTCTGTCCACATCAAGATGGGACACAGGTCATTCAAGTCATTCCATTTTTAGGATAGCTCAGTTAAAATGAGAGTTAAGGATGAGATTCAAAATTCAAAATGTAGTCATTGAATTGAGCAGCTGTTTAGTGAAGACAGCAAACACTTTGGCTTTCGGAAACTTTTTGATAATGATATCTATTATTCTCAAAAAATATTTCAAACTGAAATTGAAGTTTCTGTCAACAAAAAAGTTATTCTCAGGTCTATTCATTTGGTGTGCTTTCCGGTCATCTCACTTACACAGTAACACATCCATACTGGGAGTAAAATAATGATCACTTGACTGTGTTAAGTATTGCCTATCCTATGTATAACTGAAACTAGATACATATATAAAGAAAAGAAACTTTACAAAAAGGATTAATTATGGCCATCTCAAATCACAGTGAAGTCAATTTGCACAATACTTCAGTTGTATTCTTTCCAATGTTATATTAACAGATCTAGGGCAAGATGTAAGATGGAAAATTTGTTGACTCCTTCTGAAGGTACATTCATAATATAACACTAGCAGCTGACAGATCTGAATTCAGCTTCAGTGCTGTCGTGGTAAATGAGGTGACCTTACTATATTTGGAAGCACTGAGGCTCACCTAAGGAGGTGATTTTGATAGTATCTCTAGAGGCAGCAGCACAGGCAGTATAAATGCTTCCTGCAACAGCAGGCTCAATGCATCTGTTTAACTCCGGGATTAAATCTCTCGTAACTGGCCCATGTGGATTCTTCAGGGATATAGCACGGTAGTGCAATCAGCAAATAAAATTGAGAAACTGAATGCAAGGTTGTTTGTCCGTTGCACTATTGCTGTGAAATCTAAATGGGTGAATTCCACAGCACAGCATCTCTGGATGTTACTGAACCATGGGCCCAAATTTGACCCTCCGGTTTTTTCCGCGTCCCCCGCCGACATTTTACCTCAAAAGCAGCGCCGGAAAAACTCCCTGCGATCATGGCCGATTCTCGGGCCATCTGTGGAGCTGGCGTTGCGTACAATGAAGCGGGGGGGGGGCTAGGTCCCGGCGCTGAAAACAGTGCCGGCATGCGCGCTAGAGTCTGCGCGCATGTGCAGTAGCTCCTGGCAAGCCGTTTCGGCAAACGCTGCTGCAGTTTGTGTGGGAGGGGCCGAAGTACGCCGTCCCTAGCCCTGGCTGAATGGGCTCCCTCATCGGCGGTCCGCTGTGTTCCCTAAGATAAGAGTTCTATTTTTTTATTTGTTGTTTACTGATTGATTTTGGTGTTTTAGGTGCAGGGTTCCTATTTTTTTGTTTTTTATTTATTGATTGCTTATTACTTTGGTTTTGGTGCTTTAGGTGCAGGGTTCCTTCTATTTTGTTAATTAATTGCTTATTACTTTTTGTGCTTTGTTTGGTGCTTTAAATGTAGTTACTTGCACCGATTCCTTAACTATAAGTAAGGTCTTTCTGTGTGGACAAAAGTGGACACATACGCTGCCCTAACTTAGTTTAGTACTATTTTTTTCTGGCCAAATTGCCATAAAGTGGCTGGGAACGCCCCCTTTTGGGAAAAAAAACTGACCTAACAAAAAACCTAACTAACTCACTTACACTGGTGCAAATTAAATGGCCATGTTTGCAACTAAAAAGATACACCAGAAAAATCAAGTTACACCAAAAAAAACAGTGCAACTCATGGGGAAATTTGGGCCCTATTTTGGCCTGGAAATTCCGACCTCCCCGGGTCCGTACTGAGTGTCTAGGGGACCCGGAAAGGCATCGTAAAAGCCGGTTTTCAGCGCACAATGCACATGTGCTGAAAACCAGCTTTTCCGATCTTCCGTATATCGGGAGCGAGGACATTTGCAAGGGCAAGATTGCGGGATTTACCCATATCTTGCCCAGCAAATGTCCTCAAAATTCTTGCGCCCGATAAAAGCCTACTTTTACAGGCATAAGAGTTTAAAAACATACAAAAATATAATAAAATAAAATTTTTAAAACACATTCTATTTTTAAAAACCCTGCCCACTACGTTAAATTTATTTTAAACCATAATTTTAAAAACTTTTTAAAAACTCAGAAAAAAACATTTCTCTAAGATATTTATTAACTTTAATTTCAATTAATTGTAATTATGAGGTGTGTTTTTTATTTTTTATTTGGTGTTATTGTGTTTGTATTTTTTCTCAATTAATAGCAATGAAAACTCGTAGATATGGAGTTCCCATTGCCATTAATTGAGAATACTTGATTGGTTG
The DNA here is from genome assembly GCF_044704955.1 of Pristiophorus japonicus. Taxonomy (NCBI): domain Eukaryota; kingdom Metazoa; phylum Chordata; class Chondrichthyes; family Pristiophoridae; genus Pristiophorus; species Pristiophorus japonicus. Next base: position 82,715,619 of record NC_091987.1, on the reverse strand, counting down.
AGCAGTCACAAGTGACTGCATCTTCTGCATGGGAACCTGGAGAATGGGAGCACGCTTTGCAGCGCGGGAAGAGAAGGCCTTCCCAACGGAATCTCATGCTCCTCCGGGACCACTAGGTACTTGCATAGAAATTTTTCAGGTCGGAGGCATCCGCCCGGGGGAAGCGTCCGACCGCAATTTCAGCCCCAATAATGAATAGCCCCTGCAGTATGTGTACGTCCCTGCATACAGCATTTTAGAAAAGTGTATGGCACTGTGCATTTAACTTTTTTTTAAGTCAGAGTAAAGTGCTGAGCAGCAGCTCTGTTTAATACTTTTTGGATTGTTAGCAGAATTGTGCAATGTTTACGCCACTTATGCAGTTATGGAATAAAATTGTTCTTCCACAACTGGAAAATAACATTGTTATTTGTGGCTGGGTGATGATGTATGTAGCTCGACTGTCTTCATTTCAACAACCAGGATTAAAATCTTGTCTAGACTGGTGATTTGAATGTACTGATGGCTGTCAGGATTTGCAGTAAAATAAAATTAGCCAATCTGGATTCAGTACTTTGAGTATAAAACTGCCTCAGTTCCTGGTATTCTGTGCTGATCATTGCTTTCTGTGAAGGAGTAGGAATGCTTAAAACTGGGACATTTTTCAGCGTTTGAAACATGGGAAAGATGGTAACCATTGTGTTTTATTTTTAAAGTCACTTTTTTGCTTTTAAATGTGTTAGGGGACTTATTTCTCAAACAAATACTCAAGTTTAAGGTCCTTGAAGAAGACCCTATTTTGATGCATTCCTTAGTTATTTTCAGTCTCCATGCTGATGTATCATAGAATTTGAAACTGTTAGGTATATCAGGACAAACTGAAAGTGATAAATCTTTGGAGTAAATTGCCAAGGAGGGCAGTAGAACAGAAACATTGAGATTGTTTAAAATGCACTTTTAATGTAATCACGGGAGCCGAAAGCTCTTTGAGGAATGAGTATTGATGGGTCAAATAGCTTTTTTGTATTAGTGACCTTTCTTATATTATTTATAACAACAACAACTTGTTTTTATATAGCGCCTTTGACGTAGTGAAACTTCCCAAGGCACTTCACAGAAGTATTATGCGATAAAAATTTGACACCGAGCCGCATAATTCCAAAAGCTTGGTCGAAGAGCTACGTTTTAAGGAGCACTTGAAGGAGGAAAGAAAGTTAGAGGCAGAAGTTTAGCAGGGAGTTCCAGAGCTTGGGGCCTAGGCAACAGAGGCACAGCCACCAATGGTTGAGCGATTATAATCAGGAATGCTCAGGAAGGCAGAATTAGAGGAGCGCAGACATCTCGGGGTGGCGGGGGGAGGTTTTTGAGGCTGAAGGAGGGGCAAGGTCATAGAGGGATTTGAAGATAAGGATGAGAATTTTGAAATCGAGGCGTTGCTTCCCGGAAGCCAATGTAGGTCAGCGAGCACAGGGGTGATGGGTGAGCGGGACTTGGTGCGAGTTAGGACATGGGCAGCAGAGTTTTGGATCACCTCTAGTTTACGTAGGGTAGAATGTGGGAGGCCAGCCAGAGGTGTGTTGGAATAGTCAAGTCTAGAGGTAACAAAGACATGGATGAGGGCTTCAGCAGCGGATGAGCTGAGGCGAGGGTGGACACGGGCGATGTTATGGAGGTTGAAATAGGCGGTCATAGTTATGCTGCGGATATGTGGTCGAAAGCACGTAAATGAGAAATAGGAGGGGTCCAAGGATAGATACTTGGGGGACACCAGAGGTAACGATGTGGGGGCGGGAAGAGAAGCCATTGCAGATGATTCTCTGGCTAGGATTAGCTAGATAAGAATGGAACCAGGTGAGTGCAGTCTCACCTAGCTAGATGACAGTGGAGAGGCATTGGAGAAGGATAGAGTGGTCCACTGTGTCAGGCTGCAGACAAGTCAAGAAGGACGAGGAGGGATAGTTTGCCTTTGTCACAGTCACAAAGGATGTCATTTGTGACTTTGTTGAAAGCTGTTTCAGTACTGTGGCAGGCGTGGAAACCGGATTGGAGGGATTCAAACATGGAATTGCGGGAAAGATGGGCACGAATTTGGATAACACATTCAAGGACTTTGGAGAGGAAAGGGAGTTTGCAAGGACGATGGGATCGAGGGTTAATTTTTTGAGGAGATGGGTGATGTCGGCAGATTTGATGAGAGGGGGATAGTACCTGAAGAGAGCGAACCATTAACAATGTCAGCTAACGGGAGTCAGAACAGGAAGTTGGATGGTCAGTTTGGTGGGAATAGGGAGCAGGAAGTGGGTCTCGTGGACAGGATGAGCTCGGAAAGGTCATGAGGGGAGTTCGGAGAGAAATTGGAGAAAGATGTGAGGTCAGGGCTAGGGCAGGGGGCTTCCTTAGAGGATGTTTGGCCCAGTGAGCTAGGGGAAGGAAGGGAAGAGGTGGAGGCAGCCAAACGGATGGTCTCAACCTTAGAGACAAAGATGTCCATGAGCTCCTTACACTTATTGTTGGAGGTGAGGATGGAGACTGAGGAGAGGGTTTAAAAAGGTTAGCAGTGGAGAATAGAAGCCAGGGTTTATCTCTACATTCCAGAATGATTCTGGAATAGTGAGCGATTTTGGCAGATGAGAGTAGAACCCGATAGTGCTTCATATGATCCAGCCAAAGCTGGCGGTGAATAGTTAAACCAGTTGTCCACCATATCTGTTCAAGTCTACGTCCCTTGGACTTAAGGGAGCGCATATCAGGGCTGTACCAGGGGGAACCTGCCAGGGTGAGAGAGAGAGTAATTTTTTTCACAGGGTCTAGGGCATCAAAGGTAGTGGTGAGGGTGTGATTGAGCAGATCGATAGCTAGCATTCATATCATGGTAAATGGAATGATTCTGGAATAGTGAGCGATTCTGAGCCAAAGGCTGGACAGTTGGGAGAGTGCAGTTGTAAGCGAGTCGGGAGAGTTTTTTCCAGGGGTGGACACAAGGTGATAGGGTTGCAGGGTGTGGGGATGTGGGTGGAGAGCGATACGAGGAAGTGGCAAGAGATGGCCTTATCTTCAATTGACACAATGGGAGTAGCGAGGCCACGAGAGATGGCAAGGTCGAGGGGCTGGCCATGAATATGGGTTGGGGAGTTTACATGGAGGGAGAGATTAAGGGAGGACAGGAGGCTAGTGAACTCAGGAGAGAGTGCATGGTGAATTGAGATGGAGGATGAGAAGTCACTCAGTGCAGAGGCAGAGGCAGGAAAGCAGTGAAGGAATGTCGGTAAAATACAGCTGAGTAATGTGTTGTTACTTCTTGGATGGGTTTACACGTGAAGAATGGTGTTTTGAAAGTGGTTAAGAGTTAGTTTAATGTCTTCAGGGAAGGAAAAGTAAAAGAACATTTCGGGAGAGGGAAAAATCATCCTTAAAATATTGCTCTTAGATCTGTGTTAATGGGATACTTTTTCAAAAAAAATGCCCTTGCATTTAATTTATTCTTGGACTTTTTGTGAATTTATGGATGTTTTGTAGCCAGGAATTCTGTGCTATTGGCGCAGTGCTGGGCCACAGATTCCATGGCCTGGTTTCAGATAATACAAAGCTAATGAGCTTCTCCCAAGAACAAGTACAAAGAATATCATTCTAATGACCATTTTATACCGCAGTTTTTGTGTCGATGCAAAAGTACAAAAAATGAGGTCTGAGACTCCATTAAACATTCCAGAAGTTTTAATAATATTGATTCGCCATAAGTAATAGAAGCTGCATTGTTAATTTTCTGTTCATTTTTGTTTCTGTACAGCTGCTCTCTCAGTGGAAGAACCAAAGAAGTGCTATTTATTGCGAGAACTCACTGCAGAGAGAATGTCCATTGAAAAAGGAATGTTGGATGTTGATCGACTCATTCTTAAACTCTTAACGTCTGGCACTTTGGACTTCATCTCCTTGAATAAAATTACTAGATATCCAGTTAGAAACGACAGGACTCGAGTTCTGCTGGATCACTTTTTACAAATAAATAACAATGGCATTTTACGGCAATTTGTTTCTCACATGCGGGACCAAGTGATACTAAATGTAGAAGCACTAAACTGGGCTGAATATATGCAAGGCTGCAGTGAGTATCCTTTCATTTGTTTAGTTTCTACTTCAATATTTGTCATATTTATTCTGCTCTCCCCAATTTTAGTTTCAATTATCAATGTTGGCTATTCAAGCTGGGATTAGAATTCTTTCACCTTTATGAAACGAAATGTACTATAGGCATCTGATCATCGTGTGTTGCTGAATCGCCAATACATTTTCACCATTGGTGAAGAAAGTTTAGAAACATAGAAAATAGGTGCAGGAATAGGCCATTCGGCCCTTCGAGCCTGCACCACCATTCAATAAGATCATGGCTGATCTTTCACCTCAGTACCCCTTTCCATACCCCTTGATCCCTTTAGCCATAAGGGCCACATCTAACTCCTTCTTGAATATATTCAACGAACTGGCATCAACAACTCTCTGCGTTAGGGAATTCCACAGGTTAACAACTCTCTGAGTGAAGAAGTTTCTCCTCATCTCAGTCCTAAATGGCTTACCCCTTATCCTTAGACTGTGTCCCCTGGTTCTGGACTTCCCCAACATCGGGAACATACTTCCTGCATCTAACCTGTCCAGTCCCGTCAGAATTTTATATGTTTCTATGAATCCCCTCTCATCCTTCTAAACTCCAGTGAATAAAGGCCCAGTCGATCCAGTCTCTCCTCATATGTCAGACCAACCACCCCGGGAATCAGTCTGGTGAACCTTCGCTGCACTCCTTCAATAACAAGAACGTCCTTCCTCAGATTAGGAGACCAAAACTGAACACAATATTCCAGGTGAGGCCTCACCAAGGCCCTGTACAACTGCAGTAAGATCTCCCTGCTCCTATACTCAAAACCCTTAGCTATGAAGGCCAACATACCATTTGCCTTCTTCACCGCCTGCTGTACCTGCATGCCAACTTTCAATGACTGATGTACCATGATACCCAGGGCTCGTTGCACCTCTCCTTTTCCTAATCTGCCACCATTCAGATAATATTCTGCCTTTGTGTTTTTGTCCCCAAAGTGGATAACCTCACATTTATCCACATTATACTGCATCTGCCATGCATTTGCCCACTCATCTAACCTGTCCACATCACCCTGCAGCCTCTTAGCGTCCTCCTCGCAGCTCACAATGCCACCCAGTTTAGTGTCATCTGCAAACTTGGAGCTATTGCACCCAATTTCTTCATCTAAATCATTAATGTATATTGTAAAGAGCTGGCGTCCCAGCACTGAGCCCTGCGGCACCCCACTAGTCACTGTCTGCCATTCTGAAAAGGACCCATTTGTCCCAACTCTCTGCTTCCTGTCTGCCAACCAGTTCTCTATCCACGTCAGTACATTACCCCCAATACCATGTGCTTTAATTTTGCACACCAATCTCTTGTGTGGGACCTTGTCAAAAGCCTTTTGAAAGTCCAAATACACCACATCCACTGGTTCTCCCTTGTCCACTCTACTAGTTACATCCTCAAAAAATTCCAGAAGATTTGTCGAGCATGATTTCCCTTTCATAAATCCATGTTGACTTGGACCGATCCTGTCACTGCTTTCCAAATGCGCTGTTATTTCATCTTTAATAATTGATTCCAACATTTTCCCCATTACTAATGTCAGGCTCACCGGTCTATAATTATCTGTTTTCTCCCTCCTTTTTTAAAAAGTGGTGTTACATTAGCTACCCTCCAGTCCATAGGAACAGATCCAGAGTCAATAGACTGTTGGAAAATGATCGCTAATGCATCCACTATTTCTAGGGCCACTTCCTCCAGCTGTTGCGACTGTCCCATTTTTAATGGTGGTTCAGCCAGCGATGTACAGGTGGGCTGATGTCTTACCACAAAATCAGTTTTTCAGTTTGTTAACTCCAAAATGTAAAACTAAATCCGAGGTCCTCGGGCTTCATCAAAATAAATCAGGAAAGCTGCAGGTGCCAGTGAGGCGGCCTCCGCAGCTCGCCTATCAGGGCTGTACTAGTTTTGTTCCATATTGAGCTCCAGCGATAATTTCGGGCGAGGGCAGGCCAGCAGCAGCCTGCAGTTTTATGGAACCAGGAGGAACACAACTGCTGACTCCACTAAATACTAAATAATTTCCATGTTTTTGGACCTCATTTGTGCGGCCTCTAACAATCCCTTTAAGGACCGCTAGTTAGGCTGCTGAGGACCCAGAAATGCATGTTAGAGCTTGCACATCACAAACAAAAAAGGCCCCGATCAATTTAGCAGTGGTCCGAACGCTCATGCAAATCAGGCGTGGGCCTCTGCGTTGCTAAATTGGTTATTGTTGCGCCCGTTTTAGGCCCATCGGTTGGCAATCTTGACTCCTTTCCTATTCCAGCTACTAACCCACTTTTTTATTTTATCTTTCCTTCTGTCTAATGTTACTGAATGCTCCCTTACAAATATATCATCAGATAAAACAAATCCATTGTACTTGAAGGTTTTTAAATGCTCAATACCACTGGATCTTAAAGTAGAACAATGTTGAACAATACTTTGCGGTGGGAATGAGTACTTTCAATCTAAAGCTTTCTCATGTTCTCCCTCCCCTGAAAAGAAATATGTTTTGAAAGATTTTGTTTAGAATGGTTCCTCACTAAGCTGACTTACACATGAGGAGTAAATCTTGTAGTCTTGCTTGGCTCAAGTGGTTTGCCTCTGAGTCAGAAACATATGGGTTGAAACTCCTCCACTGGCTTGATCTAAGCAGACACTTAAGTGCAGAACAGAGGAGGTACTGCATTGCCACCTGAGACATTAAACCAAGACCATCTCTGCTCAGGTGGACAAAAAAAATCATATGGCACTTTTTCAAAGCAGAGCAAGGAGTTCTCCTGGTGACCTGGCCCACATTCATCTCTCAGACAACAGCATCAAGACAAATAATTTGGTTATTCGTCCTATTGCTGTTCATGATCTTTTGCCTTGTGCACATTTGCTTACAAAACAACAGTGACTGCACTTCAAAAGTAATGCATTGGCTGTGAAATGCTTTGGGACATCCCGAGGATATGAAAAGTAGCACATAAATGTCAATTCTTGTTTAATTGGTTTTTGGGAACTCATGCACACAAAAATGTCATCCCGATGGTGCAGATGTGGTCAAATATTCTGTCATATACAGCCTTGGGTCGTGTGCCACAGCATGAACTTGTTTTTTCCCTTGCTAAAGAGGCTGTGTTCTCTAATCTTTGAGTCACACCTCTCATTAAATGAAAGACTCTGGTTCCTCCTCAGGAGTAGATTAGGTTATAAACATTCCAATTAGCTAATCTGTTTTTGCTCTTTCAAGTTTTTCTGAGAATTTAAGATTTGGCACTGCTCTCAGGATCGTGCGACAAAAGTAATAAAAACAAAGTTACCTTCCTTAGGAATGGCATGAGAGTAAAATATGAACAGACTCAGCAACAAGAAGAACTCTGTGCAGATCATGTGGCAACCACGAGCAACCAGCTACTTGGTTTATAGGCAGTCATTTCAAATGAAATCAAAAAAGCAGGCAAACACAAAGGGGTCAAGTTTCAGCCTGAGTTGCTCCTATTTTTTTGGAGCAACTAGTTTAGAATAGAGTATCTTAGAAATTGTTATTCTCGGCATTTAGTTTGCTCCAGTTCTAGTGAGTTAGAGCAGTTTCATTTTAGAACAGATTTTTTTTTTCAAAAGGGGGCGTGTCTGGATATTTACGCCTGTTTTGTAAGTTTAGGCAACGAAAACTTACTCCAAACTAATTTAGAATGGAGTAAGTGTAGATTTTTGTACGCTTTGAAAAACCTTGCCTACACTTACAAATCAGGCGTAGGGAACGAGAAATGGGGGTGTGGTAGGAAGAGAAGTAATTACATTTTACAAGCATTTAACAGTCTCACTTATACAAATAAAGAGCCATCCTGAATAAAAAATTATAAATAAAGCAAATAAAAAATACATTAATTTTCCTACCTATGTGAAGCAGCAGCAGCCTTCAAGCTCCGGAGCTTCAGGCCTTTCATCCAGGAGAGGGGCGGGACAGCAGCAAGCAGCCTTTGAGCTGCAGAGGAGCATCAGGCCATTCGGCCAGGAGACGGGGCGGGACGGCAGCAAGCTGTGTCTCACTGCGCACGCTCCAGCGCACGTGCGCAGGGCTGCCGGCACGACATTGTCTTCTCGGATGTAGCCCCGCCCCCTGCAGTCTCCGAATCGACGCCCTGCTTTGGCCCCGCAGATCCTGCCACGCTGCACCGAGCTAGGCGCGGCCCGAAACTTGACCCCAAAGTGGCCTGAGACAAAAAATTTAATTTACAGTTGATAGATTGTGCCCTGCTGATCTGTTGCTAATGTGTTGTAACTGGTGACACATGCCACATAATGCATGAAAACAAAAATCAATGCATCCTCAGTTGAGATTGTATGTTAATTTCAACCCATGGCAAAGATTTTAAATATTGGGAAAAATTCAATACCCAATTCACAATTGTAATGATAAATGATTAATGCATAAAATGCTTGTCAAAAACCGCTGCTTGCTACAGCTGATTTGGATTCACCAAACATACTTACAAAGGGCTCAAGTTTCGGCCTGAGTTGCTCCTATTTTGTTGGAGCAACTAGTTTAGAATGGAGCATCTTAGAAATTGCAATTCTCAGCATTTAGTTTGCTCCAGTTCTAGTGAGTTAGAATAGTTTCATTTTAGAACAGATTTTTTTTTCAAAAGGGGGCGTGTCCAGCCACTTAGGCTTGTTTTACAAGTTTAGGCAGCGAAAACTTACTCCACACTAACTTAGAATGGAATACATGTAGATTTTTGTACGGCCAGAAAAACCTTGCCTACACTTGGAAATCAGGCGTAGGGAACGAGAGATTGGGGGGGTGCGGGGTGGGGGGGTGGTGGGGAGGGAAGTTTACAAACATTAAACACTTCACTTTTACAAATAAAGAGCCATCATCAATAATAAATGATCAATAAATCAACCCAAAAAAATGTTTAAATTAAAAATTAAAAAAATGAGAAAAACTTAAGTTTCTACTCACCTATTGCAGCACTGGGAGCCCTCCAACAGCATGCTCTGTCATTGTCTTTCTCTCTCTGCCTCCGTCAGTGACTCTGTGTTTCTGACAGCGGGGGGAGGGGGGAAGGAGGGAGGGGGAGAGGAGGGGGGAAGGAGGGAGGGGGAGAGGAGGGGGAGAGGAGGGAGGGGGAAGGGCTGGGAGGGGGAGAGGAGGGGAAAGGGCTGGGAGGGAGGGGGGGGGGAGCTGAACGGGAGGGAAGTCCGAGTCCCGATCTTCAATGCGCGGTGAGCCCATTCGGCCAGGGCTAGGGGCGGCGTTCTTTGGGCCCATCCCACGCAGCCTGCACAAATTCGGGCTGCGAGGAGCTACTGCACATGTGTGCACACTCTAGTGCGCATGTGCAGAGGTTCCGGCATGGTTTTCAGCGCCGGGACCTGGCTCCGCCCTCCACGCATTCTGCTGTGCTGCGCCAAGGGCCTGGATCGATTGGACGGAGGGGAGAATACCAAGGTAAATAATAGGCGCCGTTTCTGTTCTAAAATGTCGGCGCACCTACTTGGGCCCAACGAGTGTATTGAGAACAAAATTGAAAAAAGCAACTATCCTAACTCCAGAGTCACCAATCACAGATTGTACAGCCACTTTGTTGAATATTCTTGAAAATTCATCGGCACTTAGCAGTGCTAATGGAAATATCAGCGCTTAATGGTGCCAAGGTAAACATCCAGCACCAGAGATGCACCAAGTTGCTCTGAAATCATACTGGCAGAAAGAAGTGCCAAGGATGTTTTAACACTAATTGGTGTTGGCAAATTTCTAGCATTGGGCAGTGACACAGACTTGGCACTGCCACTTGATTTGAGAGATGTGCAGGGCTGAACCACTCCAGGGGCATAATGGCACCAGTTGCTGTTAGGATTGTTCCTGAATATTACGTAAACTAGAGAGAAAATACACCTAATCTTTCAAGCAGTTACTTTTATGGAAAGTAGACAGATTTAACAAGAAAACTAGAATGAAGAATGGCTGATTTGATGCCTTAAACCAATCCATTTGCACTCTAGCCAATTTAATCTAAGCCATGCTTCTTTCAATAACAATAACCTTTCATGACATCTGTATTTGAGAATGGGTCTCCACTGCATAATGGAATCCACACCAAGCAGCCTTCACTCTCCTTCCATGAGTTTGGTCTTATAAAGTTCACAGCAAAATGGGGAAGGTAATAAAGGTGCATGGATTTTATAAATCATTAGAGAGGGCTATCTATATTTTATGATTGGTTCCAGATGGCAGTATCTATAAAGCAACCAAATGGAGCAATCCTTACAAGTTTACTAAGCATTAATGTTTAGATGTGATTGTGGCTTATGATCATTTAGTAGAAGATCTACCCTGTCAGCTGGTGCTACAGCTGTACCAGGGACCTCTTTCCAAATTGTACAACTTTGGTATGCTCTTATGGTGTGTGGAGGATATGAGAAAGAAAGATAGATTATCTACCTTGCGGAAAGCCACATGCTGCAGTACCAATTCCAATGTTACAGTGACATTTTGTTAAAGTGGGTGTTGAGTATGTTCTTTCCCTAGAACTAATCAAGGTAGTGTTTAATCTTATTTTGTGGAAGATGCAAATCATTTGAAGAGTGTAAGCACTACATGGTAGGTAATCATGACTTTTTAGCTGGTTTGAAGCACTAAGGGCCCAAGTTTCCACATGATTTGCGCCTGATTTTTAGGAGCAACTGGTGGAGAACGGACTATCTTAGAAATCGCAATTCTCCACATTTTTTTTTCTGCAGTTCTAGTCAGGTAGAACAGTTCTACTTTGGAACAGAATTTTTTCTTCAAAAGGGGGCGTGTCCGGCCACTGACGCCTGATTTCAAAGTTTCCACAGTGAAAATGTACTCCAAACTAAAGTAGAATGGAGCAAGTGAAGATTTTTGTAGAACTGAAAAAACCTGTCCTACACATTAAAAAATCAGGCGCAGATTACAAATCAGGCGTCCAGAACGAGGTGGGGGGGAAGGGAAGTCATTAAATTCTACAATAAATCCTTATTTATACTTATACAAATATTATACAAATAAATCCAACCTGAATAAACATTTATAAGCAAAGAAAAGATTAAATAAACCATCTTCCTACCTGTGTGAAAGTGCTTCAGCCAGGAAGAATGGTGCAGCAAACCTCACAAAACGAGGCAGCCGTTACCGAACGCGGGGGAGGGAGGGAGCCGACCGAACGCGGGCGGGAGGGAGCCGACCGAACACGGGCAGGAGGGAGGGAGCCGACTGATCGCGGGGGGGGGAGGGAAGGGAGCCGACCGAACGCGGGGGGGGGGGGGGGAGGGAAGGGAGCCGGCCGAACGCGGGCGGGAGGGAGGGAAGGGAGCCGACCGAACGCGGGGGGGGAGAGGGAATTGAGCCGACCGAACGCGGGCGGGAGGGAGGGAAGGGAGCCGACCGAACGCGGGCGGGAGGGAGGAAAGGGAGCCGACCGAACGCGGGCGGGAGGGAGGGAGCCTACCGAACGCGAGGGAGGGAAGGGAGCCGACCGAACGCGGGCGGGAGGGAGGGAGCCTACCGAACGCGAGGGAGGGAAGGGAGCCGACCGAACGCGGGCGGGAGGGAGGGAGGGAGCCGACCGAATGCGGGGGGGGGGGGGGGGCGGGCGGGGGGTGGGAAGGGAGCCGACCGAACGCGGCGGTGGGGGGGGGAGCCGTTCCAGACGGCTGGCGGAAAAGAGAGAAGGCTGCAGGAAGCCTCAGAAATTGAGGAGCCATTTCCTGACGGCAAAAGGCGGAGGTCGTCGGGAAACGGCTGCCTCAACTTTCTGAGGCTTCCTGCAGCCTTCTCACTGCTACAAGAAGCCTCTGTGCTGATGTGCTGATGGCAATGTACTTTTATTAAAAAATGTTCAAAAACTAAACAGCTACAAAGAACTACAAAAATGGCCACGTGCCAATGTTTCCTTCACACTGAGCGTGCGCGAACGCTCCAACGTGCACGTGCAGCGTTGCCGGCAGGAAAAAAACTAATTTAAATAGTACCCGCCCCCTCCCACTTACAAAATCGGCGCGAGTGTAGGCTCCGCCCCCCTGGGCGCCGCGCCAAGCAGACAAGGAGCTGCAAAGCGCTCCAGAATTGCTCGTTTTTTTTTCCGGCGCCATTTTCGGCGCGAAAAACGGGCGCCCAGCTCGGAGGGGTGCCCGTTTTTTATCGTGTGGAAACTTGGGCCCATAGAATGGTTACGATGTAAATCATTGTTCAACATAATCACAGTGTGTTAACGATGTACCTCCCTCAGCTGTTGTCCAAGACAGGCCTTTTTGACTATGATTCTAATTATGGCAGATCCCCGTATGCTAAATTGGCTTGAGGGAAATACTGTTTTCTTTCAGTTAATGCCTTGCACACAATATTTGGTACAGTGAGAAGATGAATATTAGCCTAAAATTATTTACTTCTTGTCTCACAATACTGCTCTACTTCAATTCTTCAACCACAATAAGGCAAAACATGTATGGAAAACAACATTTTAAATTCTATTATTAAATTATTTTATTTGCGTGAAAGTAACATCAGATTACAGAACCAACCGATCAATATCCCTTTAATCTGTCCTTTACAATAAGACAAAATTCAAATATAAAATTTATAATAAGGATTTATTGAACTAAAAATGTAAAATGAGTTGAAATTTAGGAAGAAAGTGTATAATTTATGTGGATAAAGGGCAGCACCATCTCATGCTTTTTGTCTATTATAATATTGCCCCCTCATTTTAATGAAATTAGTGAGGAATCCTGATCCAATTCCTAGTAACTACGTCAAAAGTAGAAAACTAAGTTCGGCATTTAGTCAACAAGGTAAACCATGTCAAAATTAGATATTTCAGTACACACCTGTTCTAAGATTGTTCTCGAGGAACATAGCAGATAATGTTAAGTGAATATACTGCCTAGTTATGTCAAACTCTTAAAGCATTTATGGGTGCTGTCCTTCACCACCTCAATGACTCTTTAAAAATAAATTGTACCGTCTTACATATTACCCCTGGCTTTATGTTGTTTAGGTGACAGCTGCTGCATGTTCTTCATTAAGAAATATGCTGATGTTTTTAAATATGTCCTGGAAGAATTCGGTGTGAAGAGCTTTGCGGAATACTTTATAAAATCAGGAATGCTGAAGGAATCGGAGATCAAGGATTTATGCAAGTACAACTACAAGGAGGGAGCAGAGCGTTTTATACACATCCTGTTCACCAAAAAAACCATTCTGTGTGTAGCAGATATGTGGTTTACATTAGTGGAACATAAGCATGAACTTCCTTACCTGGGACCATACATCAACAGTTTCCTGAAAGCATTTGATGAACAAAGTAATTATTTTTTTGTCTAATCTGAATTTCCTCTGATTTCAAAAGCAAGTGAGCATTTTTAACATTAAAATTTCAGTTGTAATCCTTTGGGCCTTTCTGACAACATGTATAACAATGGAGAAGTACAGGTTGAGCATCCAAAATTCGGAATGTTCCAGAATCCGGACACCAGGCCGATCCGTGGTGGGGTCATCTGGAAACCGGAAAATGTTCCGAAATCCGGACTGCCCACGCCTCGGCGGCCCGACTTGGCATGACCTCTCCCTGGCCCGACCTCGCCGGGGCCCGACCTCGCCCCGGCCCGACCTCGGCGGCCCGACCTCACCCTGGCCCGACCTCGCCGGGGCCCGACCTCGCCCCGGCCCTCGGCGGCCCGACCTCTCGGCGGCCCGACCTCGCCCCGGCCCGACCTCGGCAGCCCGACCTCACCCCGGCCCTCGGCGGCCCAACCTCACCCCGGCCCGGCCTCGGCGGCCCAACCTCGCCCCGGCCCAACCTCGGCGGCCCAACCTCGCCCCGGCCCGACCTCGCCCTGGCCCGACCTCGCCGGGGCCCGACCTCGCCCCGGCCCTCGGCGGCCCGACCTCACCCCGGCCCTCGGCGGCCCGACCTCACCCCGGCCCGACCTCGGCGGCCCAACCTCGCCCCGGCCCGACCTCGGCGGCCCAACCTCGCCCCGGCCCGACCTCGCCCCGGCCCGACCTCGGCGGCCCAACCTCGCCCCGACCTCGGCGGCCCAACCTCGCCCCGGCCCGACCTCGCCCTGGCCCGACCTCGCCGGGGCCCGACCTCGCCCCGGCCCTCGGCGGCCCGACCTCACCCCGGCCCTCGGCGGCCCGACCTCACCCCGGCCCGACCTCGGCGGCCCAACCTCGCCCCGGCCCGACCTCGGCGGCCCGACCTCGCCCCGGCCCGACCTCGCCCCGGCCCGACCTCGGCGGCCCGACCTCGTCCCGGCCCGACCTCGTCCCGGCCCTCGGCGGCCCGACCTCACCCCGGCCCTCGGCGGCCCGACCTCGTCCCGGCCCGACCTCGCCCCGGCCCTCGGCGGCCCGACCTCTCGGCGGCCCGACCTCGCCCCGGCCCGACCTCGGCAGCCCGACCTCACCCCGGCCCTCGGCGGCCCAACCTCACCCCGGCCCGACCTCGGCGGCCCAACCTCGCCCCGGCCCAACCTCGGCGGCCCAACCTCGCCCCGGCCCGACCTCGCCCTGGCCCGACCTCGCCGGGGCCCGACCTCGCCCCGGCCCTCGGCGGCCCGACCTCACCCCGGCCCTCGGCGGCCCGACCTCACCCCGGCCCGACCTCGGCGGCCCAACCTCGCCCCGGCCCGACCTCGGCGGCCCAACCTCGCCCCGGCCCGACCTCGCCCCGGCCCGACCTCGGCGGCCCAACCTCGCCCCGGCCCGACCTCGGCGGCCCAACCTCGCCCCGGCCCGACCTCGCCCTGGCCCGACCTCGCCGGGGCCCGACCTCGCCCCGGCCCTCGGCGGCCCGACCTCACCCCGGCCCTCGGCGGCCCGACCTCACCCCGGCCCGACCTCGGCGGCCCAACCTCGCCCCGGCCCGACCTCGGCGGCCCGACCTCGCCCCGGCCCGACCTCGCCCCGGCCCGACCTCGGCGGCCCGACCTCGTCCCGGCCCGACCTCGTCCCGGCCCTCGGCGGCCCGACCTCACCCCGGCCCTCGGCGGCCCGACCTCGTCCCGGCCCGACCTCGCCCCGGCCCGGCCCTTGGCGGCCCGACCTCGCCCCGGCCCGACCTCGGCGGCCTAACCTCCGGCCCAACTTCGCCCACCCCGGCCCTCGCCGGCCCGACCTCACCCCAGCTCCCCCCTCTCCCCCTTACTTCGGCTGCCAGACCCCACCTACTTCGACCTCAGCAAAGACGTTCCAAAATCCGCAAATATCCGGAATGGCTTCGGTCCCGCGGTTGCCGGATTTCCGACGCTCAACCTGCAACAGAAAATATAAGGTGGATCACTACATTCCAAGCAGTACCTGTTACTCCAGTAGGTGGTGCTGTGATGGCACCTAGAGGAAAAAAATGTACTTCTGCTATAGTGTATGAGGGACACTGATGTTATATCCCAAATGGTCAAGCAATGAACTAACTAAAGACCAAGCAAAACCAAAATGTGTTTACTGTAGTGGAACTTGATTCAGTTAATCTTTGAGTTCAACTCTCTTCCCACCCCCTCCCCAGAGCATATTTCTTGCTCCAGTGACTATCGAGTAAGGTGCGATGAGCCCCCACCTGCTTGAGTAGAATTTCAGGTGCCTGACCTGACAAATCCTTGAAACTGAGAAACAGGGCGATCAAAGGATAACCTACCCCAACTTCTCATGTGGCCTGTTTAGAGGAAGGTTTAGCTCACCCCTAGCCCTAGAGTTCATTTTTCACCACACAGCCCAAGATTGACAGTGGGACTGGTGAAAGGAAGGACAGTGTGCCACTTCCCCACCCCATTTCCCCTCCTCCGATGAAAACCTGGTACTGTGGACAGAGGACACTCACTGCAACCTCCCTCGTTCACTCTTCTCTTGCTTCCTGTGTCATCCTTTTCCCGACCCTAACTGCGTCCAATTATCCCCTACCTTCTAACCCGCCCTGACCTGAATACTGTACTTGATCTTGAATCCTCCAGGTGCAATGCCACAGGGAATTAACTAGTTAATGAGGAAATACTAAAATTAAGCAACTTAGTCGTGTAGCAAAACCCTTTCTTGACAGAGAAATCCTACCTATCAAACGTGATGAATTTTCCACATCTTCTTCTGGTGCCTGGCTAATTTATGGGTATGTGTAACAAGTAAGTATTTCTTGCAAGATTCAAATGATTGAATTAATTACTGAAATATTGTGTTTACTTATTAATCAGTTTGAGTTTAAAAATCTGGTAGAAAATTCTGCTTATGGGTGTGACTTCCCACACATTTCAGCCACATCATCAGGTGAGGTGCTAAGAGGAAATTGGGAGTTTACTAACAGGGAAAAGATACAGCGAAGGAAAATGAGAATGAAGCTTGCAGGCAATTGTGTGTTAATCATTGACTCAGCAGCTCAAGAAAACTGATTTAACAAAGACAAATCATAATGCAAAATCACTGAAGTACTCCTAAGTTGATAACTGCTCCACTGTTATTTCAGCTTCTTTATGCTGTTGGGCTCAGTAACTCTCTCAGTGGTTCCACCACTTGTATCATCATTCACTATTTCACACAGAAATACTAGTGGAGAAAAATTAATGCAAGGTCAGAAGTAAGCTAAATTTGGGACAGTTTCCTTTGTGCTATGCATAGTAAAGTTATAAACCCTTTCTTCAGAAACTGATTAAGAATTTTGTTATTCTTGGCACAAAAAGGAAATCTTCCCTAATATGTTAAAGTAAATAATAATTCTTTATAACTGAACCTTTGGAAAGTTGTGCTGATAATCCTGTCTTTAATTCAGCAACCTCATTCCTGCGTCAGTTAGTTCTAGTGATTATTTAATTGTTTAAAAAAATAATCCGTCCTTCTTGCCATCCCTCAGAAAATGGACAGAACAAAAGTATTTTAAAGCTGGTAGGAAAAAATAATTGCAAATATAGGAAATCAGAAATGAAGATAAAATTAGTGGAAATATGCAGCAAGCACTTAATCTGAAAAGAGGAAAGGTCGGGTAATGTTTTGAGTATAGAAAACAACAATAACTTGTATTTATTTAGCAGATATTAGGACATGTGAATGAGGTAGGTTTTAAGGAGTGTCTTAAAAGAGGAGAGGATTAGTGAGGCACTTCCAAAGTTTAGGGCTGAAGGCACGGCCGACAGTGGTGGAGCGATTAAAATCAGGGATGTGCAAGAAACTAGAATTGGAGGAGCACAGAAATCTCGGAGGGTTGTATGGTTGGATGAGGTTATAGAGATACGGAGGAATGAGGCCACGGAGGGATCTGAAAACAAGGATGAGAATTTTTAAATCGAGACTTTGCTGAACTAGAAGCCAGTGTAGGCCCATGAGTACAGGGGTGATGGGTGAACGAGACGGTGCAAGTTAGAGTACGGGCAGCAGAATTTTGGATGAGCTCAAGTTTATGGAGGACGCAAGATAGGAGGCCAGCTGGGAGAGCATTGGAATAGTCACATCTAGAGGTAAAGCAATGGATGAGGGTTTCAGCCTCAGATGGTGGCCAAGGAGAGGAATGGAGTCAGAGTTTATTGTGGGGACCAATGACAGTGACTTCGGTCTTCCCAATATTTAGTTGGAGGAAATTTCTGCTCATCCAATACTGGATATCGGACAAGCAGCATGACAAAACCAAAGCAAATGAAGAGTTGGAGGGAGGTGGTGATGAGGTAGAGCTGTGTGTCATCAGCGTACATGTGGAACCTGACGTGTCGCCGAGGGGCAACATGTAGATGAGAGATAGGAGGGGGCCAAGGATAGATCCCTGGGGGATTTCAAAGAAAACGGTGTGGGAGTGGGAAGAGAAGTCATTCCAGGTGATTCTCTGGCTACGACTGGATAGATAGAAATGGAACCAGGCAAGTGCAGTCCCACCCAGCTGGACGCGGAAGAAAGGTGCTGCAGGAGGATGGAGTGGTCAACTGTGTCAAAGGCTGAAGACAGATCGAGAAGGATGAGGGGGGATAGTTTACCAAGGTCACAGTCACATAGGATGTCATTTGTGACTTTGATGACGACTGTTTCAGTGCTGTGACCCTTTATCATGGATGTAGGCTCTTTTCAATGGCTGACTGACCAGCTTATCCTTGGTAATCTTTAAAAGAGTTGGTGGTTTTCCTTTTAAATAATCACCATCTTTATGAAAGGCTGCTTAACAGACTTTTGTTTATTTGCAAATATAGTACAGTGAGTTAAATTGTACCAGAATCATTGTGTCCTATGTTGCCAGACTTTCCCAGTGCTGCCTGTATGAATCACCCTGCAATGCCTGGGACTCTGCCACTAGTGCTCCTACACACCAGTGCCTCCTTCCAATGCTCCCAGATGCTTTTACCTTCCTAAAATGCTCCTAAACTATGGGACGCTAATCTGCAGTGCATTCTGACCTTGCAATCTCGCCTCATTGTGCCTGAATCTTCGTCCATCCCTGAGTCTCCAGACCCTGGCACCCTCTCTACTGCTGAGACATCTTGGTACCTCCCCTAATGCTCGCAGCCCTCCTCTGCTACTGCCAGATCCTAGGGAATCATCCAGTAAATCAAACCCCACATTCAGCCCTTAACACTGCCAAACCCTGGATCCCCTCCACAGTATTGCTTTATCCCAGAAATGCCTCCCAATGCCAGTGAAGCAGAGCAACTCCATAACTGCTGTTAAACTGCACATTTTCTGATGCATATAATCCTGTATATCCAAGGTAAAAGTAGAGAATGAATTACATAGGTAAAGGAACATTTGTTAATCGAGGCCACACAATTACGGTTCCATGGAATAATGTCCAGAGTCATGGAATTCAATCACAAAATTCTTCAAAATTTCACATCCATAACAACAAAAACTCTGCAATAACTTAATAGAACGGTTCCATGGAGTCCAATGAGGACTTTTAAAATCTGCCACATAATGACAATCCCAAATGACGTAAAATGGTCTTCTGAAAGCTATTAGAATTTCGTATATTCCAGAGTTAAATCAAGGGCTGACTCAAATTATGTTGCCATTTTCTCATCAATGCACATTTGAAACCATTTTATATTAAAGTGAAAGTAGCAACATGACCGAAGCCTAGTATTTCTGCACAGCATTCATGCCACTATGACGATGATACAAAAACATTGAGTTGCTATTTCCATACCATCCCCAACTGTGTTACTTCCACTGAAAAAATGGTGGACAGCCAGTGGAATATTGCTGTGTTAGTGTAACGCAGTGAGCTGATAATACCTCAGATTACTTGGTCAACAGACAAAACACTGATGAAAGTAAACAATGGACACCCGAGTTTTCTCTGGAGCTTGGCGCACCATTGTGCGGGCATGTATATACTATTTCATGTATTACTCGCATGCCTGTGATATGCACAGTCCAACCTCAAGTTTTAGAGAAAGGTAATGCATCCAGTGTATGTGCTTAGTATAACCTGATTGGCACAGTTGGAGCACATTGCATAATGTTACTCTTGTAATGGGATTTCAGGTAGAATAAGGTCACCACCCAGGTAGGTTTCTGTTTTTAACTTGAGCTGGAAGAACTTATAATATGGTAAGTGAGTCTTATCTTTAAAAACAAGCTTGCTGCAGCTCAATTCCTTTATTCAACCTCTCTAACGAAGGCATAATATGTGTGATGTTTGATGTAATTTTCCCTCTTTCATATTTTAATTTAGCTGGACCCTTCTGCCCGCAATTTGATCCTCAATTGCCAGTCAAGCCACTAGTAATAAAGAAGTGCTACGTTAATCTGTATCGTCTGTTTCATTTAATACACGTGGAAGGCACGGAGGTCGTTCGGAGTATTTTTGATACCTACATTTCACCAGAGGAATTGGAAGAAGAAATTTCAAAGAATAAAGTCTTAATCAAGAATCGGTTGGAGGGACCAGATTTCAGTAATTACAGAAAAAAATGGATGAATATTATTTACTCGACAGAGAAATCAAAAACTCTGCATTTTACATTGCCTCTGTTTCAGTTTCTTGCTGTGTTTATGAAGAAGTTTCCACGTCCCAGAAAGGGCTGGACTGGTAGGCTTGCAAGATCTGACACTTCTCCGGGAGCTTATTTGCGGCGGATTTGTGAGATGCGAGATCACCTTTTGAAAACTGTTTTCCATACAGATCTAACTTATGAAAAATTTGACAGAATATGGAACGAAACTGCAGAGATACTTGGTCAGCTTGGAGTCAATGAAAAGAACCTGCAAGAACTTCGCTTGCAGCCAATGAGTGTTGTGTTCATTGACAGGAGATACATGGAAAAGTACTTTAACAAACCTCTGTCCCAACTTTTGGAGGAGCTTATTGTTAAACATCACAGTGGTAAATTTTATTTATTTATTTGTTAATTGCCGGTTAGATTAGTTCCGTATGTTTTTAATGGACCTGTTACTATTGTCCATTACAAATGTTCACAATCATTAGATACCAGGCCTTTAACAACAGTTAGGGGAAGAGGATCAATACCCTATCTGTCTTGCCCGGATGGAGCCCGTGACAGCAACCAGTTCCTATTCCCTTTTTGTTTAATTTTACTCCTAAGTTTATTGAAATGTTTTTAAAAATGATACATTAAAAAAATTGCATTAGCTCCAAAAGTAAAATAATGGAGTAGCAACAAAAATCCTGCAAACTTCATGAACGCTGAACCTTGCCCATCCCCTCCGATGGCTCATTTGGTAAGCACATTGTCCAGGGTGGTGCAGTCATGCAGATCAGGAAAATTCCCTTGGGCTCTAAGTTAACTGATTTCAACTGGGCCTTGGTAGGTCCACTATATTTGGCCTTGGGGTCCCGAGGATATGGAGAAGAAAAATCAGTTAGGATTTCTGCTCTTGATAGCCAGTGACCCCTGCCAGAAAAAAATGCCTGAGTGGTCATCAGGTGAGAACAGGATTGGATTTAGCTTGATACCCTTCACAGTCGAATACAATCTAGAGCATAAATTAAGAATGACTATTTGGGTAAAGTACTGGAGTGTGGCCAATGCCAGTGGAACTGTCACCTTCAGGAAGGGAAAGGGGTAAAAGGATTTAAACCTGTCAGCGTAAGGAGATGTTGACACAGACCAATTTTTTTCCCCACTCCTAATTCAGTGAAGGGTAGAACAATAAAAGGCCTGGAGCAAGAAAGAAAAGAGGTGAATTTGTGGAGAAACTGAGCAAGGTCCTTCTTGATTTTTTTTTAATGTCCATTCATTCCTGCTCAAAAGTGTGCATGTACAGAATTGGAGGGTACAAAATCAAGTTGGGTTATAATTCAATGTGATTGAATAGCCTGAAGAATGACCACTTAGGTGAGGTTCCAGAACGTGGCAGGCATCCATGGAACTGTATCGCAAGTGTTCCTCTATATTCCAGAATAAGTTGATGCCTCAGGCAGGAGATGTGGAAAAGTGCCCGTATGAAGTTGGAGGTGAAGGAGAGTGCTAGAATGAATTGAGGAAGAAAAGAGCATTTGGAGATTGTTAATGGGAGTGAGTTTCTATTTTAATTGTGGAGGGGTGGTGGTGGGGATAATAGTGAGAGAGGAAGAGTGCCTTTGCTAATTGGGGAAATGATTCGAAGCAGGGAGTGCCTCTGTTGATTCGAAAAGATAGAGGGGGAGTGTGTTCTGTTGGCCGGGTGGGGGGGTGGCTTGATGGTTAGAGGAAGAGGAAGAAGAGGCACTTTCACCGAGGCACAGTGACATAAGAAATAATGGTAGAGTTGATCTCGTAATATGGATAAACCCAAATATTCATTTTTTGTATTTTCGATTAGAAAATAAATTGTGAAGTATAAACAAATTATGGTGAACAGAATGCACCATTTTAATGTAAAAATTCTAAATTTTCCAATGGAACATGCCTAGAGATATGAGTGTTGAGGATGGGACAAACATTTGGAAGAAATGTATGCAAATCATAGAATCTTACAGCACAGAAGGAGACTTTTCGGCCCGTCACGCCTATGCCGGCTCTTTGAAAGAGCTGTCCAGTTTAGTTCCACACTCCAACATTTTCCCCATAATCCTACAAATTAGTCCTCAAGTACATGTCCAGTTGCCTTTTAAAAGTTGCAGTGGAATCTGATTCCACCCCCTTTCATGTAATACATTCCAGATTCCAGATCTTAACAACTCTGTGTGAAGAAATTTTCCCTCTAATTCCTTTTGTCAATTATTTTAAATCTATGACTTCTGGTTACCGACCCACTTGTCAGTGAAGTAGTTTCTCCCTACTTGCTCTATCAAAACCCCTCAATACTTTGATCACTTCTTAATCTTCTCTGCTCTAAAGAGAACAATCCCAGCTTCAATAACTGAAGTCCCTCATCCTCATAAACCTCCTTTGTACCCTCTCCAAGGCTTTTAACATCCTTCCTAAAGTGTGATGCCTAGAATTGTACACAATACTCCAGCTGAGGCCTAACCAGTGATTTGTAATGGTTTAACATGACTTCCTTGTTTTTGTATTTAATGTCCTATTTACAAAGCCAAGTGTCCCATATGTTTTCTTAACCGTCTTCTCAACTTGCCCTGTAACCTTCAAAGATTTGTGAATATGCACCCCTGGGTCCCTCTGTTCTTGCATCCCCCTCCAAATAATACCATTTAGATTATAGAAGAAAGGTTGAGCAGGTTGGGCCTATACTCATTGGAGTTTAGAAGAATGAAAGGTGATCTTATTGAAACATATAAGATACTGAAGGGCCTGGACTAGTTCGATGCAGAGAGGATATATCCACTCGTGGGGAAATCTAGAACTAGGGGGCATAGTTTCAGAATAAGGCGTCAGCCATTTAGAACTGAGATGAGGAGGAATGTCTTCTCTGAGGGTCGTAAATATGTGGAATTCTCTGGCCCAGAGAACTGTGGAGGTTGGGTCATTGAATGTGTTTAAGGTGGAGGGAGATGGACAGCGTTTTGAACGATAAAGAAGTGAAAGGTTATGGGGATTGAGTCCATGATCAGATCCGCTATGATATTAAATGGTGGAGCAGGCTCGAGGGGCCAAATGGCCTTCTCCTGCTCCTTTTTCTTATGTTCTTGTATGTTGTTTCTCCCAAAGTACATCACTTCACATGTATCCACATTAAATTATGTCTGCCATGTGTTTGCTCATTTCACCACTCTTGTCTCTGTCCACCTGAAATCGGCTACCATTCTGCTCACTGTTTTCGATGTTGTCAAGTTTTGTATCATCCCCAAAGTTTGAAATTATACTCTCTATACCCAAGTCCAAGTAATTTATATGTAAGAAGAAAAGCAATGGTCCTAATACCGACCCCTGGGGACCCATTGCATACTTCTCACCAGTGAGGAAAATATCCATTATTCTCTGCCTACTGTCCCTTAGCCAATTTTGTACCCAAGTTACCACCGTCTCTTTACTAGCATGTGCTTCTATTTTCCAAATAAATCTGTTGTGAGGTACTTTATCAAATACCTTTTGAAAGTCCATATGTACAACATCTATTGCACTACCTTGATCAACTCTCTCTTACTTCAGCAAATAACTCAATCAGGTTAGTCAGACACGATTTGCCCTTAACAAATCCATGCTGGCTGTCCCCTATTAACCCATGCTTCTCCAAGTGAGAATTAATTTTGTCCTTGACTATTGTTTCTAAAAATTTTCCACCACTGATGTTCGATTGTTTTGCCTGTAGTTACCAAGTTTATCCCTCTCCCCTTTTTTGAACTCCAATATCCAATGGGAAATTGAAAGATTGTGGTCAGAGCTTCTGCTATCTCCATCCCAACTTCCCTCAGAAACCTAGGATGCATCCCATCTAGACTGGGTGACTTGTTGACTTTGAGTGATGCAACCTATTCAGCACCTCTTTTCTATCTTTTTTTAAAATCCGATCCAATATCTCTACTTCCCCCTACTCCACTCTGACATTAACTTCATCTTGTTTTGTGAAGACAAGTGCAAAGTACACATTCAGTACCTCATTCATGGAAATCTTCAGTCTCTACAAGAAGATTTTCTTTGTCCCTAAACAGCTCCAACATTCCTTTAACTATCCTTTTTACTTTTTATATGTTTATAAAAGATTTTAAGGTTCCCGTTTATGATACCTGCTAATCTTTTCTCACATTCTCTCTTTGCCCTTATATCCTTTTTTTCAATTTCTCCCTGCACGCTTTGTATTCTGCCAGGTTTTTGATTGTATTCTGTACCTGACATCTGATATAAACCTTTTTTTCTGTTTTATTTTAATCTCTATTTCCTTTGTCATCCATGGAACTCTAACTTTGGATGCCCCTTCTTTCCTCTTTATGGGAATATGCTTGGTTTGTACCCAAACTATTTCCTGGCCAATCTTTTTTCCCAGTCCACCTGTGCTAGACCCTTCTCAAGTCGTTGAAATTGTTGGCTCTCGGAATTATTGCTGGTTACCTACTCTTTCTTATCTGTATAAATAACTTAGATTCAAAAACACAATGAAAGTTGGTCACATTTGCAGAAGTTCAAGTCAGATGAATCAGGCAAGGAATTACAGGAGGACCTAGAAAATATTTGAGGTAGCAGAACTATGGCAGTTGAAATTTAGTACGACACTTTCTAAGAATAAGATGGAGGCATGCTTACTCAATGAATGAAGTAGAGCGCACTACAAGAGAGGCTGAAATAAATCTGGGAGTATAAACTGAGCAATGGCCATATTCTGTCATTGTACATCAGCAAAGCAATCAATGCTGAGCTAATTGTC
This sequence comes from Pristiophorus japonicus, assembly GCF_044704955.1. Classification (NCBI taxonomy): domain Eukaryota; kingdom Metazoa; phylum Chordata; class Chondrichthyes; family Pristiophoridae; genus Pristiophorus; species Pristiophorus japonicus. Next base: position 82,690,837 of record NC_091987.1, on the reverse strand, counting down.
AAAGCAGTACAAGTCTGAGGGCATCATGCTGAAGTCAAATAGTGCTTTTGTTAGGCTACACCAGGCATTCAGTTTTGGTTACCAAAGGACAAGGAAATATCCAAGTCTTGGAAATGGTTTAGAGAAGAGGCACAAGGCTTATGCTTAATTTCAAAGGACTGATGTTGAAAAGTTTTAAAATTTGGATTCTTCAACCTTGAAGAAAAGCAAATGAGTGACATCTTATAGAGATATGTACGATACTAAGTGAAATGAGAAAGGTTAATCCTGGTCACTATTTTAAGTTAAGACTGTAGGGCGGGACATGGTATAATCTAGTAAAATGCAACTTTAGGCCTGATGTGGGGAAGTACTGCTTAACATAGAGTAATTGATACCTAGAATAGTCTTCCGGCAAGGGACGGAAAGCAAAAACTCTGGAATTATTCAAGAAGCAATTGGATATGGTGCTGGTGGGACCAAAAGGATCTTTGAAAAGAATAAGTTGAATTGCCACTCTCATCTGACTAATTGCTTGCCTCAAGCTTATTGTTTCTTGCAAAATAACATCTAGATTTATGGCTGCTAATTATATATAACTTGATACTTGCTCAAAGCAGACCATCATATTTGCAATTTTTTTTGCATGCTTTTTGCCTTTTACTTCATGTGTACTACAATCTTGTTTCTGTTTGTTTAGGTATCAGTTCAATTTGTGCTTGTTCATTGGCAAAGGATCTGTGTGCAGGTATGCCTTAAAGTAGCCACGTGTACTTTTTGTAGAACTGCTATTTTTTAAAACTTACTCTGGCTAACCTTCCAAGTGGTGCTTCATCTGTGTCGAATGAATATGAGATAAATCTGATGAAACGACTTGATAGTAAAATCTATCTGGTCAATAACCTTGGTGCATGAGAGAGAAAGGAATAAAATGATATGTTGATAGGCTGAGATGGTAAGGTGGGAGGAGGCTCGTGTGGAGCATGAACACCGGTATAGATCTGTTGGGCTGAATGGCCTGTTTCTATGCTGTAAAATTCTATGTCATTCTGTCTGTGTTAGAATATTTTTACATTATGACAATGACTATTTACTAAGATATGCAAAATTAGGCAAACAGAATAATTATCTCTTTATTCTTTGTGGTGTTCTTGAGATTTAAAAAATAAATAAATGGCCCGGAATTTGCGGTCAGAGGCGTACCTCCGGAGTACGCCTCTGACCTGATTAAAAAAGAATGCACACTTGCCTTCAAAGACTTCGAGTCCTGGGCTTGCAGGCGTATGCCTGCGTAAAGGCCCATGGATCCCAGGGACGCAGGCAGTTCGGAAGCGTCCCTGGGATCAAGTGAGCCAAGTCCTCCAATCAGAAAGGAGGATTCCTAATATACATATGGGGATTCCATTTACGAATAGATTCCTCATAAACATGAGGAATCCCCAAATAATTAAATAATTTATACAACTGGAATAAAAATAAATGTTCCCATTTTCAAATTTAATTAAAAGTCCCTTCAATAAAGTATATACTGTAAAATAAAAATGTAATTTTTTGAAAAATGATTTTAAACATTTTAATCTGGGCCAAAATTTATATAAACTAATTTGTAATGTTTGCATTATTTTTATTATAAAATTTTTAATTTAAGATTATTATTAACCCTTACGCTGGTGAAAGCAGGCCCTATGCCTGCTTTTACCAGGCGTAAGGGTTTCGTCGGCATTTGCTGGGCAGTAGTAGCCCAACTCTGCCAGCTAAAGTGATATTTGGGTCGGTGCGGATGATCTGTCAAGGTGAAGCATGACAGATTGCAAGTTCCAGGTTTTCGCGCATACAAACCCGGAACTTGCTGGACCTTTCTGATGGCATCAATGAGATAACAAAATCTGGGCCAACGTCTATGAGCAGCCCTAAATATTTTGTGTATCCAAGGAAAAGCGATCCAACATTATGATTATCAGCCATTAGAATACTGCCTGTTCTTAACTCCTGCTAACGGTTTGTGATCTATTAAATTCACCAGCCTTATATAACAGCAAAGCTGGAGATTAGTAAAGAGCGTTGCAAACCGTTCCTCCTTGTATTGCTACTAGTCACAGTTATGTAGTCAGTTCTTGTGCTTGTTCTTATGGTTCGAGCTTGACTTAATACAAATTAGCAACCCAAATTAATAATCTGTCAAACAGGAATGCCTTCTGTTGAATATTTTATGCATTTAAAAAAAATACAATTTTATTTTAGGGCAACAAACCAAAAGGCCTGGAGCAAAAGCAGTTGAAGTTAAAGAAGAGCAGAAAGAAAAGGAGACTTCAGAGGATGAGTTTGAAATACCTGTTCCTGTATGTTACTGACTTTCTGAATCCATATGGAATCACATGCTCTTTGGTATCTCTTCATGTCTATGTCAATGGCAAATATTACATCACTATTTGTAGACAGAGGTTCAGGGCTACTTTCAAGAGAATAATCACGTAACCATGAATAATCATGTAACTGAATTAGCAGCAAGCTATACTGACACTTGTGTTGAGTTCAGTGTATGCTTAGTATTTCTCTCACTTTGTTGATCCTTAATGGATTAAATAAACATTTGGGAATTGTTCTAATTATGTTTTTTAATTATTTCTCTCCTCCCCCCCCCCCACCCTCTCTCCAGGCTCATGAGATGGTGCTATTCCATAAGCATCAATTCTCCTTTGGCTGTTTTTTTTTAATCATTCCTGGGGTATGGCGATTGCTGGAAAGGCTGGCATTTATTGCCCATCCCTAGTTGCCCTTGGGAAAATAATGGTGAACCACCTTCTTGAGCTGCTACAGTCTGTGTGGTATAACTTCCCAAGGCACTTTACAGAGTGCCTGAGCAAAAGGAACCATTTACAATATTGTCATGTATAGAAGGCAGGAGGAGTAGTTGAATGGTCAGGGATTGGGTGGGGAGGGATCAAGGGAACTGGAGGTGGGCATTATGGAAGAGATGAGCTTGGAGAGGGAGATGGAAGAGAAACTGCAGAATGACAATGGATTGGAGGTAGGGCTGGAGCCAATCTGGGGGGAGATCAAGAGCGACAGAGTATCGGAGGACGTACCAGATGCTGCTCCATGGATGATGTCAATCTTGGAGCAGAACAAATCCATGAGCTCCTTATATTTGGTACTGGACATGAGGAAGGAGCGGGTGGAGGAAGGACATTTGAGGAAGTGGTAAAAGATGGCCTGGTCAGTGAAGGGGCCTCGGAATTGAAGTGGCCGCAAGAGATGAAGCGAGCATGCAAGCATATTCTTGAAGTGAATTTTATCAGTGCACTATCAAAGTGGACTGCAAGAGTGACTGTTACTACTGGGACACTACTACCACACTATACATAATGTATAGTGAATACTGTTTAGCAGTTTGTGATGGTGGGTAGCAACAGTCTTAGAGCAATACAGCAAGCATTGTTAAAAGTTAGTATTTTATCCCCAGTGTAACAGGTCTCTGCTTCAGTAGTTTAGCCATGCCTCATCATCACTTTTAATAGTGAAAAGTAATCCAAAAGGAACTGTAGATCAGGCAGCATTTCTTCCTGCCCAGTTTTTTGTTTGTGTATGTGTGTGAAAAGTTTAACCTTGTATGTCTGCGGAATTGGCCTTGAAACCCCTGATATTGAATGTAGCCATTTTCCCTCTGTGCTCCAACAGAAGTAGAATTATGTATACATGAACCGTGGAATATTCTTACAAATTTGTAACTTTCAGCACTACATAAAATAAAATCACTCTACACATAATTAACAGTGTTCTTAAAGATTATAGAAGTAAAATACATATTCCAAACATTGGATTTCAATTTTTGCATTTACCTTTTTGCAAAAATAATTATTTGTCACCACATACTTCCCATTTTACATTGGAAGATTGGATGACCCAGGTTAAAGACTACAGTTAAAGCCATCAGTCCAGTAGAAGGTGCACTTAATGTTTCTTTATTTTTATTTTTATTCACATCTGGAAACCAACCAAATAACAGATTATACTAATTGTAATCTTGGAATTTGGATTAAAGGCAGCTGCAGAATTCCAGTCCATGATTACCTCATTCTGAAGTGAGGTCTTAGTCACTATACTGTTAGGCCAATCAACAATTAATTTGTGCTTTTTTTTAAAGAATTCTCAGTATGTTAAAAGCACTTTGTTCATTCATTTTGTACACATAGGCAACAGGAGACTCAAAATCAAAGAAAAGACGGAAAAAGTCAAGAGGTAAAAAGGTACGATCTTGCTATGTTATGAAGCATAATTGTAAACAATTTAAATTTTATGCTGTACTTTCCCTAAACAATCATAAGTTTATTAGCATTGGCTTTTCCAGTTAAAACAGCTCGATTTGATTGTAGTGAAAATCACCTCTCTGGTCACTTATAAGATAAATTTCTTGTCTACTTCAGTGGAGTGTTTGTCTGATACAGACTGACTCTAAGGCCTATCAAATATTTATATACCCTTTACATTATAGCATTGCCATCAATTGCAGTCCTGACTCGGCAGCAGTGCCACAATGTAAAGGGGTCAGCACATCTGCTTTTGACGGAGCAGTGAACCACTTCAAGAAGTGGCTATCCCAGGCTCCAATGGAAGAAGCAGTGTCATCAATGGCAACTATAAACATTGATGCAACAGCCACCGGCAAAGAATACTATTTTCTGACCCACAAGTCTTTCGTGTGTGTGTGTGTGCAGTTGTTTCTCAGATGAAATTCAGCCACAGTCAGGATGCCATGTAAGTTATTTTCAAATCCTCATATAACAAGTGAACAAGTTAGATTCTTGCTGGATGTTTGTTTAAAATTGCTAAACTTAGTTATGAAAGATCCATGTGAATAAAGTTGAGAAATTACTCAATAATGTAGCCCCTTAACATAAATGAAAATTAGTTAAACACCTGATTATATTGAATTAGTTTGGATTACTAATCTTATACCAAAATATAGAAAGTGTTTTGTGGATTTGACTGATCTATTTTGTAGTGCAAATTTACAAGAACTTTATCTCTAGCTTTAGTAGTAAATTATTCTAAAGTTGTGTGACAATTTAATTGACCATTAATGTGATAATTTACTACCATCCAATTACAAAAATCGATAAATACACTCAGTTCGTAGCATAAATTACTTGCTTTTTGCTGGTTTAGAATTGTATTCAGGTCTCCAAAGGTGAGGGAAGTAACTTAATACTTACATTAACCAGCTGTGTATCTTACAAGTCTCCTGTTCTATTCAGGAGGATCCCAGATCACGCATGCCAATCCCAAACCTACAGACAAATCATTTAATCCTATTATCATGTCGGGAGCATTGAATTATGGAGGCTTGCTTGCAGCATTGCCACTTGGGGTCAGTGTAAGATGTGGTGTTCTCTTAAAAATTTATACTGTCTACAACTATCCTATCCAACCCTGCAATCTCAGTCTACTTTGACTGGACTGTCTTTGAGACCTAATTACAGACACTTTTAAGACTTGTGTGAAAACAATCCTAACCTCATTGTACCTCCATTACTCATAAAATAACTTCCCTTTAAGCATCAACAATGCTCTATCCGTCTAAATTTAAATGAAGTACTGCTGTTAAAAATAATTACTATGTTAATATAGGGTAAAAAGACAGAAGCTGCTGCCCAGACACTTCCACAGGAAACTGAAATGCTCAAAGAATTAAAAAGGTAAGAATCTTTCGTTGTAGTTCAGAACTCTTAATATTTCCACAATGTATTTCTTCCATGAGAAGCCAGTAAACAGATGATGAACATACATACTTTTTAAATGTATTGAACTTTAAAAATCAACTTTTTATGCTATTACTGTAATAAACATTTTTTTTAAATCTTGTTACTTGTTTTGCAGCCACTTTACAAATTCTAGGTGTCTTGATACTATGCATAGTTGATGCGCATTATGCCACTTTCTCAACTTGCATTGCATAGTGAGAGCCTGACAAGTGGAAAATAACAATAGATGGGCAATTCTGACTGCGTGTGTTGGTTTTCACTGTGTTTATTGAGGAAAGATTCTGGGGATAACAGAATTGTTATTAAACAGTGCAATTGCACTATATAGCTATTGACTTAACATTAACAGTAAACTCGTAGAGTATACATGGGATTTTAAGATCCAAACATCCTCAGGAATGAAACTGACTCCCTCATTCAGGGAGTTTAGTTCCACTTTGTTTCAGTGCCAGCTCAGGCTCTGGTGCTGGATTCCATATCTGCACTGCAATTGCAGCATTAATGTGAAAGAAGAAAGAAAGACTTGCATTTATATAGCTCCTTTAACGACCACCGGACGTCTCAAAGTCACTTTACAGCCAATGAAGTACTTTGGGAGTATAGGGCTCAATTGTCCCCAATGCCGTTTTTTGGCATATTTCAAGAGAGTTACGCCCATTTTTTGGGGACCCGACTACTCCAAAAAAAACTTGAAAGTTTCCCTGTTCTAATTTTTGAAATTGGCACCCCACAGCCTGTCCTTTAGCTTCGGAGAGTGGAGCCTAATGTCTGCGTCGAAAAAAGGATGCCCCCCCCCCCCACCCTTCTGCGTATGCGCAGTAAAAAAAAAAACGTTTTTTATGTGACTGCTATGGGCGCACATGCCCAGTACACCTCCCAATCTGCCTTCAGCCATTTTAGAAGAACCAGTTGTGTGTGAGAACTTTAATTTTGAGTGGTGTGTGAGAACGTAAAATCAGAGCTGCAATATGCAACGTGGCTCAAGGGTCAAGAATTTCTCACAGGGCGAAGTGGAAGTACTAATTGCTGTAATTGAGGCCTGATGGCACGAGCTGGACACCAGCAGAGGTCAAATAAAAGTTTCACCAAAACAATGAAGAAACGCTGGAACCAACTTTCACAAGATTACTGTGCAATGGTGACCACCCCAAGGTCCGGAGGCCAGTGCAAAAAGATGTGGCAGGACCTTGGTTAAGCAGTTAGTGTAAGTAATATTTTCATTTATTCACTGGAATTGCATTTGAAATGTGACCATCTGTATGTCCTACCCAACAAAAAGACTCCCTCTCTAAAAAGCGATATTTTCATCTTTACAGAGGAAGGTGGCACACAACAAAAGAGAGAGAACTCAAACAGGAGGAGGCCCAGCAAATCTGTACCCACTGACAGGGTTGCTGCTTTGATGGGTCCTGCCTGGAGAAAAGCAACCACCACTGCACAAGCTGGGCCCACACTCGAGAGAGAGAGAGAGGGTAAGTCCTGCAAATTCCACAGTCTGGCTTTGCTAAATGTTAAATACTGCGCGGGCTAGCCATGCTTCGGGTCATGGGGATGTCTCCATCAGCAATGCTTCAGTTGATGCAATGTGCTATTATTCATCGTGGTCCTTCAAGTGAGCCTGCTGCCTGCACTGTGTGAGCCTACTCATACCACCCTGCCCCCTCCTCTGCTGCTAACCATTTGTCTGTTCTGTGATATTTTGCAGAACTTGAGGTCAACCCTGACGAGGCTGAAGCCGATGCAGAAGAAGATTCAGACGCAGACGAGCCTGAAGAGGAGAACATCTTCCAATCCGACCTTTCAGACCAAGAGCATGGGGGTGAGGAGGAGGGGGAGGATGAAGCTCCTACTGTTGTACTCACTATGGAGGAGGTGCTGGTGCTGGTGTCGCCCATTGAAGTGCCAATCCCTTTCCTGAGTGATATGAATGTTGGGACGTTTCATGGTTTCACACAATCCGAGACTGTGGATCCCAGTGGAACGCAGCGAGTCTCATCCAGGGTGAGGAGGGGAAAGAGAGCTCAACAACGCACTCCCGAAGTGCAGGATGTAACAGATGTGGCTCAGATGATGGCAATGAGTGGGGAGGGCATTGACCTTACACAGTCACTCCTGGACACCATCAGTGGGGTGGGTGATGAGGTATCAGGACTGTCAGGAGAAATAACAACACTCCAGCGAGAAATGGGAACACTGGGCACATTGGTGATGGAATGTCGCAGGTAGCTGAGACACTGTCGGTGAACATGAGGGAGGGAATGTTACAGGTAGTTGAGACGCTGTTGGGGCACAAGAGGGAGGGAATGTTGGAGGTAGCTGCTGCAATAAGGGAACATGCCCAGATCCCGCGGCCATTGACAAAATCAGCTGCCACTCCCACTCCAATCCCCAGACCAACCTCTGAAGAGGCCCAAGTCGGGCCTTCCACATTATCGCCTGTCCATGCCCCCCATCAAGAAGTACGAATTACCTGAGATGCTTGAAAGAATAAGCTTGGTACCAACCCGAGAAACGTTGTGCCAGCGCCTGCGGGGTGGTGGAGTTACCAAGACCAATCGTAGCAGGCGGTCTTAGAATAAAGTGAAGGAGAGATGGATGCAGCCTTTCTTTGCTGCTACTGTTGTTATTGTTACTGCTGTAACTGTTCTCAAATTAAAAGTTTTTTGTAAGTGATGTAAATTTACAAGTTTAAAAGTTTGTAAGTGATCTTAAAGTTTGTAAGTGATCTTAACTGAATACTTCAAAGTTTGATACAAGAATACTTTTATTAAAGTTAATTTAAGTACAAACAAGTGTTTAACTTTGAAATAAAATATATTTTAAATTATAACGGAATCATTTACATTATTTGTTCCATTATTAACACAACATTTTGTTGATGCTAGGCATTCAATGAAGATATTTGGGACAACAAAGTCTAATGCAATTCTTTAATTTTCGATTTTTTTCAAAGTACAACCCCACCACCGAACGTCTCCTCACCGGGCTCTAGGGTCGGAGCGTCGGCCGGCAGAATCGCTCCCTTGCCCGGACACGGGCGGCTTTTGAAGCAGCTGTATAACCAAAGGGTTCTCATCCCTTATATAAGTGGTTAGTAGTTCAGTTCGGCTTCTACCCCGCTCCCCTCCAGGCTTCTTTTGAGGCCGAGCCCCTGTGTCCAGGTGAGGGAGCGATGCGATTCGGCCGGCCGACCCTCGAGCCCGGTGAGGAGACGTTCAGTGGTGAGGTGGTACTTTGAAAAATTGCATTAGACTTTCATTTTCTCCCTTTTGATTTTTAAACATTTATGATTTATGATGCATATTCTTGCCCTTCTTGACTCCCTCCAAATCTTTGCCTATAAACAATGGCATCTTCCTGCGCTGATTTATTTACGTGCGCTGCTTTTTCTTAAGTGCCCAGAAGGTTTTTTGGGAGTGATCACATACGCCGTCCTAGGAAAAAATGTACGTTGGCCAAACTTGCTTAAATGTGAAAAGCTAAAAAATCGCAGAAACTTGGAGATTTTTATTTACTCCAAAAAAAACAGTGCAAGATAATTGGGGAAAATTGAGCCCTTAGTCACTGTTGTAATGTGGGAAACGCAGCAGCCAATTTGTGCACAGCAAGCTCCCACAAACAGCAATGTGATAATGACTAGATAATCTATTTTGTTATGTTGATTGAGAGATTGATATTAGCCAGAACACTGGGGATAACTCCCCTGCACTTCCTCGAAATAATGCAATGGGATCTTTTACGTCCACCTGAGAGAGCAGACAGAGTCTCGGTTTAACATCTCATTCCAAAGACAGCACCTTCAACAATGCAGCACTCTCTCAGTACTACACTGGAGTGTCAGCCTAGATTTATGTGCTCAAGTTCCTGGAGTGGGACTTGAGCCCACAACCTACTGACTCCGAGGCAAGTGTGCTACCCACTGAGCCTAAGCTGAAACATACCCACTTCAGATTTAGACCTGCTTTGTTGGTTTCTTTCATGGCTTGTATGTTGTGCACCTTTTTAGGTTTATTGTTTGTAATTACTTGAGGGTTGTAGCTTGAACATCCTCAATTTTAATGGCTCTGCCATTGGCAGCCATGCTTTCAGCTGCCAAGGCCCTAAGCTCTGGAATTTCCTACCTAAATCTCTCCGCCTCACTTCCATGCTTTCTTCCTTTAAGACGCTCCTTAAAACCTACTTCTTCAACCAAGCTTTTGGTCATCTGCTCTAATATCTCCTTATGTGGCCTGGTGTCAAATATTGTTTGATAATGCTCCTGCGAAGTGCCATGGGATGTTTTACTAGGTTAGAAACGCTATATAAATACAAGTTGTTGTTGCTGTATGCCATGTGGTCATTGTTTGCCAGTAGGTCAGGAATGGATCCAGTCAAGCACAAAATTATTTTTAAAACTAAATGGTAGAATTTCCCTAAAACCTGCCATCGACGGATTGGCGCCCAAAAAGATTGCAAAGATTTTTCAGTTAACGCTGGCGAAAAATTGCATAAAAAATGGAAAAAATTCACCCTGGCGAGAAAATGGATCTTACACGTAGATTCTCGGTGGTTAACCGCGATCCTGGGCAAATTGAGCGGTTCTTAACCAAAATGGTTGGTAATTACTCAAATTTAGACCGAGGCTGCGGTTGGGCCGAGGAAGGGGGGAGAAAACACACAATATTTTTTCCAAAAAACAAAAATTCAGAAAACCTTCTCGGGACCCTTTTTAACTTAATTGCTGTAAAAAAAAATTTAAAAGAAACCCTATAAAAAAAAACCTTTAACTTACCTTTCTTTGCAGGGCTACTTACCTACCGCCCAGCCCAGGGCTGCTTTTCGTGGGCGTTTTTTTCAATCTTACCTACGGGTCACCCCTGAACCCAAACTTGACAGTAGTGTCTTTTTGAGCGGTGCATGTCGGTGGTCCGCTCCCCAGCGATATTTTGAAAATGTCAACAGAACTCTTTTTTTTTTAAATGGAGTGGAAATTTTCGCCGGGTGGTTTTCCACCAAAAACGAGCAGAACCGCCGAGAAAACCGCCGAAAATGGAGTGGAAATTCTAGAAAGTATATATTTAAAAGTTGTGCACATAAGTGTTTTCCGCCTTATTGCCTGTAGATGGAGTAAACCTCTTGCATTTCATCTTCCTGTAAATATTAGATTTGTCAAACAATTCCTGGAAGTTGCATATTTGTACAATTTCTTTAAACAAAGCATTTTCCTTTAAACTGTTACTCTTTTAGAATTTGCTTTATATTCAGACTCAAAAGTTTATATTTGTTTAACACTTTGGACATTGGTTCAGAATTTCTAGCCTGACCAAATCAGAAGAATTGCAGCATTTAACACAATACATACAGATTTCATATGCAGTAGTTTTAGACTTTTTCTATCTATTCTCATGAAGAGTCAACCACTTAATACAGGACAAAAGTCAATACCTGTACAGCCAAAAAATTACCATATTTATTATATTTGATGTTCCATTGAGGATTTGAACTCATGACATGGACTCCTGGGCCAACTCTATAACCACTACGCACCCTTAACCATCCATAAGGATCTATAACTGAAGTAGCTTGTCCAGTTTCAAACCAGTTCTTAATTTTGTTAATCTTCAGCAGAAAACGGTCTTTAAATAAATAACTTGCATTCATGGGCTCATTTCACATACTTCGGACATCTCAAAGTGCTTCACAGTAGTTGAATTACTTTTGAAATGTAGTCACTGTTATAATGTAGTTAAATGTGGCAGCCAATTTTCATACAGCAAAGTCCCATAAACAACAATGAAAAAAATGACTAGTTAACCTGCCGTTGCTGGTGTTGGTTGAAGGAGAAATGTTGGTTAGGACACCTCTTCTTCACAAAAGTTTGTTGAGATCTTTTAAACCTATCAAAATAGACAGGCAGTGTCTCAGTTTAACATCTCATCCAAAATCAAGCACCCTAGACAATGCAGCAGCACTCCCTCAATACTACACCAAAGTATCAGCCTAGATTCTGATCAAATCGGAGTGGGGCTTTTTTGACTCGGAGGTGAGAGTACTACCACTAAGCCTTACTGACAGCTGAAGTTCCCCAAAATGGCACAGTTGGTGAAGGCAATGTGTAACTGAATCATACAGACCATAAAGCCTCAGGTCCTAATCCTATTCTGTGTTAAGTTATCTAATCTCTGTTGGGCAGCAGTTGGCTTCAGCACCACTAGGCTAGGACACGTACACTGATGATATACAGCTCTACCTCACCACCACCTTTATTGACCCTCCACTATCTCTGATTTATCACACTGCTTCACCAACAGCTAGAACTGGATGAGCAGAAATTTCTTCCAACTAAGTATTGAGAAGACCAAAGCCATTGTCTTCTGTCCCCGCCGCAAACTCCATTTCCTATCCACCGACTCTCTCCCTCTCTTTGGTTACTGGCTTAGGCTGAACAAGACTGTTTGCAACATTGGCGGCCATGCCTTCAGTTACCTAGGCCCTAAGCTCTGGAATTCCCTCCCTAAAGCTGTCCGACTCTACATTTCTCTCCTCCTTAAAACCTAACTCCATCTGTCCTAATTTCTCCTTTTGTGACTCAGTGTTGAATTTTGTTTTATAATGCTCCTTTGAAGTGCCTTGGGACATTTTACTACATTAAAGGCACTATTTAAATACACGTTGTTGTTGTTGAAGGAGGAGAAAATATCAGCCTTAGTTGATGTTCCTGATCACTAACTATTGACCCCTGGAAAGTGCATCTCCAAATGTTGGATGAAGACAGAGATCGCTTACCTGTGATGCTCCTATGATAAAATAGTTTATTGATGCTCACTCGCTAGACTGACATGTGACACGTAACCACTTGGTGAGATACAGGAGAGAAATTCACATATGTGGAATCATAGGAGAGAGGGGGGAAATTGGCAGAAAGAACATGGCCTATTCACATTGTTCAGAACAGTAAGAATTTGCATACGTGATCAGATCTTTGTTTTACTTACTGATTTATAAATTCTGAAAAATTCTATTTAGAATCATACTGTGACAACCCTGAATTTCTCCTTATGTGCATTTTAGGGTTCTATTTTGTTTGATCTGATTATTCATATAAATGAAAATCAGTTGAAAATCACTGTATTAACCAAAACGGAGTGACACTTGCCAACAAACCGGAAGCTGATTTCAATGACCGGAAGCTGTGTAGAAGCTGTTTCTGCTTGCCCCACTCTCTGTTCCCTACATTTCAGCCCAACTCTCTGTTCCCGACATTTCAGCTCCACTCCCTGTTCCCGACATTTCAGCCCTGTTCCCGACATTTCAGCCCCACTCCCTGTTCCCGACATTTCAGCTCCGCTCCCTGTTCCTGACGTTTCAGTCCTGTTCCCTTTCCCCACCACTTGGGATCATTTCACTTTCAATTTTTTTCAAACTGAGCCTCCAAACTTACTCCAGATGACATGGTGTCCACGTTATTTTATAAAGTTTCATCCCAATTAAAAAATAAACAGAACCTATACAAAATAAGCACTTCCAACATGATTGCGACTGCCTTTTCATGGGGCAACGAACAATAGCTGCAAACGACTTCACAGCATAGTTTCACCCAATAGGTTTTTTCAAATCGGAACCACCAAAAAACACTTGAGACTGTGCATGTGCAACTACTTCCGGTTCGTTGGCAGCAGTTGCATCCTAACTAATTTTATACTGTGGTTGCAAATTTTGTAGTGCACCAACAATTCACATCTAACATTCCATACTTTTGCAGACAGATTGTTCTGACGAAGGGTCATCGACCTGAAACATTAACTCTGTTTCTCTCTCCACAGATGCTGCCTGACCTGCTGAGATTTCCAGCATTTTCTGTTTTTATTTCAGATTCCAGCATTCGAAGTATTTTGCTTTGTTTTAACTTTTGCTTTTGTTATGTTGGGAGATACTAATGTGCAAGTGAGGTTCATTAAGCACCATTATCTCAAGTGCACAAGCAGGGTTATATTATCCATAGACAGTTACACTCCAGTTGCACTTCAAAATCTGGAGCATCACTGATCAGGTGTGTGCTTGAAGCTAATAGTATTCCACACGTCTGCTTAAGCACAGAAATGTGACATATAATATGCATATATGTCTATGCATGCTTAGTGGAATTTCACATTTTGCAGGAAACCAGAGTATCCAGTGTGTAACCACTTGAGTGTTGGTCTCAAGGGGATCAGACTAGCTCTATTAAGTAGATATTTAAAAAAGGAGGCAGACAAAAAGCAGCAAACTATAGACCAGTTAGCCCAACATATGTGGTTGGGAAAATGTTGGAGTCCATTATTAAAGAAGCACTAGCAGGACATTTGGAAAAGCAATATTTGGTCAGGCAGAGTCAGCATGGATTTATGAAGGTGCAGTCATGTTTGACAAATTTGCTGGAGTTCTTTGAGGATGTAACGAATAGGGTGGATAAAGGGGAACCAGTGGATGTGGTGTATTTAGACTTCCAAAAGGCATTTGACAAGGTGCCACATAAAAGGTTACTGCACAAGATAAAAGTTCATGGGGTTGGGGGTAATATATTAGCATGGATAGAGGATTGGCTAACTAACAGAAAACAGAGAGTCGGGATAAATGGTTCATTCTCGGGTTGGCAATCAGTAACTAGTGGGGTGCTGGGACCCCAACTATTTACAATCTATATTAACGACTTGGAAGAAGGGTCTGAATGTAACGTAGCCAAGTTTGCTGCTGATAAAAAGATGGAAGGAAAAGCAATGTGTGAGGAGGACACAACCAATCTGCAAAAGGACATAGACAGGCTAAGTGAGTGGGCAAACATTTGGCAGATGGAGTATAATGTTGGAAAGTGCGAGGTCATGCACTTTGGCAGAAAAAATCTAAGAGCAAATTATTATTTAAATGGATAAAGATTGCAAAGTGCCACAGTACAGCAGGACCTGGGGGTACTTGTGCATGAAACACAAAAGGATAGTATGCAGGTACAGCAAGTGATCAGGAAGGCCAATGGAATCTTGGCCTTTATTGCAAAGGGCATGGTGTATAAAAGCAGGAAAATCTTGCTGGTTATACAGGGTATTGGTGAGGCCACACCTGGAGTACTGCGTGCAGTTTTGGTTTCCATATTTACGAAAGGATATACTTGCTTTGGAGGCAGTTCAGAGAAGGTTCACTAGGTTGATTCCTGAGATGAGGGGGTTGACTTATGAGAAAAGGTTGAGTAGGTTGGGCCTCTACTCATTGGAATTCAGAGGAATGAGAGGTGATCTTATCGAAACGTATAAGATAATGGGCCCAAGTTTCCACATGATTCGCGCCTGATTTTTAGGAGCAACTGGTGGAGAATGGACTATTTTAGAAATCTGGTCGGCGGGGGGGAGCGGGTGTCGGGTCGGGGGGGGAAGCAGGAGCTGGCCGTGGGAGGAGCCTTATTCCCGCAGCCCCAGTGAGGCCATTCAGCCAGGGCTAGGGGCTGCGTGCTTCGGGCCCCTCCCACACAGTTCGGCGACTGGAGCTACTGCACTTGCGTAGCGCGCATGTGCAGAGGTCCCGGCACTGTTTTCAGCGCAGGGACCTGGCTCCGCCCCCCCCACAGCTCGTGCTGGCTGCGCCGAGGGCCAGAGGACCTGTAAGTAGGTGGAGAATACCGAGGATTTTTTTAGGCGCTGGGCGCCCGTTTTTTTTCTTGTGGAAACTTGGGCCCTATGAGGGGGTTTGACCAGGTGGATGCAGAGAGGATGTTTCCACTGATGGGGGAGACTAGAACTAGGGGGCATAATCTTAGAATAAGGGGCCGCCCATTTAATTCTGAGATGAAGAGAAATCTGTGGAATTCGCTGCCTCAGAGAGCTGTGGAAGCTGGGACATTGAATAAATTTAAAACAGAAATAGACAGTTTCTTAAACGATAAGGGAATAAGGGGTTATGGGGAGCGGGCAGGGAAGTGGACCTGAGTCCATGATTGGATCAGCCATGATTGTATTAAATGGCGGAGCAGGCTCGAGGGGCCGTATGGCCTACTCCTGCTCCTATTTCTTATGTTCTTATCTAGGTAGGACAGTGTCAATACATAACAACATAAGAAATAGGAGCAGGAATAGGCCATACGGCCCCTTGAGCCTGCTCCGCTGTTCAGTAAGATCATGGCTGATCTTCAACCTCAACTCCACTTTCCCGTCCTGTTGCCATACTCTTTGATTCCCTTAGTGTGTAAAAATCTATCAATCTCTGTCTTGAATACACTCAATGACTGAGCATCCACAGCCCTCTGGGGCAGAGAATTCCAAAGTTTCACAACCACGAACATGCATATCATGATATGCATTCTTTCTTGGGGTGTTGTGACAACTGCAATGTTTGAGCCACAGTGCTGCTGACTACATCATTGGCAGAGCTTCACTGAATATGAAGTGGCTGAATTTATGCTGCTGCTGTCAAGTTTGATGTGAAAATCCAATATAATGAGCACCCAATGTGCCAGTTGCTTTGTTATTGTATTTATCTCTTTGAAATGTGAAGAATGTTCCCTCTTGTGGTGCTTCTTGATTCAACTTTACTTATGAATTTATGATCAAGAAACAGTAAGACTGATTTGTTTGGTCCCAGTGCCCGAAGTGTGCCTATTGGCAGTGCACAGCAATCTGGAAATTTGCGCAGAGACCTGCAATGCTGGTCCTCTTCTCCCATAGCCCTGACCCCAAATTCTCTCTTGCGCTTTTTGGCGTTACCCACATTGCTGTACCAAAACAAGTGCTTTTATTGAAACTTTTCTAATTTTGTCAACCCATGATGTTTCTCTGTTTAGTGGCAGTCGCAGGTCAGTTGCTATTTGGCCACTTGAATACAAGAAAGACTTGCATACAAGGTGCAGAAGCTACAGTGTTTCTGTGAGTTACATTTACAAAAGCAGAAAGAGGTACCGCAGTATTTGGGGACACATCTGGTATTTGGAGTTGCCCAATTTTGACTAAAATCCAGCTTTGCTTTATTGGGGAAATAATTGTTGCAAACATCTGAGTGCTGGGAGATACTTCATAGGCTGCTAGGATCATTTTGTGATACCCCTATATATGTGTTATCTGAAGGAAGTGGAGGGGGATCAGCATGAAGGATACAAGGAAGGTGAGGCAGCACCAGAGGCGCGTTTAACCAAACCTGATCCAGGGTAAAATCTTCTGCTTCTTCATCCCTTGCCTGCCCCAGCACATTTAATCCCTTCATGAAGTGTTGCTAGTCCTTCCTGGTAGCTGTCATCTGTCTCCACCTATCTGCTGCTTTCTCCTACAGAGTCAGAAAGCTACTGAGGAATTAAGGCCTAGTGGTCCACCCAATGATGCAAAGGGATCTCCCTTGGGATTACAAGACTGTGAGGTTGAACAATGCAGCTGTAGTTGGAGGATGGCGTTACCAGGTTGTCCTTATCCATTCTTGTCAAGAGAGGATGACTTAAGAAATAGGAACAGGCGTAGGCCATTCGGCCCCTCGAGCCTGCTCAGCCTTTCAATATCATGGCTGATCATCTACCTCAATTCCACTTTCCTGCACTATCCCCATAATCCCTTGATTTCCTTAATATCCAAAAATCTTATCAATTTCTGTCTTAAATATACACAACGACTGAGCCTCCAGGGTGGAGAATTCCAAAGGTTCATCACCCTCTGAGTGAAGAAATTTCTCCTCATCACAGTCCTAAATGGCCGACCCCTTGGTCTGAGATTGTGACCCAGTTTCTACACTCCCCAGCCAGGAGAAACATCGTCCCTGCATCTACCATGTCAAGCCCTGTAAGAATTTTATATGTTTTAATGAGATCACCTCTCATTCTTCTAAACTCTAGAGAATATAGGCCTAGTCTACTGAATCTCTTCTCATAGGACAATCCCCATCCCAGGAATCAGTCGGGTGAACCTTTGTTGCACTCCCTCAATGGCAAGTATATCCTTCCTTAGCTGAGAAGACCAAAACTGCAAGTGAGGTCTCATCAAGGCCCTATATAATTGCAGTAAGATGTCTTTACTCTTATACTCAAATTATACTTGTAATAAAGGCCAACATACCATTTTCTTTCCTAATCGATCGCTGTACCTGAATGTTAACTTTCAGTGATTCATGTACAAGGACACCTCGGTCCCTCTAAACACCAACATTTTCCAATCTCTCGCCATTTAAAAGTACTCTGCTTTTCTACTTTTCCTACCAAATTGGATAACTTCACATTTCTCCACATATATTCCATTTGCCATGTTCATGCCCACTCACTTAGCCTGCCTATATACCTTTGAAGCTTCTTTGCATTCTCCTCACAACTTACATTCCCACTTAGCTTTGTATCATCAGCAATGAATTTATTACATTTGGTCCCCTCATCCAAATCATTGATGTAGATTGTGAATAGCTGAGACCCAAATACTGAACCTTGCAGTACCCCACTAGTTACAGCCTACCAACCCGAAAATTACCCGTTTATTCCGACTCTCTGTTTTCTGTCAATTAAACGATCCTCAATCCATGCTGGTATATTACCCCAAACCCATGAGCCCTAATTTTGTTTAATAACCTCTTGTGTGGCACCTTATCGAATGCCTTCTGAAAATCCAAATACACCACATCCACTGGTTCCCCTTTATTTATTCTGCTAGTTACAACCTCAAAAAATTCTAACAGATTTGTCAAACATGATTTCCCTTTCATAAACCCATATTGAGGCTGCCCAATCCAATTATTATTTTCTAAGTGCCCTATTACCATGTCCTTAATAATACACAGGTTGTACCTCTCCAGTCTGAGACTCTTTGGTCCAGCAACATCCTTGGTCCAGCATCATTCCCGGCGGGGGGTCGTGACTGAAGAGGCCCACCCTGTATTGTAGCATTTTCCTTACTACTGATGTCAGGCTAACTGGTCTGTAGTTCCCCATTTTCACCCCCCCTCCTTTCTTAAATAGACTTCGTTTCTAATGGATTATAGAAGGAAATTAAAGTTTATCGGGATCAGATCATGATATTGCCAGATAGCTTACATACAGGATTATAGATGATGTGTGAGGCTTTCCTTTCCCTTTCTGGTGAGTTCATTGAATTATTTCCTGCACGGAGCATGAGCATGGTCCTGTGAACAGAACTGCTGTCATTAATAGCTTTTACTGCTCTCTGCCATGCTTTGTGGGCCACTGAGAACTTTGTGACCATGACCTGGAAAGAACATGCTCCACCTCTTTCAGCTATTCAGTGGTTTAGTTATCGAAGCAGGGTGCTTTGATTCCCCCAGCCTACCTCACAGCTATTTCAGCCTATTGTGGCGTGGGAAGATGATCCTTTGAATGCATCACCAAACTAAGAAAATCTGCCAGTAAAATTGCCACACATTAGACGCAGATGGTTGGGCAGCTCCAACAGTGCTCCAAAGCTCTCAGTATTGAATCTCAGCAAAAGGCCCCAATACCATAGCCTCTTTAAGCTGCAGCATACATTTAAGGCCTGCAGCAGTGCTCACATTTCCTGTGTCTCACTTCCTCTGCCCAGTGCAGTCCCCACTAATGGACTGCCCAATCAGGAAATTTGGGTGCTATCCACTGGTTCCACGTAATGCGCACCTGGAGGGCAAAAACTGTAAGGGGTCCAGGAAAATAGTCTAATGCTTTGTTTATCATTTTTTGTACAGAAACAGAATATATAGTCAAGATCTTTTTCTATCTAACTATGCAAAGATGACATAAATCAACAATGGCTTCACAGCTCTCTTCTGATTCTTTTGCTTTCTCTTTGAAATTAATCATAAAAGTTACTGCACAAGATAAAAGCTCACGGGGTTGGGGGTAATATATTAGCATGGATAGAGGATTGGCTAACTAACAGAAAACAGAGAGTCGGGATAAATGGTTCATTCTCGGGTTGGCAATCAGTAACTAGTGGGGTGCCCAATTATTTACAATCTATATTAACGACTTGGATGAAGGGAGGGAGTGTAACGTAGCCAAGTTTGCTAATGATACAAAGATGGGAGGAAAAGCAATGTGTGAGGAGGACACAAAAAACCTGCAAAAGGACATAGACAGGCTAAGTGAGTGGGCAGAAATTTGGCAGATGGAGTATAATGTTGGAAAGTGTGAGGTTATGCACTTTGGCAGAAAAAAACCAAAGAACAAGTTATTATTTAAATGGAGAAAAATTGCAAAGTGCCGCAGTACAGCGGGACCTGGGGGTCCTGGTGCATGATACACAAAAGGTTAGTATGCAGGTACAGCAAGTGATCAGGAAGGCCAATGGAACCTTGGCCTTTATTGCAAAGGGGATGGAGTATAAAAGCAGGGACGTCTTGCTACAGTTATACAGGATATTGGTGAGGCCACACCTGAAATGCTGCGTGAAATTTGTTTCCATATTTACGAAAGGATATACTTGCTTTGGAGGCAGTTCAGAGAAGGTACACTGGGTTGATTCCGGAGATGAGGGGGTTGACTTATGAGAAAAGGTTGAGTAGGTTAAGCCTCCCTGGAAATTCAGAAGAATGAGAAGTGATCTTATTGAAACGTATAAGATTATGAGGGGCTTGACAAGGTGGATGCAGAGAGAATGTTTCTACTGATGGGGGAGATTAGAACTAGGGGGCATAATCTTAGAATAAGGGACCGCCCATTTAAAACTGAGATGTGGAGTAATTTCTTCTCTGAGGGTTGTAAATCTGTAGAATTCTCTGCTCCAGAGAGCTGTGGAAGCTGGATCATTGAATAAATTTAAGACAGAGATAGACAGTTTCTTAACCGATAAGGGAATAAGGGGTTATGTGGAGCGGGCAGGGAAGTGGACCTGAGTCTATGATCGGATCAGCCATGATCGTATTAAATGGTGGAGCAGGCTCGAGGGGCCGTATGGCTTACACCCGCTCCTATTTCTTATGTTCTTATGTTGACAGGTGAACAGCTATGGTGCTAAAATGTTATCACAAAAGTTACACTGTTACAGTGAATCATTATTACTTGATATTATTTTAATACAGTCACAAAATAATTAAGCGATTATGTTGGAAGACAATCATAGGCCAGTAGTCATTCTGTTTTCAGTGATGCTTTCTGGTTTGTTGACCATTGTTGTGTTTTTTGCAGTTCCCAGACAAAGAGCAGTGAAATGCCTGAGGAGCAGAATCAAGAAATAACACAGGAGTCTGAAGCTACAGAAACTGGTAAACCTAAAATTGACCTTATTTTTATTCATATAACATATGAGAATGATTGGTACCACAGTCTTTCAACTTATAACGTTTATGGCATTGATTTCAATATTTCAAATCTGACAAGCCTGTGGAATGTGCAGACCTTCAGGTGCTTATGTACAATCAAGATGACTAAGTCTCTGCTGCTACTGGATAAGGAGGTACCTACCCACTTTTGTACGGTTAGGAACTCAGTGTGTGTTGAACCACAGCTGCTATCTCATGTTCTACCATTCAATGACACCACACATTGTTAAACTAAGTCACGTATTATGCTCATTAAGTGTATTGTCCCATGAAGAATATCAGAAAAAACATGCTATAGTCAACATCGTGTGAACCAATAAACTTTAAACCCAGTGCTCCTGATTCCGCTACAGGTTGAGACAGTCAGATGATTACTAACAGATGTAGAGCTTACCCATTCTGCGAGGTGAGAGGGAATTACCTACATATAACTTGTAATGTGCTTCATTCTTATTAAGGAGTGTGGATGAACTCTGCCAACTCTGTAGCATAAAACTGAAACGCCATACATATCTCTCAGCTGAAACAAAAAAGACAGGTTACAAAAGCTACCAGAAAAATATTGAAGGAAGCAGCAAATAATTGATTTTGCCTTTGTACTTGTTTCAAACTCTGATTAAATTGCAAATGTAACTCATTGTTAAGTGTCGAGTGTGACCAGTAGAGCTCATTTGTGAGCCTCTCTCTTTCCCACTTCTGCCTCCCCCCGCCCCCCCCCCCCTTTCCCGGATCCTTTCCCCATTAGCAGCATGAACAGTCTGTAATGGAGTATCTGCTTTTGGAGAAATACCATCTGAAAAAGAACTGGTCTGAGATAATCTAATAAAGCTGGATTAGACTATATAGCAAGAACAAATTAGTGTAGAGAGTATGCTCAATATAGTCAATACTCAGCATTGCACTTATATTCAAGTCTCTATTTTGCTGCAGCACCAAACTCTTCAACTACAAGGGAAAATATAGCAACAAGAATATTATGCATTCAGGAGAACAAAGTTATTACCTGAAAAAAAAAGCAAAGGTTAAATTTTAACTTTCACTATCATTACAGTTAAAGCAGTCACTGCTAATGATCTATTCAGCTTCCTTACTGATTTTGTCACAGTTATAATTTGGACATGAAATGATTTGTCATAGTTAGCATGTTTTTAGGGTGATGGATATTCAGTCGGTGATAATATAAGTAGTTTGATTACCTTGGGCTTTCCGTGATCGAAGTGTGATTTAATAACACAGCAGTGATTTTAAATTTTATAGCAGAAACAATGATATTGTTTCTTTACTGGTAGTAAAATCATAATATTTCTGTCTCCCTTACCTTTTTTTTTTTAAATCGTTCCTGGGATGTGGGCATTACTGGCAAGGCCAGCATTTATTGCCCATCCCTTATTGCTCTTGAGAAGGTGGAGGTGAGCCGCCTTCTTGAATCGTTGTGGTCCGTGTGGTGAAGGTACTCCCCAGCGACGATGAAGGAAAGATAGACAATAAATGATGGCCTTGCCAGTGATGCCCACATCCCAGGAACGATTTAAAAAAAAAAGGTAAGGGAGACAGAAATATTATGATTTTACTACCAGTAAAGAAACAAGATCATTGTTTCTGCTATAAAATTTAAAATCACTACTGTGTTATTAAGTCAGGATGGCGTGTGACTTGGAGGAGAACATGCAGGTGATGGTGCTTCCATGCACCTGCTGCCCTTGTCCTTCTAGGCTGTAGTGGTCGCGGGATTGGGAGGTGCTGCCGAAGCCGCCTTAGCGAGTTGTTGCAGTGCATCTTGTAGATGGTGCACACTGCAGCCACAGTACGGTGGTGGAGATGGTGAATGTTTAAGGTGGTGGATGAAGTGCCAATCAAGCGGGCTGCTTTGTTCTGGATGGTATCGAGCATCTTGAGTGTTGTTGGAGCTGCACTCTTCCAGGCAAGTGGAGAGTCTTCCATCACACTCCTGACTTGTGCCTTGTAGATAATGGAAAGGCTTTGGGGAGTCAGGAGGTGAGACACTCGCCACAGAATTCCCAAACTCTGACCTGCTCTTGTTGCCACAGTATTTATGTGGCTGGTCCAGTTAAATTTTTGGTCAATGGTGACCCCCAGGATGTTGATGGTGGGGGATTCAGTGATGGTAATGCCATTGAATGTCAAGAGGCGTTGGTTAGACTCTCGCTTGTTGGAGATAGTCATTGTCTGGCACTTGTGTGGCGCGAATATTACTTGCCACTTATCAGCCCAAGCCTGAGTGTCATCCAGGTCTTGCTGCATGCGGGCATGGACTGCTTCATTATCTGAGGAGTTGCAAATGGCACTGAACACTGTGCAATCATCAGCAAAGAACCCCACCTCTGACCTTATGATGGAGGGAAGGTCATTGATGAAGCAGCTGAAGATGGTTGGGCCTAGGACATCGCCCTGAGGAACTCCTGCAGCGATGTACAGGGGCTGGGGTGAATGACCTCCAACCACCACAACCACCTTACTTTGTGCTAGGTATGACTCCAGCCAGTGGCGAGTTTTGCCCTTGATTCTCATTGACTAAAATTTTACTAGGACTCCTTTATGCCACACTCATTCAACTGCTGCTTTGTTGTCAAGGGCAATCACTCTCGCCTCACCTCTGGAATTCAGCTCTCTTGTCCATGTTTGGACCAAGGCTGTAATGAGATCTGGAGCCGAGTGGTCCTGGCGGAAACCAAACTGAGCATCGGTGAGCAGGTTATTAGTAAGTGCCGTTTGATAGCACTGTTGCTGACACCTTCCATCACTTTGCTGCTGATTGAGAATAGACTGATGGGGCGGTAATTGACCGGATTGGACTTGAACTGCTTTTTGTGGACAGAACATACCTAGGCAGTTTTCCACATTGTTGGATCGATGCCAGTGTTGTAGCTGTACTAGAACAGCTTGGCTAGAGGCGCAGCTAGTTCTGGAGCACACGTCTTCAACACAACAGCTGGAATCTTGTCGGGACCCATAGCCTTTGCTGTAACCAGTGCATTCAGCTGTTTCTTAATGTCACGTGGAGTGAATTGAATTGGTTGAAGACTAGTTTCTGTGATGGTGGACCTCAGGAGGAGGCTGATATGGATCGTCGATTCGGCACTTCTGGCTAAAGATGTTTGCAAACGTTCCAACCTTGTCTTTTGCACTCACGTGCTAGGCTCCGCCATCATTGAGGATGGGGATATTCATCAAGTCTCCTTCTCCAGTTAGTTGTTTAATGGTCCACCGCCATTCATGACTGGATGTGGCAAGACTGCAGAACTTTGATCTGATCCGTTGATTGTGGGATTGTTTAGCCCTTTCTATAGCATGCTGCTTCTGCTTTTTAGCATGCATATAGTCCTGTGTTGCTGCTTCCCCAGTTTGGCACCTAATTTTTAAGTATGCCTGATGCTGCTCCTGGCATGCTCTTCTACACTCTTCACCCTTTTGTGCTCTTGCCACTCAGTGCTTCTTCCAAGTGGTGTTCAACATGGAGGAGTACTGATTCATCAGCTGAGGGAGAGCGGTAGGTGGTAATCAGCAAAAGGTTTCCTTGCCCATGCTTGACCTGAAGCCATGAGACTTCATGGGGTCCGGAGTCAATGTTGAGGAATCCCAGGACCACTCCATCCTGACTGTATACCACTGTGCTGCCACCCCTGGTGGGTCTGTCCTGCCGGAGGGACAGGACATACCCGGGGATGATGGATGGTGATGGAGGAATCTGGGACATTGGCTGAAAGGTATGATTCTGTGAGTGTGACTGTGTCAGGCTGTTGCTTGACTAGTCTGTGGGACAACTCTCCCAATTTTGGCACCAGTCCCCAGATCTTGGTGAGAAGGACTTTGCAGAGTCGACTGGGCTGAGTGTGCCGTTGTCGTGCCCATAACCGGTGCCAAGGTCGATGCCGAGTGGTCCGTCCGGTTTTATTCTTACCGTTTCTTGCAGCAGTTTTTTACAATTGAGTGGCTTGCTAGGCCATTTCAGAGGATAGTTAAGAGTCAACCACATGGCCGTGGGTCTGGAGTCACATATAGGCCAGACCAGATAAGGACGGCAGCTTTCCTTCCCAAAAGGACATTAGTGAACCAGATGGATTTTTATGACAATCCGATAGTTTCGTGGTTACTATTACTAGCTTTTTATTTCAGATTTATTTTAATTAACTGAATTTAAATTCCACAGCTGCCATGGTGGGATTTGAACTCTCGTCTCTGGATTATTAGTCCAGACCTCTGGATCACTTGTCTAGTTACATAACCACTATGCTATCTCTTATAAACCAAGATATATTTATTAGAAACATTTTTTCAATAGTGTAAAATAATCTTTGTTACAATACAGAGGTAAATTTTCATCTTGCCTGTATGGACAGTAATCTGACAGAGTGGATCACCTGCCATTATAGGGAACATCCTATTTTCATTCCATTGCGTTCTTAAAAGACCAGATGGACAATCTGTTTTGTCATATTACCACCTATGTGATGAAGATAAAAATTTACCCCAGTGTTTTTAATTCACTCACTAACAAGTAACGTTAGGAAAATGCGCTCTCTAGAATGTTCTTTAAATGTAAAGTGATTTTGAAGATGTTCTCAAACATCATGTTATCTGTAGCGGCCTGGGTTCCTTTTTTCATGTAACATGTAAATCGGTCTAAATAGTGAAGAAGATAATTGTGATAAGATATGCAATCCTGCAAAGTATGAGAAATCTGCAGCTCTTTTCCATCTAACGGAATTATCAAAACACAAAAGCAACTCATCAATCAGAGAGATTATATAGAATAGTTTTGAATTTTTATTTCATCCATAATATTTCTGAATCGCTCTTATCTCTCCTGATTAATTTAATGGTATGATTAGAAGCCTAAATGCATCCAAACAAATTCTTGTCACAGTAATAATAGATGCCTTATTGAGGTCTATGTGTCATGAATTTTATTTTCAATTGTGATGATAGCTTTATAATCCATGAATGACAGAGTCCCAAGTAAGATGTGGTTAATCTCATGTGCTAATAAAAATTGTATCACACCAAACTTCAATAAGCATTTAAACTATTTGTATTACAAGATTAAGTTAATAACAACTGCCAATTACCATCTTGAGAAATATATATATATTTCTATATATATTTCTCCACATGTTAATGTTCCGACTTAAGTGGTGCATTATAAGGGTGCTCTTATACTGCGCCTTTAGCAATGCTGCTAACCATAAATGGTTTCTGCTTCACAACTTGCAATGTAACTCTAAAGTTGGGAAACCCTAGAGGAAGTAGTCTGACACTTCATTAAGTATAATTCCAGTGTGATATCAAACCTGGCTGAAGGAGTACTTGAATGATCTCTACGATTCTTAAGCAGAAATTAAATCTACCTGGAGTTGATATAAATTTTTAGAGTGCAGATGCTCAAGCTCACATTCACTGAGCATTTAAATTTTAATCATAGAGACATGAGCCCTGCATCTACAGAGTGCTCTCTCCACTGAAGAAAAATTGCAGTTTGAATCAGGCAATATAAAGAACACCTCAGCTGTGGTATAAATGCATCATAAGTTATGGAAATTATTTTTTATTGTTGCTTTTCTGCGACTGCATGAATGTTAAAACATAACTTACAAAGATGTTACTTCATTTTTATATGGTTTCTGTCAAAGGAGCTTGTTATCAGTTGGTAAATTCTGTTTCTAATGTGTAGAGAGTGACTAGCTTGGAGTAATACTGCAGAATGCCAGCCGATCTAATGGAACAGATGCAGTTTCATGGTCATCGACCTGAAACATTAACTCTGTTTCTCTCCACAGATGCTGCCTGACCCGCTGAGATTTCCAGCATTTGCAGTACTTTGCTTTTGCATTTTCACTGTAACTGTTGCTCTATTTCCAATTCTTCTTTCTTGGAATTTTTTTCCAACTGAGGGGCCAGATTTTTCTAATTAAATTCTGGCTTCATACAGACAAATATTATGTAATTGTGAAATTTGGTTCCATGTGCTTGAAGGTGAGCTTGTTTCTTTTATTTTAGTGGTCTGTATTTAAGTTTTCGAGGAGTGTTTAAAGAATAGGAACCAGGAAAAATCCTGTCACCTGACCATCCACAGCTCTGAAAACCTTTATTCGATCCCCAAAGCCACAACTAAGTTAGTTTCTCAGGGATATATAAAATTTGTGCTCAGACATTACAACAGCGAGGATAGCCTGAGAATGAAAGATCTCAGTTGAATCTATCTAAATCGATTTGCAAGGTAGCAAATTTAATTAACACATACATGAAATTAAAAGAACGGCAAATTAAATAAAATCAACTTTCAGACAAAAGTCAACCGTTCCTGCATGCACGAATGGGACTCCAAAGCCTCAGCAGAATGCTGGAAAGGCTTTGGTGGGGAAAGCACAAACATTCATATTTTCTGACTGTGTCCAAACATACAATTAATTCTATTGACAAAAATGTGTTGCACAGAATCCAAAAATACAATTGAGCCAGACTCAGTGCATGGTCTTCAAAGACTTACAATAGCACTGACTAAATTCGGGGAAACTCTTGAATTTCATCCTAATGATAATCTGATTGTGGATCCCACTGAGGTGGCGGGAGGCTGATCTCCCTACCCCTGACTGACTCTACTGCATTTTCTATTTTTATTTCAGGCTTCTTTCTTATCTCATTCTAAACTTCAGTATCATGTACACTAAATCATGCTTTATATATACTATGACGATGGCCCACAATTTGCGGTCAGAGGCTTCCTGCGGGCGGATGCCTCCGACCCACAGAAAATCTACGAATTTACCTGGTGGTCCGGGAGTTTGTTGACTTACGATCCTGGGCCTCTACGCGTAGGCCTGCGCAGAGGCCCACGTATCCCAGGGCCGCATGCAGTTCGCAAGCGTCCCTGAGATCACATGGGCTTGCCCAACCAATGAAAGAAGGGAATCCCCATTCATGCTTTTGGAGAGTTCCGTTTTCCAATTCTGAGGGAGCTGGACAGGGTTGATGCAGAGAGGATGTTTCCCCTCGTGGTGGAATCCAGAACTAGGAGACATAGTTTCAGATTAAGAGGTCGCAGATTTAAAACGGAAATGAGGAGGAATTTCTTCTCTCAGGGTCGTGAATCTTTGGATTGAGACTGCCTCCACCACCCTTTCAGGCAGTGCATTCCAGATCCTAACCACTCGTGTAAAAAAGTTTTTTCTTATGTCGCCTTTGGGTTTTTTTCCCAATCAATTTAAATTTGTCTCCTCTGGTTCTCGACCCTTCTACCAATGGGAACATTTTCTCTCTCTCTCTACTCTGTCCAGACCCCTAATGATTTTGAACACCTCTATCAAATCTCCTCTCAATCTTCTCTGCTCTAAGGAGAACAGCTTCTCCAGTCTATCCACGTAACTGAAGTCCCTCATCCCTGGAATCATTCTCGTAAATCTTTTTTGTACCATCTCCAAGGCCTTCACATCCTTCCTCAAGTGCAGTGCCCAGAATTGGACACAATACTCCAGTTGAAGCCGAACCAGTATTTTACACAGGTACATCATAATTTCCACGCTTTTGTACTCTATACCTTTATTCATGAAGCCCAGGATCCCATAAGCTTTTTAACCGCTTTCTCAACCTGCCCTGCCACCTTCAATGATTTGTGCACATATGCTCCCAGGTGTCTCTGTTCATGCACTCCTTTAGAATTGTACCTTTTAGTTTATATTTCCTCTCATTCTTTCTACCAAAATTCTTCTCACATTTTTGCATTAAATTTTATTTGCCAAGTGTCCGCCATTCGACCAGCTTGTCTATGTCATCTTGAAGTCTATCATTATCCTCCTCACTGTTCACTATACTTCCAAGTTTTGTGTCTTCTGCAAATTTTGAAATTGTGCCCTGTACACCCGCATCCAAGTCATTAATATATATCAAGAAAAGCAGTGGTCCTAGTACCGATCCCTGAGGAGCACCACTGTCTATCTTCCTCCAGTCCGAAAACCACCACTCTCTGTTTTCTGTCACTTTGCCAATTTCTTATCCATGCTGCCACTCCCTTTTATTCCATGGGCTGGCAAGCCTATTATGTGGCATGAAGTTGCTGATTTACACATTAGATACTAGCTAAACTCAGCACAGGAAACTATAGACCAGTTAGCCGAACATCTGTCGTTGGGAAATTCCTATTAAGGAAGCAGTAGCAGGACATTTGGAAAAGCGTAATTCAATCAAGCAGAGTCAGCATGGTTTTATGAAAGGGAAGTCATGTTTGACAAATTTGCTGGAGTTCTTTGGGGATGTAACAAGCAGGGTGGATAAGGGGGAACCTGTAGATGTGGTGCATTTGGATTTCCAGAAGGTGCCATATAAAAGGTTATTGCACAAGATAAAAGTTCATGGGGTCGGGGGTAATATATTAGCATGGATAGAGGATTGGCTAACTAACAGAAAACCGAGAGTCGTGATATACGGGTCATTTTCCGGTTGGCAAACGGTAACTAATGGGGTGTTGCAGGGATCGATGCTGGGGCCTCAACCATTTACAATCTATAGAAACATAAAAAATAGGTGCAGGAGTAGGCCATTTGGCCCTTCGAACCTGCACCACCATTCAATATGATCATGGCTGATTATGCACTTCAGTAACCCATTCCTGCATTCTTTCCATACCCCTTGATCCCTTTAGCCGTAAGGGTCACATCTAACTCCCTTTTGAATATATCTAACGAAATGGCCTCAACAAATTTCTGTGGTACAGAATTCCACTTGCTCACAACTCTCTGAGTGAAGAAGTTTCTGCTCATCTCAGTCTTAAATGGCTTACCCCTTATCCTTAGCCTGTGATCCCTGGTTCTGGACTTCCCCAACATCGGGAACATTCTTCCTGCATCTAACCTGTCCAATCCCGTCAGAATTTTATATGTTTCTATGAGATCCCCTCTCATTCTTGTAAATTCCATTGAATATAAGCCTAGTCGATTCAGTCTTTCTTCATATGTCAGTCCTGTCATCCTGGGAATCAGCCTGGTGAACCTTCGCTGCACTCCCTCAATAGCAAGAATATTCATGACTTGGATGAAGGAACCAAGTGTAATGTAGCGGGTGCAGGACATTCTAAAAAGGGAGGGAGAACAGCCAGTTGTCGTGGTGCACGTTGGTACCAATGACATAGGTAAAAAAAGGGATGAGTTCCTACGAAATGAATTTAAGGAGCTAGGAGCTAAATTAAAAAGTAGGACCTCAAAAGTAGTAATCTCGGGATTGCTACCAGTGCCACGTGCTAGTCAGAGTAGGAATCGCAGGATAGCTCAGATGAATACGTGGCTTGAGCAATGGTGCAGCAGGGAGGGATTCAAATTCCTGGGGCATTGGAACCGGTTCTGGGGGAGGTGGGACCAGTACAATCCGGACGGTCTGCACCTGGGCAGAATCGGAACCAATGTCCTCGGGGGAGTGTTTGCTAGTGCTGTTGGGGAGGAGTTAAACTAATATGGCAGGGGGATGGGAACCAATGCAGGGAGATAGAGGGAAACAAAAAGGAGGCAAAAACAAAAGACAGAAAGGAGATGAGGAAAAGTGGAGGGCAGAGAAACCCAAGGCAAAGAACAAAAAGGGCCATTGTACAGCAAAATTCTAAAAGGACAGAGGGTGTTAAAAAAACAAGCCTAAAGGCTTTGTGTCTTAATGCAAGGAGTATCCGCAATAAGGTGGATGAATTAACTGTGCAAATAGATGTTAACAAATATGATGTGATTGGGATTACGGAGACATGGCTCCAGGATGAGCAGGGCTGGGAACTCAACATCCAGGGGTATTCAACATTCAGGAAGGATAGAATAAAAGGAAAAGGAGGTGGGGTGGCATTGCTGGTTAAGGAGGAGATTAAGGCAATAGTTAGGAAGGACATTAGCTTGGATGATGTGGAATCTATATGGGTAGAGCTGCAGAACACCAAAGGGCAAAAAACGTTAGTGGGAGTTGTGTACAGACCTCCAAACAGTAGTAGTGATGTTGGGGAGGGCATCAAACAGGAAATTAGGGGTGCGTGCAATAAAGGTGCAGCAGTTATAATGGGTGACTTTAATATGCACATAGATTGGGCTAACCAAACTGGAAGCAATACGGTGGAGGAGGATTTTCTGGAGTGCATAAGGGATGGTTTTTTAGACCAATATGTCGAGGAACCAACTAGGGGGGAGGCCATCTTAGACTGGGTGTTATGTAATGAGAAAGGATTAATTAGCAATCTCGTTGTGCGAGGCCCCTTGGGGAAGAGTGACCATAATATGGTGGAATTCTGCATTAGGATGGAGAATG
This sequence comes from Pristiophorus japonicus, assembly GCF_044704955.1. Lineage (NCBI taxonomy): Eukaryota > Metazoa > Chordata > Chondrichthyes > Pristiophoridae > Pristiophorus > Pristiophorus japonicus. The sequence goes on along the minus strand of NC_091987.1, from coordinate 82,659,599 downwards.
AAACAGTTAATTCAGAGACCATGGTCCAGAACTTAAAGAAGGCTAACTTTGAAGGTATGAGGCGTGAATTGGCTGAGATGGATTGGCGAATGATACTTAAGGGGTTGACTGTGGATGGGCAATGGCAGACATTTAGAGACCACATGGATGAACTACAACAATTGTACATTCCTGTCTGGCATAGAAATAAAAAAGGGAAGGTGGCTCAACCGTGGCTATCAAGGGAAATCAGGGATAGTATTAAAGCCAAGGAAGTGGCATACAAATTGGCCAGAAATAGCAGCGAACCTGGGGACTGGGAGAAATTTAGAACTCAGCAGAGGAGGACAAAGGGTTTGATTAGGGCAGGGAAAATGGAGTATGAGAAGAAGCTTGCAGGGAACATTAAGACGGATTGCAAAAGTTTCTATAGATATGTAAAGAGAAAAAGGTTAGTAAAGACAAACGTAGGTCCCCTGCAGTCAGAATCAGGGGAAGTCATAACGGGGAACAAAGAAATGGCGGACCAATTGAACAAGTACTTTGGTTCGGTATTCACGAAGGAGGACACGAACAACCTTCCAGTTATAAAAGTGGTCGGGGGGTCTAGTAAGGAGGAGGAACTGAGGGAAATCCTTATTAGCCGGGAAATTGTGTTGGGGAAATTGATGGGATTGAAGGCCGATAAATCCCCAGGGCCTGATGGACTGCATCCCAGAGTACTTAAGGAGGTGGCCTTGGAAATAGTGGATGCGTTGACAGTCATTTTCCAACATTCCATTGACTCTGGATCAGTTCCTATGGAGTGGAGGGTAGCCAATGTAACCCCACTTTTTAAAAAAGGAGGGAGAGAGAAAACAGGGAATTATAGACCGGTCAGCCTGACATCGGTAGTGGGTAAAATGATGGAATCAATTATTAAGGATGTCATAGCAGTGCATTTGGAAAGAGGTGACATGATAGGTCCAAGTCAGCATGGATTTGTGAAAGGGAAATCATGCTTGACAAATCTTCTGGAATTTTTTGAGGATGTTTCCAGTAGAGTGGACAAGGGAGAACCAGTTGATGTGGTATATTTGGACTTTCAGAAGGCGTTCGACAAGGTCCCACACAAGAGATTGATGTGCAAAGTTAGAGCACATGGGATTGGGGGTAGTGTACTGACATGGATTGAGAACTGGTTGTCAGACAGGAAGCAAAGAGTAGGAGTAAATGGGTACTTTTCAGAATGGCAGGCAGTGACTAGTGGGGTACCGCAAGGTTCTGTGCTGGGGCCCCAGCTGTTTACACTGTACATTAATGATTTAGATGAGGGGATTAAATGTAGTATCTCCAAATTTGCGGATGACACTAAGTTGGGTGGCACTGTGAGCTGCGAGGAGGATGCTGTGAGGCTGCAGAGCGACTTGGATAGGTTAGGTGAGTGGGCAAATGCATGGCAGATGAAGTATAATGTGGATAAATGTGAGGTTATCCACTTTGGTGGTAAAAACAGAGAGACAGACTATTATCTGAATGGTGACAGATTAGGAAAAGGGGAGGTGCAAAGAGACCTGGGTGTCATGGTACATCAGTCATTGAAGGTTGGCATGCAGGTGCAGCAGGCGGTTAAGAAAGCAAATGGCATGTTGGCCTTCATAGCAAGGGGATTTGAGTACAGGGGCAGGGAGGTGTTGCTACAGTTGTACAGGGCATTGGTGAGGCCACACCTGGAGTATTGTGTACAGTTTTGGTCTCCTAACCTGAGGAAGGACATTCTTGCTATTGAGGGAGTGCAGCGAAGGTTCACCAGACTGATTCCCGGGATGGCGGGACTGACCTATCAAGAAAGACTGGATCAACTGGGCTTGTATTCACTGGAGTTCAGAAGAATGAGAGGGGACCTCATAGAAACATATAAAATTCTGACGGGGTTAGACAGGTTAGATGCAGGAAGAATGTTCCCAATGTTGGGGAAGTCCAGAACCAGGGGTCACAGTCTAAGGATAAGGGGTAAGCCATTTAGGACCGAGATGCGGAGGAACTTCTTCACCCAGAGAGTGGTGAACCTGTGGAATTCTCTACCACAGAAAGTTGTTGAGGCCAATTCACTAAATATATTCAAAAAGGAGTTAGATGAGGTCCTTACTGCTAGGGGGATCAAGGGGTATGGCGAGAAAGCAGGAAGGGGGTACTGAAGTTGAATGTTCAGCCATGAACTCATTGAATGGCGGTGCAGGCTAGAAGGGCCGAATGGCCTACTCCTGCACCTATTTTCTATGTTTCTATGTAGCCAAGTTTGCTGATGATACAAAGATGGGTGGGAAAGCAAATTGTGAGGAGGACACAAAAAATCTGCAAAGGGATATAGACAGGTTAAATGAGAAGGCAAAAATTTGGCAGATGGAGTATAATGTGGAAAAATGTGAGGTTATCCACTTTGGCAGAAAAAATAGAAAGGCAAATTATAATTTAAATGGAGACAATTTGTAAAATGCTGCAGTACAGAGGGACTGATGGTCCTTGTGCATGAAACACAAAACGTTAGTATGCAGGTACAGCAAGTAATCAGGAAGGTAAATGGAATGTTGGCCTTTATTGCAAGGGGGATAGAGTATAAAAGCAGAGAAGTCTTGTACAGGGTATTGGTAAGGCTGCACCTAGAATACTGCATACAGTTTTGGTCTCTGTATTTAAGGAAGGATATATTTGCATTGGAGACTGCAGAGAAGGTTCACTAGGTTGATTCTGGAGAAGAGGGGGTTGACTTATGAAGATAGGTTGAGTAGGTTGAGCCTACACACATTCGAGTTCAGAAGAATGAGAGGTGATCTTATCGAAACATATAAGATAATGAGGGACTCAACAAGGTGGATGCAGAGAGGATATTTCCATTCATGGTGGAAACTAGAACTAGGGGGCATAGTCTCAGAATAAGGGCCGCCCATTTAAAACTGAGATGAGGAGGAATTTCTTCTCTGAGGGTTGTAAATCTGTGGAATTCTCTGCCCCATAGAGCTGTGGTGGCTAGGTCATTGAATATATTTAAGGCAGAAAGAGACAGATTTTTGAGCGATAAGGGAATAAAGAGTTATGGGGAGCGGGCAGGGAAGTGGAAGTGAATCCGTGATCAGATCAACCATGATATTATTAATTGGCGGAGTGGGCTCGAGGGGCCAAATGGCCTACTTCTGCTACTATTTCTTATGTTCTTAAGTCTTGTCCATTCCAGTCTAAATACCCTTTTAATGATGTGATAAGTGCAAAGTGCTAATTACTGCCAGTCAACTTCTCTGGCACTGAAAATTAACCTTTACAAGTGTGGAATCTCATTTCTTCAGGTTTTAATTGTTGGAGATTTTAAAATACTTTTCCTTTCTGTCTCTTTTCTCTCTCTTTCCTTCTCTTTATTTCTCTTTCTGTACAGGTTGAACCCCTCTTATCCGGCACCCTCAGGACCTGTCCTGTGCCGAATAAGGGATTTTGCCGGATAAAGGGAGGTCAGCCCAAGGCGGCCAGAGGTCGGGGAGGGGCAGAGGAGGTCGGTGCCCCGGGCGGGCCGCCAAGTTTCAGTGGGCCTCCAGCGGGGTGGAGGTCGACCGCGTTCTGCGCATGCACCCCCGGCCACCAGGACCATGCCGGACGAGGGGTGGTGCCAGATAAGGGTGTCCCAGATAAGGGAGGTCTTGAACCTGATTTGACATTGAATTCACACACACTAATTTACATTTCCTTCTCAGTCCTGCACTGTTGATTTCACAATCCTTTAATTTGATTGGTTAAAGAGATACACAGTTTCTTGTCCTGTTCACACAGATCCCAGATGCCCTGATACCCTCACTGCGATGTTATCAGCTCGCACTTTCAGGAACGTGCCACGCAAAAAATTAAAACCTAAACATGCAAGGGCTAGTTTAATGAATAGCAGCTGCTCTGCTGTAGCAAATTCTGGCCCAATATACTTACAAGCAAAGTTTCACTAGTTCAGAGTTTAATGCTTCAAATAAGGCGAAGTTCTTGCAACCAAAGTTTAGTTGGGGAAACAATGTCTCTCGAGATTAGAGTTCTTGACCTTGGTGTTCCTGGGTTGAATTCAAATTCCTGCTGCAATTCACTGTACCTTTCTTGACTGCAAATTACTAATCTAAATGCATTTATATGGCATGCGGAGCATAGCCTATTCACACTTTGTTCATGTGCATCTGTACATCTGTAAGCTACAAAATATATGTGACCAATGGGTAAAGTTATACTACTAATTGACATGGGTAAGGATGGCTGCATTTTTCAAACATCTAGTTTTCCTCTTTTGCAGGCTTCTTATCTCTCCCTCCAGACCATTTTAATTAAGTCTTGAGGGTAGTGTCAGGCTGTATCGTTTCTGGTCTCTCTTTCATGGCCCATGACATGGTAAAGATGCAATTGATGTGTCTCTCCATCTCTTTTTCTCTTCCCCTCTCTATTGTACAGTGGCAGAGAGGTAACCATTTTTGTGATTCAGTGTGTGCTGAAGTTAATTCGCTACATTTGAACCTTTGTTTACACATATCTCAAGCCACATGATCAAATTGATCAATTATAATGTCATTTGTGTCTTTTAATGCCTTCATTAAAGTTTTTACTTGAAGCCTCAGCCTTTACCAAAAGGCTGGCATGGGACTTGATATTTTAACCTGAAGCTACATGCTGAACTTGAATTGTGGAGTCAGAGAATGTACAATGTTCTTAATTTCTCAGGATTCTTCAGTGTCGTTCAGTCAGTTGTATTGATATTTTTCTTTAGCAGTTTCAGCCCAGTAGCTTTTCTTTAAATAATTTTAACTCAAATTTTAGAAGTTTCATTCATTTATAATAAGGCTTTTTAAAAACTGACTGTGGCCGCGAGAAGCCGCTCATGGCTTCAGCCCGACTGTGTGAAGAATCAGCCGTTCATGGGGCTTGTTAACTCCGCCCTGCAAGGTTCCTGGCCAATTGAAGGAAACGGGTCTGATGACTTCATTTGATGACACATCATCAGCCAGTTTCCTTAAAGGGATCATGGCCACATTGATTTTGATAGTTGTGTTGTCAGTGTTTTGCAGCATTGAGGTCCTGAAAACACTGACAAACACTGCACAAAGGTGCACAGCTGCACCCCGGCTCTCCCAGGACTCCCTCCAGATTCTTATGGAGGGAGTCACAGCACGCAGCGAGATTCTCTTCACTTCCAATGGACAGAAGAGACCTTCCCAGGACACCAACGCAGCTTGGTTACATGTTGCACAGTAGGGCACAAGCAGGGATGTCGTCAGGAGGACCAGGCTGCAGTGGTGCAAACCTTTCAATTACCTCAGTAGATCACAAAACCTTACTGCAAAGCTACACTCATCACATCCCCATCACTCTGCCTTCCCTACCCTACTCCTGCACATCCTTACTCTCACCAACTTATTTTGCACCTCCACCCATCTCTCTATCTACATTATCACATCCCCATGTCATTAGCCACACCTCACACTCACCCTTGTTCAATCATTCCAACTGACAACACACAAGAGTAAGTACTTGGGTCTTTTAGCCAATGTTCATGTAGACTTTCTACTAATATGTTGTCAAACATTGAGATCTTTATTTTGATAACTTTGCGTTCTTGGACGGATTTGTGTGAAGCTTTGGAAGTGGTTTAGTGAGTTGTAGTGAATGGTGAGACATAAGGGTACTCCCCGCAATGGTGATGAGTGTGAAAGGAATGGCTTGGTCATTACAGGGATGCTTTATGTTTGGGTGGTACCATCCTGGCACTTCATGTGGCAGTCAGGGTGTACAGCGTCAAGTGAAGTAAATGTGGCCATGGTGAGGCCATCTCTGGCCTCCCGGACAGCAATGCGGTCGGGTGCTGATGTCCTGTGCAGCATCAGATGATTGCGGAGAAGTTTGGTGGTGTTGGTGGTGATGCTGGTGTGTTTAGTGATATTGGTGTTGGGGCTGATCATGGTGGGATTCTGAGGACCAAAGTGACATTTTCTCGAGCAGTGATACTGCTGGAATAGATGGCAGCTGAAGTTGAGATGACAAAAACGATCTGTCAGTGGTGAGAGAGATTGCTCCAAGGAGGTGACTGTGGATCAAGAGCAAACTGCAGACACCTCCAAACTGCATACTGCTCAAAAGTGTTTTCCAAATCCTGAAGGCATCAGCCTCTGAGATTGGAAAGTGAACAGCTGTGAAATGGTAGCTTTTATACCATTTCTGCAGTTGTCAAGGCAAAGCAATGGCGAGTCATTGAGACCCTGACGTGAGCAACTGTAAACTGATAAAAAAAGCTTGTAAAAATGGTAAGTACCTGATAAAAGTATTTTTAAACACCTCTAAGCTACCTATTAATGATGTTAATTGGCTGGCCCGCCGCTTGGTGTCGGGTCTGTGAAATGCAGCCAGACCCGGCGCTTTGGATCCGGTCCTGCTGTCAATTACGGCCATTGTGTGTGTGAGTGTGTGTGTGTGTGTGTGTGAGTGTGTGTGTTCATTAAGCTGAGAGTAGATTGAAAGACAGAAAAATGTGCCCGACTTCATTCTTCAATTCAATTTTCAAAGAAAAACTATTAAATTCCCAGCAAGCCAACAAAGTTTCTTTGAATAAATGGATAGGAAGAATGGTAGGGGCAGGGGAAAGCAGATTGAGGATGAGGTATGTCTCATCATACCTGCCTTTGTGGGATGGGAATGGGGGGTGGTTGTAGCTGTGTGAAAGCAGTGTTCAGCATGAGCTTATTTTAAAGCTTGCATAAGACTTTAGAATATAATTTTTTAACCTCTGGAGCAATGTTCCCTTTTGCTCTGCAGCTTTTAAATAGGAAAAACCATGCATACGCAGTATTGTGATTGGGCCACGCAGCCCCTTAAAGGAGCTAAGCACCCCCAAAAAATAAAGGGAACATTGCTCTGGACTTTAGTTTTGATACGGGTTTTTCACATTAGATTTTTTTTCTGTTTTACCATGTTAGTTTTGAAATCTGCTCAGGACAGTTTAACAACTACACCTGATCTCAAGGATAACCAGAGGATGCCTGCACCTTTTCTGGTTTCTACTGCTTCTCCAGCTGAATCATGTGACTCCAAGGATAGAAGTGAAGATGAACCTGAAAATGAGGAGACTAGCCAAATGAAGGTAAGTAGTATACAGTCTGAAATACCATCTCTTCATCAACAGAATTTGCATTATATTATTTTAGAGTACTGTAATTTAACTGCAAGGAGGGTTATGTGGGTGACTTATTTTAACCAAAGACTGCCCACTTCCAATATATTTACAGTTAACAGCCATGTATGTGGCTGAGGCTATATACATGTGAACATATAATTATGTATGAACTAATTTAAGAGTGGATGGGTGATTATTAATAAATAGGGTATACTTTATTTAGGAGGAGCTTGTGTAAGATTCATCAAGTGGAGAATTATAATTAAGTGCAAGTTGTACATGAAGGTTATTTGCCAAGCATTTATTTTAACTTGACCGCATGTATTGTCAAGTTGGCGAGAAGGTGCTGGGGATCGTTTTTCTTGACCACTGCAGTTTTTGTGGTGACGATGCTCCCATAGTGGTGTTAAATCAGAAATTGTTAGATGTTGACGCAGCAACTATGAAAGAACAGCAAAGTATGTCCAAGCCAGGATGATTTGTGACTTGGAAAACAACTTGCAGGTGATGATGTTCCCATGCTACTTCTGCTCATCCTTTGTGATAGATGTCCCGAGAATGGGAGATGCTATTGAAGTAATTTTGGCATGTTGTTGCAGTACATCCTGTAGATTATACATACTGCAGCCACAGTGTGCCTGTGGTAGAGGAAGTGGATATTGAGGTCAGTGGCAGAGGCCCCGATCAAGCAGACTGCTTTGTCCTGGATGTGTTGAGCTTCGAAATGTTGCAGCTGCAGCCATCCAGTGGTCTATTATTGTTTCTAGTACTGACCTGATGAATATTGTTGGATTCGTATTTTCATTTTTCCTCCTGGATTTTGTCTGCTGCACCTTGCATAGCTGATGAACCTTTTTATGTCAATGGTACTGACTGCATGACTGACAGGAAGTCTTGGTGCAGTGAGGATACACAATTTTTTTTCTCCCTTGCAGGTGAAGCCCTATGCCATTAGGTGGCACCCAAGTAATTCCAACCCAACGGTGTTGACACAAATCAAGTTTGGCAGACAAATTCACGTCAGGCCGTACTTTACAGTAATGAAGGAAGCATTTTAATTGTTATGCTGGTGTATTTTGACAACTTTGTTACTTATTTTTGTACCCCAAATTATCTAATTGGATAGGTTGAGCATCATTAAGGTTGTCTAATTAGCTTATATTAATAATATTCATTTCAAGTAAGTGATTTCTCATTTCCACACTATCTATATGACCTGTACCAAAAATAAATACCTATGATGATTCAAAAATGAGTAACTGTACTTCATGTCCTTTTATTTGCCAGGTCGGCTTAGTTGGTCGTACTCTTGCTTTTGAGTCAGAAGATTATGAGCCCAAGTCTTGGTCCAGAACTTCAACACATCATTTAGATTAACACTTCAGTGCAGTACTGAAGGGCTGTTACATTGTTAGAGCTGCTGTCTTTTAGATAATACGCTAAATGAGGCCCAGGTCTACCTGTTCCAATGGTTCAGGCGGATGTTAGAGATCTCATAGCACTATTCTAACAAGAACAGGCAGTTCTGTTATTCTACATAGCAGCAGTAACTACACAATATAAATCATTTATGTAAAGTGCTTTTTAAAAAAGGAGGCAGACAAAAAGCAGGAAACTATAGACCAGTTAGCCTAACTTCTGTTGTTGGGAAAATGCTGGAGTCCATTATTAAGGAAGTAGTAGCGGGACATTTCGAAAAGCAGAATTCAATCAAGCAGAGCCAGCATGGTTTTATGAAAGGGAAATCATGTTTGACAAATTTGCTAGAGTTCTTTGAGGATGTAACGAGCAGGATGGATAAGGAGGAACCAGTGGATGTGGTGCATTTGGATTTCCAAAAGGCATTCGATAAGGTGCCACATAAAAAGTTACTGCACAAGATAAAAGTTCACGGGGTTGGGGATAATATATTAGCATGGATAGAGGATTGACTAACAGAAGACAGAGAGTCGGGATAAACGGGTAATTTTCCGGTTGGCAGTCACTAGTGGGGTGCCGCAGGGATCGGTGCTGGGTCCTCAACTATTTGCAGTCTATATTAATGACTTAGATGAAGGGACCGAGTGTAATGTAGCCAGGTTTGCTGATGATACAAAGATGGATGGGAAAACACATTGTGAGGAGGACACAAAAAATCTGCAAAGAGATATAGACAGGCTAAGTGAGTGGGCAAAAAGTTGGCAGATGGAGTAAAATGTGAGGTTATCCACTTTGGCAGAAAAAATAGAAAAGCAAATTACAATTTAAATGGAGAAAAATTGCAAATTATTTCAGTACAGAGGGACCTGGGGTCCTTGTGCGTGAAACACAAAAAGTTAGTATGCAGGTACAGCAAGTAATCAGGAAGACAAATGGAATGTTAGCCTTTATTGCAAGGGGGATAGAGTATAAAAGCAGAGAGGTCCTGCTACAACTGTACAGGACATTGGTAAGGCCACACCCTAGAGTACTACATACAGTTTTGATCTCCGTATTTAAGGAAGGATATACTTGCATTGGAGGCTGCAGAGAAGGTTCACTAGGTTGATTCCGGAGATGAGGGGGTTGACATGAAGATAGGTTGAGCCTATACTCATTGGAGTTCAGAAGAATGAGAGGTGATCTTATTGAACCATATAAGATAATGAGGGGGCTCGACTAGCTGGATGCAGAAAGAATATTTCCACTCATAGGGGAAACTAAAACTAGGGGACATAGTCTCAGAATAAGGGACCATCCATTTCAAACTGAGATGAGGAGGAATTTCTTCTCTCAGAGGGTTGTAAATCTGTGGAATTCTCTGCCCCAGAGAGTTGTGGAGGCTGGGTTATTGAATATATTTAAGGCAGATATAGACAGATTTTTGAGCAATAAGGGAGTAAAGGGTTATGGGGAGCGGGCAGGGAAGTGGAGCTGAGTCCATGATCAGATCAGCCATGATCTTATTGAATGACAGAGCAGGCTCAAGGGGCCAAATGGCCTACTCCTCCTATTTCATATGTTCATATGTTCTTTGTGACATTTCTAAAATATGATTAGTTACTACATAAATGCATTTTTTCCACTGCTCTCAAGTAAGCCATTAGCTGAAGAAACTATTAAATGGGTTACTTTATAAAAGTAAATAGTATCAAGTGCTGGGCTGGAGGAGGAATGTGAAAAATATTGTGTTGCTCTATCACATGTTGCTTTCTTTTGTTTGCAGATTTTGGATGAAATGGTTGATGCTTGTCTCAACACTGATGATGTTGATTTCAAGGTAGTTTAAATAACTTTTTTAAAACACAATGAAGTTATTATTAGTTTTTATCCCTCTCCTCCACTATAGTAATTATCATGCTGTTCTTTCTCTGCGATATGGGTTTTAATTCATCTCAGACTTATGTGGTGAAGTCTCCTCTCTATGGGTCCGGTGTGAAATTAGTTCAATAGTTTCAACTCGGTTCATACTGAATGTGAGTGCAACACACAAGTGCCCATATTTTGCCACCCACAGTCTGAGAGGCTATGAGGATTGTTGAAGTGAGAAGTGGGAATCATTCACACCATTAGTACACGCATAATCCAACTGTTTATCACTTAGTTTGAACATGGCCTCATTTTGCTGTGTAATGTACCGTATGATGGAAAAAATAGGCATTTAAAACCTATCTCTTGATGATCTAAACAGAACTCAGTCATGATTTTTCAAGCATTGTTCTCAAAATTGTGTAAAAAAAAATCTAATCCTTCTATTAGGCTAAGTTCTGCTTTACCCTTCTATAGGAGACATTTAAGAGAATAGAGGCAGAGAGGAATGAATTGATACATACCATCGAAGACCTGCGTGACAGCTGCAAACAAATAGAAAATGAAAGCCATCTTGAAATTAAAGCACAGAAACAAAGAATCCAAGAGAAAGTGAAACAGTGTGAGGTATATGCCTAACGTTTACCATTATTTTAAAAAATATTTAAAAATAAACAATAGGGAGCTGCAGCGCTGCTTTAGTTTAGAAGAATAAGACACGTGTCTTGTGATTTGCCTGTGTATGGAAGGATACAAAGATATTTCTGATACACTGATTACCACAGTTTAAGTCAAAAGCAGGGGCTAGGAATTCCTGTCATTGCCAGTATTAGTGATCAATGAATATGAAGAATTAGTTGAGTTAGGTACTAACCCAAGTTCAGGTACATTTCGTGGTTGAAAGAATTTCTCCAGTGTGAAATGAGGTCTTCAGATCTCTAAAATCGAAGTGCAACAGAAGTCACTTGTTAAGGATTTGTTAGTGGCCATCGAGGAGCAACAATTCCCGGGTGCGTATCCTCGGGAGTTAGCTCCAGCTCAGACCTGCAGATAAGTAGAGAAAGGATGCTGAAATTGAAGCTGTTACTAAGTCTCACTGCAGCAGCCTAGCTTGTGGTAGTTCATGATTTTCAATTAAAAATTACCTATTGGTTTCTGGATGATTTGCTCCCTCACTTGTATATTTTCCTCAAAATGAAATGCACATAAGCAGAAGTACCCCAAGTGTTCATTGGCAGCGGAATGTTTGATGAGCTGGTTTATGGAGGATGGGAGGCTGCAAAGAGAACATTGGCATAATGGACGCAATAACGCCGGATGTCTCTTCCGCCCATCGAAAGGAAAGAAGAGCTTCCTGCGTGCTCTCACTCCCTCCACAAGCATATGGAGGGGGTCATCTGAGACCCTGAGTGCAGCTCTCTGCATCTGTGAAGTCATATTTGCTAGGCTTTCCAATGGTCCAGTACAGTGCCTGCATAATCCTAGATGAACCTTCAAATGCAATAGAGCCACAGCTCCTTTGAATTCCTGTCTGAAAACAGGTTATCGATGATGTCAGCCGACCCACACCATGTAATAGGGCCGGAAAACACGCAGGGCTGCCTTAATAGATGCCATTAAGGGAAAGTCGATCTCAGGAGCGGGATGAAATGAAGAACAGGGATCGTGACCCTCCACGATGACCCCTCACAGCCGACCCAGGTACAGAAAATTTTGTCCAAAGATTGCATTTATATAGCACCTTTCACAGCCTAAGGAAGTTACAAAATGCTCTACAGCTAATAAAGTACCATTGAAGTGCAGTCATTATTGTAATGTAGGGAAACGTAGCAGCCAATCTGTGCACTGCAAGCTCCCACAGACAGATATGAGAAAAATGACCAGATAACCTGTTTTGGTACCGTTGGTTAAAGGAGGAATATTGGCTAGGACACTGGGGAGAAAATCCCTGCTCTTCCTCGAATAGGATCGTTTACGTCCACATGAGTGGGCAGATTGGGCTTCGGTTTAATGTATCATCTGGAAGAAAGTTTTCAGTTTACTACCACTTTGTGAAGAATTGTGGCTATTTTATGGTGTTTGCCTGTGCCTACTAAGGAGATACAGCAGCTGGCCTACAACCATGCTGTGCGAGGATTCTTCATCGCAGTCAAGGCCACCTAAGGTCCAAACACCCAAGGCCCCACCCCACTGCTGGCCAAGAACGAAGAAACACTCATCAAGGACACCGAGGCAGTCAGGGCCCGCTGGAAGGAGCACTTCAAAGATCTCTTCAATCGAGACTCTGCCTTTGACTGGAGTGTTCTCGACTCCATCCCGCAGCATGCTACCCGCCACCACCTCAGTAAAACCCCAACGTTGCACGAGGTAGAAAAAGCCATAAGACAGCTTAAAAACAACAAGGCTGCGGGAGCGGATGGAATCCCTGCTGAGGCATTGAAGTATGGCAGCGAGGCACTGCTGGCGCAAATACACAACCTCATCTCTCTCATCTGGAGGGAGGAGAGCATGCTGGGAGATCTCAGAGATGCAGTAATCGTGACCATCTTTAAAAAAGGGGACAAGTCCGATTGCAGCAACTACAGAGGAATCTCCCTGCTATCAGCCACTGGGAAAGTCGTCACTAGAATCCTCCTCAACCGTCGTCTTCCCGTGGCCGAGGAGCTTCTCCCGGAATATCAGTGCGGATTTCATCCCCTACGGGGCACAACGGACATGATTTTTGCAGCGCGACAGCTATAGGAAAAATGCAGGGAACAGCGCCAGCCCTTATACATGGCCGCCTTTGACCTTACAAAGGCTTTTGACACTGTCAACCATGCGGGTGTATGGAGCGTCCTCCTCCATTTCGGATGCCCCCAAAAGTTCGTCACCATCCTCCGCCTGCTCCACGACGCCATGCAGGCCGTGATCCTTACCAACGGATCCATCACAGACCCAATCTACATCCGGACCGGGGTCAAACAGGGCTGCGTCATCGCCCCAACCCTCTTCTCAATCTTCCTCGCCGCCATGCTGCACCTCACAGTCAACAAGCTCCCCGCTGGAGTGGAACTAAACTACAGAACCAGTGGGAACCTGTTCAACCTTCATCGTCTCCAGGCCAGTTGTCGAGCTCCAGTACATGGACGACGCCTGCGTCTGCGCACATACAGAGGCTGAACTCCAGGACATAGTTGACGTATTTACTGAGGCGTACAAAAGCTTGGGCCTTACGCCAAAAAACCGTAAGACAAAGGTCCTCCTCCAGCCTGTCCTCACCGCACAGCACTGCCCCCCCCCCAGTCATCAAGATCCACGACGCGGCCCTGGACACCGTGAACAACTTCCCGTATCACAGGAGCCTCCTATCAACAAGAGCAGGCATTGACGACATGATCCAACACCGCCTCCAGTGCAGCCTTCGGCCGCCTGAGGAAAAGAGTGTTTGAAGACCAGGCCCCCAAAACTGCCACCAAGCTCATGGTCTACAGGGCTGTAGTAATACCCGCCCTCCTGTATGGCTCAGAGACATGGACCATGTACAGCAGGCACCTCAAATCGCTGGAGAAATATCACTAACGATATCTCCGCAAGATCCTACAAATCCCCTGGGAGGACAGGCATACCCATATCAACGTCCGCGTCCAGGCTAACATCCCCAGCATTGAAGCGCTGACTACACTCGATCAGCTCCGCTGGGCAGGCCACATAGTTCGCATTCTAGACACGAGACTCCCAAAGCAAGTGCTCTACTCGGAGCACCTTCACGGAAAACAAGCCAAAGGTGGGCAGCGGAAACGTTACAAGGACACCCTCAAAGCGTCCCTGATAAAGTGCAACATCCCCACTGACACCTGTGAGTCCCTGGCCCAAGACTGCCCGAAGTGGAGGAAGTGCATCCGAGCAAGCGCTGAGCACCTCGAGTCTCGACGGCAAGAGCATGCAGAATTCAAGCGCAGTCAGTGGTAAGAGCGTGCGGCAAACCAGTCCCACCCATCCCTTCCCTCAACGAATATCTGCCCCATCTGTGACAGAGTCTGTGGCTCTCATATTGGACTGTTCCACCACCAAAGAACTCACTCAGGAGTGGAAACAATTCTTCCTCGATTCCGAGGGACTAAGGAACTATGATGATGACTAAGGAACTATGTTGAGACACCTTACACCCATTTCACGTAGTATTCATAGAATCAGCAGAAAGTGAGTGAAGAGTTGCGTCTTGGGCTGGAGTTAGATCCATGTTGCAGAGAAAGAGTAGTGTGCTAACAGTGGCCACTGATCTTCACAATTCAAATTTTAAAATCCCTAACATAGAAATGTGGTTTTAGTAGAAGAAACATTTTTTAAGAAGCATTTGCAAATTTGAAAGATGAGTTCAAACAGCAAGAATTTCATGCTGTGATACATGTAATAGACCAGTGAAAGGGCTTAATAGCAAAATAGATTTGCTGGAATTATTAATGAAAATACATCTGCCATTCTATGTAGCTAAATTATCAAAGGCTGGAAAGTGATGTTCAGTATCAATATTTAATTTTGATTTTCTGTCTATCCATCCATTAAATCCATTAACCGAGCCAACAATTTATTTCAAATGGATACCATTTAGAATGTACAGATTCGATGGCATGGACAATTACCTTAATTTTATATACATGCAGAGCAGTGTTTTAAAGCTAATTTTCAACTCATTTCTATAATTGGATAATGAAAACATTTCAATAACTTGCATTGAAAATTCTGTGCAGTTCTTTTTTTTAATTATTTTGATGACCAGCATAATGGGCCCAAGTTTCCACATAATTTGCGCCTGATTTTTAGGAGCAACTGGTGGAGAACGGACTATCTTAGAAATCGCAATTCTCCACATTTTTTTTTCTGCAGTTCTAGTCAGTTAGAACAGTTCCACTTTGGAACTGAATTTTTTCTTCAAAAGGGGGTGTGAACGGCCACTGACGCCTGATTTAAAAGTTTCCACAGTGAAAACGTACTCCAAACTAACTTAGAATGCAGCAAGTGAAGATTTTTGTAGAACTGAAAAAACCTGTTCTACACATTAAAAAATCAGGCGCAGGTTACAAATTAGGCGTAGGGAACGAGGGGGGGAGGGGAGGGGGTGGAGGGAAGTCATTAAATTCTACAATAAATCCTTAGTTATACTTATACAAATATTATACAAATAAATCCAACCTGAATAAAAATTTATAAGCAAAGAAAAGATTAAATAAACCATCTTCCTAGCTGTGTGAAAGTTCTTCAGGCAGGCCTTTAGGAAGCGGTTTGCCGTCGGGACCGAAGGCTGAACGGGCCGGGCCCGAGATTTCGGGCAGGGCCCGTCCCCAGCACCAGAGGTAGGTGGCGTTGGGTCGGGTCGGGGAGAGAGGTTCGGTTCGGGTCGGCGGGGGGGAGAGGGAGGGGGAGGGGGAGGAGGGAGAGGGAGAGAGGGAGGGAGGGAGGTCGGTCGGACGGACGGACGGACGGATCCAGTCCGGGGGCGGGGGCGGGAGTAGAGTCGGGTGGGAGCGGCAGACGCAGACGAGTCGGGTCCGGTCGGGAGTGGGGGGGTGGGGAGCAGGAGCAGGAGCGGCAGCGACAGGCGTGTCGGGTCCGGTCCGGGGGGAAGCAGGAGCGGCAGCGACAATCGGGTCCGGTCCGGGGGGGGGGGGGGGGGGAGCAGGAGCGGCAGACGGGTCGGGTCGGGTCGGGTCCGGGGGGGGCGGGCAGGAAGCAGGAGCTGGCCGTGGGAGGAGCCTTATTCACGCAGCCCCAGTGAGGCCATTCGGTCAGGGCTAGGGGCTGCGTGCTTCGGGCCCCTCCCACATAGTTTCGGGCGCCTGGAGCTACTGCACTTGCGTGCCCACTGTAGCGCGCATGTGCAGAGGTCCCGGCACTGTTTTCAGCGCAGGGACCTGGCTCCGCCCCCTACAGCTCCTGCTGTGCCGTGCCGAGGGCCAGAGGACCTGCAGGGAGGTGGAGAATACGGAGGGTTTTTTTAGGCGCACTTTGTGGCGCGAAAAACGGGTGCCCAGCTCGGAGGGGCGCCCATTTTATATCGTGTGGAAACTTGGGCCCATAGTCTTGTATTGTTTTGCACAGAATTTTAACAGAAACTAATACAGTAGCAATTATTGCTAAATATTAAAAGTTGAATCGACTAAATTATTCAATTGGTCAGATAATTGCAGTACCTATACTATGAGGCTAAATTTTATATCCATGTATACATTTTAGTGCTAATTTCAGAAATTCCTGGGCAATGTGCTCTCTTTTTTTCATGCTCATTTTTAAATTTGCTGAATGGCTGTGCATACGCTGTATTTCTTCCAGCGGCAGGAGCTGGTCAGCTGTCCGCACGGGACCTCATGATTGGTGCGCGGCCAAACATTATTCTTGGGTAGTCAGATTATTTTGTTTCTGGAAGTCTGCTCACATTTCAGTTACAAATTGTTACCAATTTGTTCATTTAAAAGACAAATTGCATTTTTTTTCTTCTTCTCTCAGGGCCTCCAACAAGAAATTGTTAGTGTCCACCATCAACTCCAGGAGGAATCTTGCAAGCTGGTCCAGGAGCAGAAAAGTCATCAAACACAGTTAATGAAAGTCAAAGAGCAAATTAAAGTCAAAAAATCTCAATTTGAAAGGTACCATAGCATTTAAAATACAGTGCAATTGTGCATCTGTTGTTTAGTTTAGTTGAAAAAACTGTTACAATTTGGGCTGTCTCTCAACTTTCTCTCCTTTTCCATGTTCACAGCACAGTGCAGATTAAGTGAATGCCACAGAATTAACAATAACCCTTTTACACCAGCTTGCAACACAAACCATGTCCACATCGAAGAGTGGAAAATGCCATGCTGTCAGATCATGCAGTTCAAGCTAAAATTAGTAATTAAAATTATTCACAAGATTCATAATTACACCGAAGCATAAAGACTACAGAAATGCAATGCTTGACTTACAGAATACTTTATTCTGTCTCAAAAATATAAAATTATATCAAATTTTAGAGTCTTTTTCAGAATCATTTACTGAGACTTGGTAACAGTTATGCGGCTTCTTTGCGCCACAGAATTAATTGTCTCTCACTGCTCGGTCGATGAAACTAGAGGTTGCAACAAGTGAAACTGTAGGATACGGAAAACTAGCAGCAATTATATTACTTCCAGGCAGGTTATTGACACATCATATCAAAGAAAGTCCTATCACATTAATCATCTGAGCATGTTATTAATCAGAGTTATTTACAGATAGAAACATAGAAAATAGGTGCAGGAGTAGGCGATTCGGCCCCTCGAGCCTGCACCACCATTCAATAAGATCATGACTGATCATTCCTTCAGTAACCCTTTCCTGCTTTCTCTCCATACCCCTCAATCCCTTTAGCCGTAAGGAGCCATATCTAACTCCCTCTTGAATAACTCCCTCTGAATGAAGAAGTTTCTCCTCACCTCAGTCCTAAATGGCTTATCCTAAGATTGTGTCCCTTGGTTCTGGACTTCCCCAACATCGGGAGCATTCTTCCCGCATCTAACCTGTCCTGCCCCGTCAGAATCTTAAAAGTTTCTATGAGATCCCCTCTCATCCTTCTAAACTCCAGTGTATAAAGGCCCAGTTGATCCAGTCTCTCCTCATACGTCAGTCCAGCCATCCCGGGAATCAGTCTGGTGAACCTTCGCTGCACTCCCTCAATAGCAAGAGCGTCCTTCCTCAGATTAGGAGACCAAAACTGAACACAATATTCCAGGTGAGGCCTCACCAAGGCCCTGTACAATTGCAGTAAGACCTCCCTGCTCCTTTACTCAAATCCCCCAGCTATGAAGGCCAACATGCCATTTGCCTTCTTCACCACCTGCTGTACCTGCATGTCAACTTTCAGTGACACCCAGATCTCGTTGCACCTCCCCTTTTCCTAATCTGCCGCCATTCAGATAATATTCTGCCTTCATGTTATTGCCTCCAAAGTGGATAACCTCACATTTATCCACATTATACTGCATGTGCCATGCATTTGCCCACTCACCTAACCTGTCCAGGTCACCCAGCAGCATCTTAGCGTCCTCCTCACAGCTCACACCGACACCCAGTTTAGTGTCATCTGCAAACTTGGAGATATTACATTCAATTCCTTCATCCAAATCACTTATGTATATTGTAAAGAGCCGGGGTCCCAGCACTGAGCCCTGCGGCACTCCACTAGTCACTGCCTCCCATTCCGACAAGGACCCGTTTATCCCGACTCTCTGCTTCCTGTCTGCCAACCAATTCTCTATCCTCGCCAGTACATTACCCCCAATACAATGTGCTTTGATTTTGCACACCAATCCCTTATGTGGGACCTTGTGAAGGCCTTTTGAAAGTCCAAATACACCACATCCACTGGTTCTCCCTTGTCCACTCTACTAGTTACATCCTCAAAAAATTGCAGAAGATTTGTCAAGCATGATTTTCCCTTTCATAAATCCATGCTGACTTGGACCGATCCTGTCACTGCTTTCCAAATGCACTGCTATTTCATCCTTAATAATTGATTCCAACATTTTCCCCACTACTGATGTCAGGCTAACCGATCTATAATTACCCGTTTTCTCTCTCCCTCCTTTTTTTAAAAAGTGGTGTGAGATTAGCTACCCTCCAGTCCATAGGAACTGATCCCGAGTTGATAGACTGTTGGAAAATGATCACCAATGCATCCACTATTTCTAGGGCCACTTCCTTAAGTACCCTGGGATGCAGACAATCAGGTCCCGGGGATTTATCGGCCTTCAATCCCATCAATTTCCCCAACACAATTTCCTGCCTAATAAGGATATCCTTCAGTTCCTCCTTCTCTCTCGACCCTCGGTCCCCTAGTGCATCTGGAAGGTTATTTGTGTCTTCCTTCATGAAGACAGAACCAAATACAGTGTGATCCACAGACTTACAACATTTGATGGGTTGTGATTGCTTTTAACACCTGATTTACACATCAAATAGTTTGGTACTGATGTATTATATGTTAATCTAGATTTGCCTGGTATGCCCACTTTCCCCTGGCAGAGTTATACAATGGGGTCTACCTTGAAGTTCAATTGTGTATTTTTTTAATCTTGTTACTGGCTGCAGAAAGTGGGTGCAATGCATAACATGTCCAACTTGGGGATAACCAACAAACTTCAGAGGAAGTACTTATGTTCCTGCCCATATGGAATTGTTGACATTAGAGTGAACGGGGTTCATTGATTAAATGGCCTGTCTTTATTCATTACTTTATTATTTAATTAAGCGTGGATTTTCATTTACCATTGTGCACCTTACAAAGAGCAAATCCCTGCTCACTTTGTGAACTTACTGTCTTCCTTACCCTCCCCATCCTAGCTCCAAAATGTGATGTTCACATTTTGTCAAAAAGAGAGGGAATTTGAACTTTAATTCAGGGAGTTGTCACAGACTGATTTCAGAGTGAAATTTGTCCACCCCTTCAACTATTCATGACCCTTCCCTCCCTTCGCTACTCCCAAGTAAGAAGTACCCCCACCCCCTCCACAGATCTTCAATACATTCCATCCCAACTATTCACTACACCGACAACTGCTCACTTAAATCAATTCCCTTAATTTGTCTTACATCTCTCTCAATACTTACAAACCCAATAATCTTCCCCACAAACCATTTTATATCACTTGCTATAAGAACTGCTACAACAGATCTGCTTTCATGTAAAAACAAGCTAAATTCCCAACAGTGACTACACTTCAAAAGTAAATTAATTGGTTGTGAAGCACTTTGTGACATCCTAAGGTCATAAAAAGCACTATATAAATGCAATGTTTTTCTTTATATCTTCCGACTGCCCATAAGATACACCACAGTAGATCAACTTTGAAATACATTAGCCAATCTTCTATAGCGTTGCACATGGGGAGTCAAAACTAAGTCTGGTCTTTAAATGAAGCAAGGTTAGAGAGCAGGGATAATTGGACTATGTTGCACAGATATAATTCAATCCCCGTTTTAAAATCATACATTCTGTCCCTAATTTTATATAATATTTTGATTTTATATTGGGCCAGACTTTGCACTGCGCCGTTCGTTACACTTGCACTTGCCCATAAACTTTCCATTGGCAGTTTCTGTAAGCGAACCATTCAAAAAGCACAGTGCCCTCTACAGGGCATCTGGGACCTGTATGAACGGGGCAAGTAAATGTGTATCTCCTTAACCAATCCGATTGAAGAATCATTATTGAACAGCTCAGTCTCAACCAGTTCAAATAGTTAATTCAATGTTCAATCAGGTACAGAAAGTGAAATAAAGAGAGGGAAAGAGAGACATAAAAGAGACAAAAAGAAATTTGGGCATTGGTTTAATGTAAGAGCCATGATTGCAGATTAAAAATTATATAGATAATTGAAATTTCTAAACTTGAAAACCTAATTAGTTAAATAAAGTCATCGTCATCATCATAGGCAGACCCTCGGAGTCGAGGGTGACTTTCTTCCACTCTAAAAGTGCAGATACAGCAAGTAATTAGGAAGGCAATTGGAATGTTGGCCTTTATTGCAAGGGGAATGGAGTATAAAAGTAGGAAATTCTTGCTACAACTGTACAGGACGTTGGTGAGACCACATCTGGAGTACTGCGCACAGTTTTGGTCTCCTTATTTAAGGAAGGATATACTTGCATTGGAGGCAGTTCAGAGAAGGTTCACTAGGTTGATTCCTGAGCTGAAGGGGTTTTCTTATGAAGAAAGGTGGAGCAGGTTGGGCCAATACTCTTTTGAGTTCAGAAGAATCAGAGGTTATCTTATTGAAATGTATAAGATTCTGAGGGGGCTTGACAGGGTTGATGCAGAGAGGATGTTTCCTCTCGTGGGAGAATCTAGAAGTAGGGGGCATCGTTTCAAAATAAGGGGTCACCCATTTAAAATGGAAATGAGGAGGAATTTCTTCTCTGAGGGTCATGAATCTTTGAAATTCTCAACGCAAAGAGCTGTGGAGGCTGGGTCATTGAATATATCTAAGGTGGAAATGGACAGATTTTTGAACGATAAGGCAGTCGAGGATTACGGGGAGTGGACAGGGAAGTAGAGTTGAGGCCAAGATCAGAGTAGCCATGATCTTATTGAATAGCGGAGCAGGCTCGGGGGGGCCATATGGCCTACTCATATTTCCTTTTGTTCTTATGAGAGTGACTGCCCTTGACATCAAGGCAGTATTTGACCGAGTGTCACATCGAGGAGCCAGAGTAACATTGAAGTCAGTGAAAATCAGGGGGGAAACTCTCCACTGGTTGAAGTCATACCTTGCACAAAGGAACTTGGAAGCCAATCATCTGAGCCCAAGGACATCAGTAAAGGAGTTCCTCAGGGCGGTGTCCTAGGCCCAACCGCCATCAGCTGCTTCATCAATGACCTTCCCTCCATCATAGGGTCAGAAGTGGGAAGTTCGCTGATAATTGCACATTCAGTTCCATTTGCCACTCCTCAGATAATGCAGCAGCCCATACCCGCATGCAGTACAACCTGGACAACATTCAGATTTGGACTGATAGGTGGCAAGTAAAATTCATGAGACACTCAACAGCACTACCATTGCTGAATCCCCCACCATCAACATCCTGCCGGTCAACATTGACCAGAAACTTAACTGGCTACAAGAGTAGGTCAGAGGCTGGGTATCCTGTGGCGAGTGACTCACCTCCTGACTCCCCAAAGCCTTTCCACCATCTACAAGGCACAAATCAGGAGTGTGATGGAATACTCTCCACTTGCCTGGATGAGTGCAGCTCCAATAACACTGAAGAAGCTCGACACCATCCAGGACAAAGCAGCCCATTTGATCGGCACCCCATCCACCACCTTAAACGTTCATTCCCTCCACTGCACCTGGCTGCAGTGTGCAGCATCTACAAGATGCACTGCAACAACTCGCCAAGGCTTCTTCGACAGCACCTCCCAAACCCATGACCTCTACCACGTAGAAGGACATGGGCAGCCTGCACAGGTGAACCTCCAAGTATCATCTTCAAGTTCCTTCATCGTCGCTGGGTCAAAATCCTTGTGCTCCCTACCTAACAGCACTGTGGGAGTACCTTCAGCTCGTGGACTACAGCGGTTCAAGAAGGCGGCTCACCATCACCTTCTCAAGTGCAATTAGGGATGGGCAATAAATGCTAGCATTGCCAGCGACGCCAACATCCCATGAACGAATAATTTAAAAAATATAGCTGCATAGATATTTTGTTTAGTAAAGTAGTGTAGGGAGGATGGTAAAGCGATATTGTGTTCAATTGTTAATCAAGTTGAGTAGAAATGCAGGGCAGCCTGTATATTGGAATAAAAATCAGAATGAGGAGGAGGGGGGGTTGGGGTGTTTGACAATTCTGCCACGGAAACTATTTGGGAATGAGTTATGTTTAAGCCTTGTGCTTTTAAAATTAAGTGATTTCACACATATTTAAAACCCTCTTTGCAGTGGCTGAGACAAAGAAGTGATTGATAATAAGCCAACTATCCTTACTGTTTTCCACAATAACCAAGGGAAATAACTAATTCATTATCGTGATTCAGAGAAGTGGGAGATTGCCTGTCTTGAACTTACTCTTAGAAAATAGTTTGGTTGACAAGCCTATTGATGAATCCCTGAACAGAAAAGAGGTTTGAGAGAGGAATAGCTGTCCAGCTTCCTCGGAACACGGAGAAAAAGCATATGGGATACATTTAAAGGGAGTTCAGTCAGATCTTGGAGGAGAGTCTAGCCTAGTGAGAACACAATCCAACAATTCATGGTTCCCAGCCAAATACTCTGTTTTGGACAGTAATTATTAGAATGTTTACAGTTTCTAACTATTAACATAATCATGATAACAGTTGTGCCTGAAGCTGTTTCAACTGACAAAATAATACAGGTGAGAGAGGTTGTTTCAAAATTCAGTTTTTTTTTTCAGATGAACTTAAATTATTATGATGAAAATCACTCCATCTTTTTCAGCTTAACGCACCTTCTGGAATTTATAGAACACAAAACAAAAGCTGTAACAGGTGTATAATCAGTAGTCTGTCTTTTTCTCTCACATACCCTCTCTGTTTAAAAACACACAGCCCCTTTGTTTAAAAAAAAATACTTGCATTAACTTTAGTGGAATAAAGTTTTTGAAATTTGACTCTGCATGTTTTTAATAACTGAGCATAAATTGCTAAAAAGCTAAAGAAAAATACCAGTGGTTCAATGGCAGAATGGTGCAACCTGGGAATTTGAGTACATGGCACAGTGGGATTAGTTTTGATTGGCCTAGCAAAGTTAGCTAGACAGGTAGAATAGCCTCCTTCGGTGATTTTAAACTCCGATGATTCTAAGTGTTAAATGTTGCAGTTCAATTTTTAGTTGAAGGCAAAATTCAAGATGATGACTTAAACCAATATTACAACAATTTTGGAGCAATTGATTTGGGATTGGTAGCTTTAAAACAATTGAACAATGTGATTGTGATTTGATTTTCTGTTGCTTTCTCACTAATCACTGGTGCTTACTGACTGAATTGAATTACTTTTGATTCATTCACATTTAATGAGTCGGATATGTGATTGGTTATCTGTATGATGTAAGTATGACACTTTGAAGTGTGCTGTCTTTGAAAGCCATGATATGCCAGATGTAACCTAGGTGCAAGACTGTTAAATATATGAAGATAGATATATAGAAACTTTGCAATTCTCATGGGGTCTTCATGGGGACTCAACTACTTTCTTTTTCTTATTTTAAGATATGTAAAATCAATTAATGACAAGAATGAGGAAATTGTGAAGCTAAAAAAGGAATTGCAAAATGAACAGTAAGTACTGTAGTTTATAACATTTTAAGTATTTAATTTTTGAACATTGCTGACAGTGAAAGTAAATGGTTAAGAAGTAAATCAAATCTATTTCCCCCAAAATATCTACATTCATTATAAAAAGAATGAAGGCTGCATTTTTCAGAGAAATGAAACACAAATTTAAGATTCCTATCTTCATTAGTGTTGCCCATAGCTGAGAAGGGCAGTACTTCTTATTGCTCACCCAGCAGTAAAATTACAGTGAATCCAAAGCATTTAGATTAACTGGGTCAGAAGGAAAGGCAGGTTGCCTGTTTTGGCGTGGCTGATTGTGTCTTTTGTTATTCTCCATTCCTTACATCGAGGCCCCAATTTTGCCCAGCACTTGGCACTGTTTTTTCGGTGCCCAGCGATTTTTCTGACGCTGATGCTTAATTTAAAGATTCGACAATGTTGGGGCACCACCGTCGACTACCAGCGCCAGAATGTTTGGCACCATACATTCTGGTGCTGGTGTATGCTAAAAAGTAGCATTCGGGCCATAAGGCCAACTTTCCTCATGACCGATATTTTTTAAATCAGCACACAGACACTACAAACATCATAGGAAAAAGCCTTACCTACAATTAAAGAAATCAGCGCTGGCCCGCTCCTATCCCCGGCCGAAGTGACTCCCTGGCTATTTTACATAAACTTTTTGAAACTTTAAAAATAAAACATCAACTTTATGGAACTTTAAAATATAACAGATAAAAGAAAACTTTCCATTAATGCTACTCCTTCGATGATAGAACTGTAAGTATTCAAATAAAACATAAATCTTCACCACCTTCTCCATCGATGTCCCAAGTGGCCCAAAATTTTCAAAGATGTTCTTGAAGTCCAGGGAAGCCTTCTAAATCCACACGGCAGGCAAAATCACCAGATGAATAGGAGTCTTCAATCAAGGGACTTCTCCCAATCCTCCACGCAGCCCGCTGCTATCCACACAAGACAGTGCAAGGCACATAGAAACATGTGAGCCTGCACCACCATTCAATAAGATCATGGCTGATCATTCCCTCAGTACCCCTTTCCTGCTTTCTCTCCATACGCCTCGATCCCTTTAGCCGTAAGGGCCATATCTAACTCCCTCTTGAATATATCCAATGAACTGGCAACAACTCTCTGCAGCAGGAAATTCCACAAGTTAACAACTCTCTGAGTGAAGAAGTTTCTCCTCATCTCAGTCCTAAATGGCCTACCCCTTATCCTAAGACTATGTCCCCTGGTTCTGGACTTCTCCAACATCAGGAACAATCTACCCGCATCTAACCTGTCCCGTCCTGTCAGAATCTTGTATATTTCTATGAGATCCCCCCTCATCCTTCTAAACTCCATTGTATAAAGGCCCAGTTGATCCAGTCTCTCCTCATATGTAAGTCCGGCCATCCCGGGAATCAGTCTGGTGAACCTTCGCTGCACTCCCTCAATAGCAAGAACGTCCTTCCTCAGATTAGGAGACCAAAACTGAACACAATATTCCAGGTGAGGCCTCACCAAGGCCCTGTACAACTGCAGTAAGACCGCCCTACTCCTATACTCAAATCCCCTAGCTATGAAGGCCAACATACCATTTGCCGCCTTCATCGCCTGCTGTACCTGTATGCCAACTTTCAGTGACTGATGAACCATGACACCCAGGTCTCTCTGCACCTCCCCTTTTCCTAATCTGCCACCATTCAGATAATATTCTGTTTTCGCGTTTTTGCCCCCAAAGTGGATAACCTCACATTTATCCACATTACACTGCATCTGCCATGCATTTTCCTACTCGCCTAACCTGTCCAAGTCACCCTGCAGCCTCTTAGCGTTCCCCTCACAGCTCACAGCGCCACCCAGTTTAGTGTCATCTGCAAACTTGGAGATATTACACTCACATCAATGATTTGGATGAAGGAATTATCAGTGGAAACCATCAGTGATTTTTAATGAAGGCTGGATATTAAATTTTATTTATTAAATAATCCCCCTAAAATTGTTAATGTTTTAATAGTGTTGGAATGCTTAGGTGGACAATAATAAGCAATAATATATTTGAAGAGATATTAAATTAGCGTAAAAATGTCTTTCTGCAATGGAATAGGGTCTAATCAACCTCATAAGTATGTTTTGTACCTTGTTTTGAAGCCTACCTCCACTCTTGCCTTAGCCCATCAGCTGAAACCCTAATGAGTACTTTGTTCAAGTCCAGACTCAACTATTGCAATGTTCTTCGAGACGGGCTTGCATCCTCCACTTTCCTTAAAGTTTAGCTCATCCAAAACTCAGCTGCATATAGTCCCGCTGACCCATCATCCCTGTACTCTCTGCCCTACATTGGCTTCTGGTCCAAAGATGCCTCCAATTTATAATTCTCAGCCCTATTTTTAAATTCCATCATGACCTCAGCCGCCCGAACACTCTAACCTCCTCCAGCCCTAAAATTCCCGCCAGAAAAATTGCAAAGTGCTGCAGTACAGCAGGACCTGGGGGTACTTGTTCAAGAGACACAAAAGGATAGTATGCAGGTACAGCAAGTCATCAGGAAGGCCAATGGAATATTGACCTTTATTGCAAAGGGGATGGAGTATAAAAGCAGGGAAGTCTTGCTACAGCTTTATAAGGTATTGGTGAAGCCACACCTGGAATAGTGTGTGCAGTTTTGGTTTCCATATTTAAGAAAAGATATACTTGCTTTGGAGGCAGTTCAGAGAAACATAGACATAGAGACATAGAAAATAGGTGCAGGAGTAGGCCATGCGGCCCTTCGAGCCTGCACCGCCATTCAATGAGTTCATGGCTGAACATGCAACTTCAGTATCCCATTCCTGCTTTCTCGCCATACCCCTTGATCCCCCTAGTAGTAAGGACTACATCTAACTCCTTTTTGAATATATTTAGTGAATTGGCCTCAACAACTTTCTGTGGTAGAGAATTCCACAGGTTCACCACTCTCTGGGTGAAGAGGTTTCTCCTCATCTCGGTCCTAAATGGCTTACCCCTTATCCTTAGACTGTGACCCCTGGTTCTGGACTTCCCCAACATTGGGAACATTCTTCCTGCATCTAACCTGTCTAAACCCGTCAGAATTTTAAACGTTTCTATGAGATCCCCTCTCATTCTTCTGAACTCCAGTGAATACAAGCCCAGTTGATCCAGTCTTTCTTGATATGTCAGTCCCGCCATCCCGGGAATCAGTCTGGTGAACCTTCGCTGCACTCCCTCAATAGCAAGAATGTCCTTCCTCAAGTTAGGAGACCAAAACTGTACACAATACTCCAGGTGTGGCCTCACCAAGGCCCTGTACAACTGTAGTAACGCTTCCCTGCCCCTGTACTCAAATCCCCTCGCAATGAAGGCCAACATGCCATTTGCTTTCTTAACCGCCTGCTGTACCTGCATGCCAACCTTCAATGACTGATGTACCATGACACCCAGGTCTCGTTGCACCTCCTCTTTTCCTAATCTGTCACCATTCAGATAATAGTCTGTCTCTCTGTTTTTACCACCAAAGTGGATAACCTCACATTTATCCACATTATAATTCATCTGCCATGCATTTGCCCACTCACCTAACCTATCCAAGTCACTCTGCAGCCTCATAGCATCCTCCTCGCAGCTCACACTGCCACCCAACTTAGTGTCATCCACAAATTTGGAGATATTAATTTAATCCCCTCGTCTAAACCAGAAGGTTCACTAGGTTGATTCCGGGGATGAGGGGGTTGACTTATAAGGAAAGGTTGAGTAGGATGGGCCTCTACTCATTGGAATTCAGAAGAATGAGAGGTGATCTTATCGAAACGTATAAGATTATGAGGGGGTTTGACAAGATGGATGCAGAGAGGATGTTTCCACTGATCGGGAAGTCTAGAACTAGGGGGCATAATCTTAGAATAAGGGGCCGCCCATTTAAAACTGAGATGAGGAGGAATTTCTTCTCTGAGGGTTGTATATCTGTAGAATTCGCTGCCTCAGAGCACTATGGAAGTTGGGACACTGAATAAATTTAAGGCAGAAATAGACAGTTTCTTAACCGATAAGAGGTTATGGGGAGTGGGCAGGGAAGTGGACCTGAGTCCATGATCGGATCAGCCATCATCGTATTAAATGGCGGAGCAGGCTCGAGGGGCCTTTGATCTACTCCTGCTCCTATTTCTTATGTTCTAACTTTACATTCTTTTCTCCCTTGACCTACCATTGGCAGCCGTGCCTTCAGCCTTCAAGCCCCACATTCAGGAATTTACTCACTGAACCTCTCAGTCTCCCTCTCCTTCTTTTAGACCCTCGCAAACCCATCTCTTTGACCATGATTTTCGTCACCCCTCTTAATAGCTCCTTTCTCGGCTGAATGTCCGTTAAGGTCTGAGTACACTTGTGTGAAGCACCTTGAGACATTTTTAAATGTTAAAGGTGTAATTTAAAAGATGGTTGCTGCATTTAAAGTTCCTTAACAATAGAGGGTGCCTAACAACAACTTAATTCTCAATCAGGTATTCTTAATGATCTCAACATGTCAACGGATTCAACATGTCAAATGGCCTCATTCTCTGTGATCTATACGTTTAAATAAAACAGGGGCATGTTCCTGTACTACTGTACTAAGGTGTTCATGGATCTAGACAGGGTCAGGGTCCTGCATTGCATGTATCAGTGACCCAGAACAAGTCAGGATCCATGAACACATGTACTGGAACCTGCCACTGTATCATTTAAACTTCTAGGTTACAAGGAATGAGACCATTTGACATGTTCAATCCACTCCTTTCTCCAAAAATATTTAGTAGTGCTGCATTAAAAAATGAAGTGCAGGAGTCAGGTTAAAAGTCCAAAATAAATATGTTTATTAAACATTTGTATAAACCAGTTGTACTTAGCTTAACATGACTTATCTTTAAACTTTCATAACTTTAAAAACTTTGAATGAATTATGTGGCAAACGTTCAAAAGAACAATCAACCAAACAAACCAACAAACAAACAAACCATTTATCCTCCTCCTTCGCACTGTGCACCATTCCTGCCCCAGTAGATGCCGCTACCCCTGCACATGCCAGTTGTTGCAGACTTCTGCTTCCTTGCCCCCCCTTAACCCGAGGTTTATTATGCATTTTTTCCGACGCGTCATTTCTTGCTGTTGGGTTACGACAGGGACAAAGCAAAAATGTGTCATTGTGGAAGGCCTGGGTTCCTCTTCGTAATCATCGTCAGCCTCTGGATCAACCCCCGATTTTGGTGTGGTATAGAAAACGTTCCTCGCATCAATGACTGCCTGGGTGAGACCCCCTATTGCTGCTACTACCTCTCTCATCTGTCCCGAAAGTCTTTCCACCTGTAATGACAGTCCCGTAATTTCTCCCCTGACCTCACTCATTCTTCCAGCCAGTGTTGCTACTTTATCTTAGTCCCCCTAACTCTACCCTCACCCCATCGAAGGCTTCCAGGAGCAATCGTGATTGTTGGATGTTCTCCCTGCTCATCCCCACAAGATGTCCTATGTTCTCTGAATCCTGCGTTTCTGCATCAGCTTTCCCTTCCACCCTCCTTTGACGTCTTGCAGGTGCGGCTTGCTGCGACACACTGGGACCCGCAGCCTCAGACGGCACACCTAGAAATGTCCATTGGTTGTTTCACTCAGGAAAGAGCTTGGAATCCTAGAGGGGTTCAGCATTTCCAAATCCAAGGCAACCATCTCGTCGTCAACGTCTTCTTGCTGCCCGTCATTCTCCTGATTTGGAATATCTAGAGTGGCGGTTACCTGAACATGCTCTTCTTCAACTTCAGGTGCACCTTCTGTCTCCTCCTGATGCGCAACATCTGCAAAACAAAAGATAGATGATTGGTTAGCAGCATTGAGGAAGAAGAAGCATAGGCAGCACACGCAATACGTAACATTTAGCCAACCCAGACTGTGCCATTTGCAGGGCTGACCCTCTATTGGAAAACAGGGACCAGCTTCTGCGTTGATGGTTGGAGCTGAAGGTGGATTCACTCTGGAGCATCCACGATGCTGAGAATGACGTGAGTATCACGTGTAGCGAGTTGGTCTTACCGCAGGAGAAGGGTCCACAGCCAGCGAGGGAATGGAAGACCAGCAGGAAGAGTAGTGCAAGGAAGGTAGTGCAGGGGTCCCCTGTGGTCATCCCACTGCAAAACAGATACACTGCTTTGAGTGCTGTTGAGGGGGATGACTCATCAGGAGCGGGCAGCAGCAGCCAAGTTCATGGCACCGTGGCTGGCTCTGTTGCACAGGAGGGCAGGAAAAAGAGTGGGCGAGCGATAGTGATAGGGGATTCAATTGTAAGGGGAATAGATAGGCGTTTCTGCGGCCGCAACCGAGACTCCAGGATGGTATGTTGCCTCCCTGGTGCAAGGGTCAAGGATGTCTCGGAGCGGGTGCAGGACATTCTAAAAAGGGAGGGAGAACAGCCAGTTGTCGTGGTGCACATTGGTACCAATGACATAGGTAAAAAAAGGGATGAGTTCCTACGAAATGAATTTAAGGAGCTAGGAGCTAAATTAAAAAGTAGGACCTCAAAAGTAGTAATCTCGGGATTGCTACCAGTGCCACGTGCTAGTCAGAGTAGGAATCGCAGGATAGCTCAGATGAATACGTGGCTTGAGCAATGGTGCAGCAGGGAGGGATTCAAATTCCTGGGGCATTGGAACCGGTTCTGGGGGAGGTGGGACCAGTACAATCCGGACGGTCTGCACCTGGGCAGAATCGGAACCAATGTCCTCGGGGGAGTGTTTGCTAGTGCTGTTGGGGAGGAGTTAAACTAATATGGCAGGGGGATGGGAACCAATGCAGGGAGATAGAGGGAAACAAAAAGGAGGCAAAAACAAAAGACAGAAAAGAGATGAGGAAAAGTGGAGGGCAGAGAAACCCAAGGCAAAGAACAAAAAGGGCCATTGTACAGCAAAATTCTAAAAGGACAGAGGGTGTTAAAAAAACAAGCCTAAACGCTTTGTGTCTTAATGCAAGGAGTATCCGCAATAAGGTGGATGAATTAACTGTGCAAATAGATGTTAACAAATATGATGTGATTGGGATTACGGAGACGTGGCTCCAGGATGATCAGGGCTGGGAACTCAACATCCAGGGGTATTCAACATTCAGGAAGGATAGAATAAAAGGAAAAGGAGGTGGGGTAGCATTGCTGGTTAAGGAGGAGATTAAGGCAATAGTTAGGAAGGACATTAGCTTGGATGATGTGGAATCTATATGGGTAGAGCTGCAGAACACCAAAGGGCAAAAAACGTTAGTGGGAGTTGTGTACAGACCTCCAAACAGTAGTAGTGATGTTGGGGAGGGCATCAAACATGAAATTAGGGGTGCGTGCAATAAAGGTGCAGCAGTTATAATGGTGACTTTAATATGCACATAGATTGGGCTAACCAAACTGGAAGCAATACGGTGGAGGAGGATTTTCTGGAGTGCATAAGGGATGGTTTTTTAGACCAATATGTCGAGGAACCAACTAGGGGGGAGGCCATCTTAGACTGGGTGTTATGTAATGAGAGAGGATTAATTAACAATCTCGTTGTGCGAGGCCCCTTGGGGAAGAGTGACCATAATATGGTGGAATTCCGCATTGGGATGGAGAATGAAACAGTTAATTCAGAGACCATGGTCCAGAACTTAAAGAAGGCTAACTTTGAAGGTATGAGGCGTGAATTGGCTGGGATGGATTGGCGAATGATACTTAAGGGGTTGACTGTGGATGGGCAATGGCAGACATTTAGAGACCGCATGGATGAACTACAACAATTGTACATTCCTGTCTGGCATAAAAATAAAAAAGGGAAGGTGGCTCAACCGTGGCTATCAAGGGAAATCAGGGATAGTATTAAAGCCAAGGAAGTGGCATACAAATTGGCCAGAAATAGCAGCGAACCTGGGGACTGGGAGAAATTTAGAACTCAGCAGAGGAGGACAAAGGGTTTGATTAGGGCAGGGAAAATGGAGTATGAGAAGAAGCTTGCAGGGAACATTAAGACGGATTGCAAAAGTTTCTATAGATATGTAAAGAGAAAAAGGTTAGTAAAGACAAACGTAGGTCCCCTGCAGTCAGAATCAGGGGAAGTCATAACGGGGAACAAAGAAATGGCGGACCAATTGAACAAGTACTTTGGTTCGGTATTCACGAAGGAGGACACGAACAACCTTCCGGTTATAAAAGGGGTCGGGGGGTCTAGTAAGGAGGAGGAACTGAGGGAAATCCTTATTAGCCGGGAAATTGTGTTGGGGAAATTGATGGGATTGGAGGCCGATAAATCCCCAGGGCCTGATGGACTGCATCCCAGAGTACTTAAGGAGGTGGCCTTGGAAATAGTGGATGCGTTGACAGTCATTTTCCAACATTCCATTGACTCTGGATCAGTTCCTATGGAGTGGAGGGTAGCCAATGTAACCCCACTTTTTAAAAAAGGAGGGAGAGAGAAAACAGGGAATTATAGACCGGTCAGCCTGACATCGGTAGTGGGTAAAATGATGGAATCAATTATTAAGGATGTCATAGCAGTGCATTTGGAAAGAGGTGACATGATAGGTCCAAGTCAGCATGGATTTGTGAAAGGGAAATCATGCTTGACAAATCTTCTGGAATTTTTTGAGGATGTTTCCAGTAGAGTGGATAAGGGAGAACCAGTTGATGTGGTATATTTGGACTTTCAGAAGACGTTCGACAAGGTCCCACACAAGAGATTGATGTGCAAAGTTAGAGCACATGGATTGGGGGTAGTGTACTGACATGGATTGAGAACTGGTTGTCAGACAGGAAGCAAAGAGTAGGAGTAAATGGGTACTTTTCAGAATGGCAGGCAGTGACTAGTGGGGTGCCGCAAGGTTCTGTGCTGGGGCCCCAGCTGTTTACACTGTACATTAATGATTTAGATGAGGGGATTAAATGTAGTATCTCCAAATTTGCGGATGACACTAAGTTGGGTGGCAGTGTGAACTGCGAGGAGGATGCTGTGAGGCTGCAGAGCGACTTGAATAGGTTAGGTGAGTGGGCAAATGCATGGCAGATGAAGTATAATGTGGATAAATGTGAGGTTATCCACTTTGGTGGTAAAAACAGAGAGACAGACTATTATCTGAATGGTGACAGATTAGGAAAAGGGGAGGTGCAAAGAGACCTGGGTGTCATGGTACATCAGTCATTGAAGGTTGGCATGCAGGTGCAGCAGGCGGTTAAGAAAGCAAATGGCATGTTGGCCTTCATAGCAAGGGGATTTGAGTACAGGGGCAGGGAGGTGTTGCTACAGTTGTACAGGGCATTGGTGAGGCCACACCTGGAGTATTGTGTACAGTTTTGGTCTCCTAACCTGAGGAAGGACATTCTTGCTATTGAGGGAGTGCAGCGAAGGTTCACCAGACTGATTCCCGGGATGGCGGGACTGACCTATCAAGAAAGACTGGATCAACTGGGCTTGTATTCACTGGAGTTCAGAAGAATGAGAGGGGACCTCATAGAAACGTTTAAAATTCTGACGGGGTTAGACAGGTTAGATGCAGGAAGAATGTTCCCAATGTTGGGGAAGTCCAGAACCAGAGGTCACAGTCTAAGGATAAGGGGTAAGCCATTTAGGACCGAGATGCGGAGGAACTTCTTCACCCAGAGAGTGGTGAACCTGTGGAATTCTCTACCACAGAAAGTTGTTGAGGCCAATTCACTAAATATATTCAAAAAGGAGTTAGATGAGGTCCTTACTACTCGGGGGATCAAGGGATATGGCGAGAAAGCAGGAATGGGGTACGGAAGTTGAATGTTCAGCCATGAACTCATTGAATGGCGGTGCAGGCTAGAAGGGCCGAATGGCCTACTCCTGCACCTATTTTTTATGTTTCTATGTCTATCTTCTCCTGCAACATTTAATCATATACACGATCCTCTGCTCCACGGCTGTTAGTTGCAGCATACTTGGCGAACCTCCTCCAGTTTGTGACCGTTCTCGGTTGATCTGTGACACCATCTTCTGCAAAGATACAAATTGAATTTTTTAAGAGAGGGCCGTTCTGACACACTTACAGATGTTTTTGCAGTGCATAAATATAAATATAATTAAAAATATAAATCAATTTAAATATAAATTATTACTTGCAGTCACTGCTTGTCCGAGGTCCTGCCACCTTTTCAGCTGCGCACTGGTTCTCGGGGTGATGGACATTGTATTAAACTCGACTGTGACCTGGTCCCAAACTTTTGTGAGTAAAGAGGGTTTAAGTTTCTTTTTTACCGAAGCTCCCCTTGTTTGCAAGAACTTCCCATCAACTCTTAGTTAAGTATACCAGGGGCTCAATTTCTTCTGCAAGAAATCTCTTGGCCCTTACAGCTTCCCCTTCTCCATTTCCGTCTCTGCCCCTTTCGCCTTCTCTGTACCCATTCCTTGCATCCATCTCTCGATTGAAGCTGTATTTCCTACGTGCAAATCCACCTCTGCCACCAATGGATTCTCAGTGGTGATCCAAACAGTTCCCACACGTTTGCGCAGAATTTTTTTTGTTTGTGTTGGTCGTTTTTTTGGGGGGTGGGGTTTGAGCGCATGTACTGTGTGTTTTAGACGCACTCTTAAGCACCACCCCCCGAGATCCACTCAGGTAGTGCCGACGCGACAGGATGGTTATGTTTGCCGGAACTGAGGATTTTTCTTTTCCAACGCAGATGGTCCACAATAAAATGTGCGTACAGGTCAGTGTACGCTTTTATTTCTGCTTGGGCAAAATTGGGGCCATTGAAACTGTGTGTTTGGGCAGGACAGCTAAATAAAAGATTCAGAGAGCTGCATTTTTGCCACAGCTAAGCTGCATGCAGCTCGCAAGTCACAAATTGTCCTATCCCTGCCCTAGGCTAACAGTCCCAAAAGAATAAATGGAATATTTCATCAGCAATACTATGTATTGTACTAATTGCCATGAGTGAAAAAGATTTTTATCACCTACTCCTGAAATAACTGGTATGCAATATCATTCATCTGCAGTTTCAGAGCTATAGATGGTATGAGGTATATCTGATAGGAGACAAGTCCAACTAGAAATAATGGGCCCAAATTTCCCCTGGAGTTGCTCCGTATTTTTGGAGCAACTTGATTTTTCTGGAGTATCTTTTTAGTTGCAATTCTGGCCATTTAATTTGTGCCAGTGTAAGTGAGTTAGTTAGGATTTTTTTTTAGTTTAGTTTTTTTTTCAAAAGGGGGCCTTACCAGCCACTTATGCCTGTTTTGGCCATTTCAGCAAGTTTAGCCAGCTAAAAGTTATTCCAAACAAACTTAGGCCAGCGTAAGTGGGCACTCTTGTATGCTCAGGAAAAACCTTGCGGTGACGTAAGAAATCAGTGCAGGCAGCCAGAGATAGGGGGGGACGGGGACCTTGCAAAGCACTAAATACCTTCACAACAACATTAAAGAAGCATAAATACATTTAAAGCACCAAGCACTAAACAAAGCAGTACATTTTCACCAAGCACTAAACAAAGCACATAAAGTAATAACTAATTAATTCACAAATAAAAAATAGAAGGAACCCTGCACCTAAAGCACCAAGACCAAAGTAATAAGCAATCAATCAATCAGTAAATAACAAATAAAAAATAGAAGTCCTACCTTAGGGAACGCAGCGGGCCGCCAATGAGGGAGCCCATTCAGCCAGGGCTAGGGACGGCGTGCTTCGGGCCCCTCCCACACAGCCTGCAGCGCACACTCACAGATTCGGCCTGCCAGGAGCTGCTGCACATGCGCGCAGACTCTAGCGCGCATGTGCAGAGGTCCCGGCACTGTTTTCAACGCCGGGACCTGACTCCGCCCCCGATCCACTGGGCCACGCTACGCCACCATCGAGGAGAGGCCAGAATTGGGAGGAAGATTTTCGGCGCACTTGGAGGTGGACAAATGGCGCACCTCGGGCGCCAGAAAAAGAGATTGGGGAAATTTGAGCCCATAGAATGTGTATGTAAACTATGATGTAAATCCTAAAAATGAAGGAAACTGTTTGTTCAAAGTGTGTCCCCAATCTCTACACAAACATAATTAGAAATACACACGTTACCAGCTATGCATGCAGTGTAACCAGCCAGTAGCTTGTTTTGTCAGAATCAGGCAGCTTTGTTTCGGCTGCCAGGCTGATCTGAAGTTGCGGACTCTGTTAAAATGAATTGAGTTTCCTGAAGCAGATGGTTCCTTCTTATAAGTGGAATTATTAGAGAGGGCTAGAGAGAAGGAGATCCAACAAGACAGCTGGGAAATGTGACATTTTTAAACAGTAGAGTATGTATTTCTAATAATTTATTTTATGTACACATTGGAGGAGTTCTTCAAACAAACAGTAATCCCCACCCCCTGCCCCACATTTACTGTTGTGAAAATTGACAAGATTTTCTGACCTTTGATTATGAATGATCAGGGCATTTGGTACTATACGTGTGCACTATATTCTGTTTTATTTTTTTACAGCAATACTCCAGCGCAGAGCATTGCTCGCCAGGTGCACTGATCAGCGAATCAAGCACAGAATTTGATTCACAGTGCTCCCAATTTTCCTGTCATCTAATCAATTTACCCTTCTATTTCTAATCAGAGTATGATGGTATAAAATTAATATCTTCAAGCTTAAAAGTCTGACCCTCTGGTATCTGTTTTCCTAAGGATATTAATGAAGGTGATTATATGTGTTGCCATACAAAAGAGCTTCTGTCTCTCACTCCGCTGGCCCGCTTCTCTCTCTCTCCCCGCCAGTCCAATTCTCTTTCCCCCGCCGCCCGCACTCTTCACTCAAGCTGCTGCGGAGGCTTGGGGCCGCAACATGGTGTTCGAGGCTGGCTTTGGGCATCGGAGAGGAGGGCGCATACGCAGAAAGGGGTTAGTGTAAATTGCACTTGAGGAGGCGGGGGAGGTGGGGGTGGAGAGAGAGAGTCAGTGGAGAGTTAGGACAAATAGTCACTCTGTTTAAAAAAAATTATGTAACTATTTGTACTGGATTTTTTTTGACAGAGCAGTGATCCTGGGCCCGAGAGCGGCCGGTGGGAGGGGGGCCGAGAGCAGCGGGCCTGGGGCCGAGAGCGGCGGTCATGGGACCAATAGCGAGGAGGGGGGCGGGGGCAGAGAGAGGCTGAGGGTGAACAGACTGGGGGGGGGGCAGGGGTGGGGGAGACGGATCACGTTCTTCCAACCTCCTACAAGGGACATCGTTGGAGTGGATGAAATCCAGAAGTCATAACACTATCACTATTCACTTCATAGCCAATAAACCTGATAAGAATCCGTACACAATGCCTGCCCCATCTATTGGGGTGGGGGGGGTGGAGGGATGTACTTGGACTGGGGTAAGGCACTTTTGGCTGGCCCTTGCTGTCTTCTGGGGAGCTCTGTCCTCTGTTGCTTCAGGAAGTTAAAGTGGATCGAGTTACACTTTGCAAAGTCAGTGAGACCTTGGGATGGGCGGTTCCAGTTACGCATTCCTGTGAAACTTCAGGGTGTGGCTTATCCTCCAAGGATAGTAGACTAGTAGAGTGGACAAGGGAGAACCAGTGGATGTGGTGTATTTGGACTTTCAAAAGGCTTTTGACAAGGTCCCACACAAGAGATTGTTGTGCAAAATCAAAGCACATGGTATTAGGGGTAATGTACTGACGTGGATAGAGAACTGGTTGGCAGACAGGAAGAAGAGAGTCGGGATAAACGGGTTCTTTTCAGAATGGCAGGCAGTGACTAGTGGAGTGCCGCAGGGCTCAGTGCTGGGACCCCAGCTCTTTACAACATACATTAATGATTTGGATGAAGGAATTGAGTGTAATATCTCCAAGTTTGCAGATGACACTAAACTGGCTGGCGGTGTGAGCTGTGAGGGGGACACTTAGAGACTGCAGGGTGACTTAGACAGGTAAGGTGAGTGGGAAAATGCATGGCAGATGCAGTATAATGTGGATAAATGTGAGGTTATCCACTTTGGGGGCAAAAATGCGAAGACAGAATATTATCTGAATGGTGGCAGATTAGGAAAAGGGGAGGTGCAACGAGACCTGGGTGTCATGGTTCATCAGTCATTAAAAGTTGGCATACAGGTGCAGTAGGCGGTAAAGAAGGCAAATGGTATGTTGGCCTTCATAGCTAGGGGATTTGAGTATAGGAGCAGGGAGGTCTTACTGCAGTTATGCAGGGCCTTGGTGAGGCCTCACCTGGAATATTGTGTTCAATTTTGGTCTCCTAATCTGAGGAAGGACGTTCTTACTATTGAGGGAGTGCAGCGAAAGTTCACCAGACTGATTCCCGGGATGGCCAGACTGACATATGAGGAGAGACTGGATCAACTGGTCCTTTATACATTGGAGTTTAAAAGGATGAGAGGGGATCTCATAGAAACATATAAGATTCTGACGGAACGGGACAGGTTAGATGCGGGTAGATTGTTCCCGATGTTGGGGAAATTCAGAACCAGGGGACACAGTCTTAGGATAAGGGGTAGGCCATTTCGGACTGAGATGAGGAGAAACTTCTTCACTCAGAGAGTTGTTAACCTGTGGAATTCCCTGCCGCAGAGAGTTGTTGATGCTAGTTCATTGGATATATTCAAGAGGGAGTTAGATATGGCCCTTACGGCTAAAGGGATCAAGGGGTATGGAGAGAAAGCAGGAAAGGGGTACTGAGGGAATGATCAGCCATGATCTTATCGAATGGTGGTGCAGGCTCGAAGGGCCGAATGGCCTACTTCTGCACCTATTTTCTATGTTTCTATGAGACCAATCAGAAACAAAGGGTGGAGCATGTTGGCCATTTTTGCAGTACAAATAAACACGTCCTTAAAAAAAAAATACACATCATGGATGATCTAAAATATGTCACTTTATGCTAATATTTTCCAGTGAAGTCCCATGAGGCTTCACATCTCTCTGGTTGTGTGTAAATTAAGTTACTAATATAATGGAAACTTCAATTTAACTTCATAACAGACTGATCGTTGGACTGTACAAAGAGATTTTAAATAAATAACAAGATAGAGAAACTGTTACACCGCAGTCCGACATATCTATTTAACCTGTCATGTCCCTTGTGGCATCTGCTTTTGACAAGTGCGGTATTAAAGTTGCCTACATTTAGTTTGATATAATGATCCACTTCTAGCTTTGCAGCATGCAATATCTTAAGTACTCCTGACATTTTCACAGAGAACAATGGCGCCATGAAAAGCTACAGCTGGAGGACGAGCTTGCAAATGCACAACAAATTGAAGCAGATAATGTGAGGAAAGCAGTCAGTCAGGAGGTGAGAAGTCTCTGGTCAGGTTTACACAGATTTATTGATGGCTACTTGCTCATACATAGTTATGTTTAATGTTGCATCAGTCTCCATTTCAACTCCATTTCAAACAGAGAGTCGGGATAAATAGGTAATTTTCTGGTTGGCAAAACAGTGACATAAGAACATAAGAAATAGGAGCAGGAGTAGGCCATTTGGCCCCTCGAGCCTGCTCCTCCATTTAATTCGATCATGGCTGATCTGATCATGGACTCAGGTCCACTTCCCTGCTTGCTCCCCATTACCCCTTATTCCCTTATCAGTTAAGAAATTGTCTATCTCTGTCTTAAATTTATTCAATAACCCAGCTTCCACAGCTCTCTGAGGCAGCGAATTTCACAGATTTACAACCCTCTGAGAGAAGAAATTCCTCCTCCATGACTAGTGGGGTGCCACAGGGATCGGTGCATATTAATGCCTTGGATGAAGGGACCGAGTGTAATGTAGCCAAGTTTGCTGATGATACAAAGATGGGTGGGAAAGCAAATTGTGAGGAGGACACAAACAATCTGCAAGGTGATATAGACAGGCTAAGTGAGTGTGCAAACATTTAGCAGATGGAGTATAATGTGGGAAAATGTGAGGTTATCCACTTTGGCAGAAATAATAGAAAAGCAAATTATAATTTAAATGGAGAAAAAATGCAAAGTGCTGCAGTACAGAGAGACCTCGAGGTCCTTGTGCATGAAACACAAAATGTTAGTATGCAGGTACAGCAAGTAATCAGGAAGGCAAATGAAATGTTGGCCTTTATTGCAAGGGGGATAGCGTATAAAAGCAGAGAAGTCCTGCTACAACTGTACAGGGTATCGGTGAGGCCACACCTGGAGTACTGTGTACAGTTTTGATGTCCGTATTTAAGGAAGGATATATTTGCATTGGAGGCTGTTCAGAGAAGGTTCACTAGGTTGATTCCAGAGATGAGTGGGTTGACTTATGAAGATAGGTTGAGTAGGTTGGGCCTATACACATTGGAGTTGAGAAGAATGAGAGGTGATCTTATTGGAACATATAAGCTAATGAGGGGGCTCGACAAGGTGGATGCAGAGAGGATATTTCCACTCATAGGGGAAACTGAAACTAGGTACAGAGTCTTAGAATAAGGGGCCGCCCATTTAAAACTAAGATGAGGAATTTCTTCTCTCAGGGTTGTAAATCTATGGAATTCTCTGCCCCAGAGAGCTGTGGAGGCTGTGTCATTGAATATATTTGAGGCGGAGATAGACAGATTTTTGAGCGATAAGGGAATAAAGGGTTATGAGGAGCGGGACAGGAAGTGGAGCTGAGTCCATGATCAGATCAAATTAACCAAATGGCCTAATCCTGCTCCTATTCCTTATGTTCTTATAACTTATATCACGTATGTCAACAGAAGATCAGATGATGTAATATTGTGGCTTGAAACATAACTTTTGTTTTCATTTCTTGAAGTTTGATTTATTAATCTAGTTCGTAGAAATTAGCTACCATTTGTTTCTGAATTTGTTGAGTATTATGAACAATTTATTAGCTTTTGCATGAATATAGTTTTGTCTATGGGCAGCTTTTCTTCTGCATTCTATTGCATGCAACAACATTTAAGTGCTTTGCATTGTTCCAAAAAAAGGTAAGAAAAAATTTCAGATTTTTTAGTGTGAACAAGTGTGCCTTGCTATACCTAGAAGTAATATAACCTGAAATTTCCTCCAATTACTCATTTGGTAAAACATCATGTTGGATGGTATTGATCCGTACAGATCAAGAGGTTCCTAAGTGTGATCCTGATTTGTGCTGGTAGTGGAAATATAACATTTGGATTCAGCATTCATAAGGACTGAGAAGAGGAAAATTATTAGTCAAAGCTCTCATTCCTCATCAGTCATGAATATGCAGTCTCCAGAGAATACAACCGCTACATCAGCAAAGTCATGCCGATCCAGGCAGATTTGAACAACCTACCACCAATATGTCTCAAGTTGAGAAGGCAATTTTGGCCGTCGCCGAAGCCCTTCAGCGATCTCCCCTCAGCCTTGATGACCGATGGTGAAATGCCTGGAAAAACTGTGACATATGGAATGGATTCCTTATCGAGGACCTCACAGTACAAACCTGTAGGATCAAATCTTCCTCGCAAACAGTGGATAACCATCAACTGCCTTGAACTGGTCATGGTAGATGTTACCACCTTCTCCATAGATGGAAAATTAAAGCTTCCCCATCATGTGACAGTGGAGCCCCTTACACAGACCCTGAGCACATTAATGAGTACTGATCGCACAGGAAATTTGCAGGCAGCCTACAAGATATCCACGCTGTTACACCGGAAGCTTTGGTCTGGATATTCAACTTAAATACTGTATTGGCATTTGATTTGCTTTGCTACTACCATACAAAAGAAAGAAGTCTTTAATCAGTATAATTTACTGCTGGAAAGTCTACATGTTGAATTTGGGACTTGGCTGTGGTACTCGAGCAGTCAAATAGAATGCCAAAACTCAGTGGTCATGCTAGTGCATGAAATATGGTCATTGTGCCTTTGTAAAGGAGGGTAGCT
Organism: Pristiophorus japonicus; assembly: GCF_044704955.1. Taxonomy (NCBI): domain Eukaryota; kingdom Metazoa; phylum Chordata; class Chondrichthyes; family Pristiophoridae; genus Pristiophorus; species Pristiophorus japonicus. Next base: position 82,617,580 of record NC_091987.1, on the reverse strand, counting down.
GTACCTTGTGTAATTACTGTCCTTAGATAGGAGCCCATGGTTGGGATTATGTCTTCACTTGTGCTCCAAAATGGAATGCTAGTTAGAAAGGAGTTAACCATTAATTCTGAGAACTAAGCCACATGCTAGAACATTTTTTGGGAGTGGGAGGAACAACTTCCCACTATTATTCAAAACAGATTAAGGAATACCATAATAAACACTTGCTGTAATGATCTGATTCATATGAATATTCCTCATATCCTTGTTTATTTGAATTTCAGATTCTAATTCTAGTATCCATTTCCTTTGCAAATCAGCTTCATGTCTTTAGTCATGAATATTTGTAGAACATTACAGTTTGCTAATGCTGTTCACTTGGTGGATTGACCACAATACCTTAAGGTTCTGTCTCATGAGAAATGTAAGTAATTGCTGTTGGTGCACATTCAGAACATGAGCTGACTTACAAGCTAGCAGCAAGCGCATGGGGGTAATTTTAATCCCCAGAACAGATGGGTTTGAGTCAGATGGGAAGACAGTGAGGTGGTAAATATTGGGGCCATACAGTTTGCTATTTTACAGTAAATGCAAACATAATTCCACTGTTGAATCCATACTAAATAATTACATTTATTGTAATATCTTAGTGCACTTGGTACCTTTCTGTTACTAGACAGGCTGGTTTCACATCCTGAATGTTGAGCAACAGAAACTTCTTTAAAAATCATAATGCCAGAACCTTTTATATTTGCATAAATGCTTTCCAGATTAATTTAATATTTATCAGAGCAAGTAATGTCCTATTGATTCCCTGCCTAACTGATTTGTAATTATGTTCATTTATAAAGCTAAAGCAATATAGACTGAAGAGATTATGTTTCTGTGGCAGGTTCTTTTGCTGGAGATGCGGAGAGATTTCTTGCTCGGTAACCTGGAGGATGCCCTGTTGGAGACGGAACATCAGCTAAGCATGCTTCGGGATAAGACGAAGGGGTATATCTGTTTGGTTTTACTTAATTCTATTGAAAGTTGTTGACTATTTGATTTATAACTATAAACTGATTATTACATCATCGTAGGCTGTCCCTTGAAATCGAGGAAGACTTGCTTCCACTCTAAAAGTGAGTTCTCAGGTGGCTGTACAGTCCAATGCGGGAATTGCAGTCTCTGGGCTCAATTTTGGCCATGACTTGCATCAATTTTTTGGAGTAAGTTTTTTCTGGCGTAAGTTTAAAAAATGCCATTTTCCCCCAAAAATTTGCTCCAGAGTAAGTCAGTTAGGTATGATTTTTTTTTTAGTTCAGTTTTTTTTTCAAAAGGGGGCGTTCCCAGACACTCGCGCAAGTTTTGGCCATTTAGAAACATAGAAACATAGAAAATAGGTGCAGGAGCAGGCCATTCAGCCCTTCTAGCCTGCACCGCCATTCAATGAGTTCATGGCTGAACATGAAACTTCAGTACCCCCTTCCTGCTTTCTCGCCATAACCCTTGATCCCCCGAGTAGTAAGGACTTCATCTAACTCCCTTTTGAATATATTTAGTGAATTGGCCTCAACTACTTTCTGTGGTAGAGAATTCCACAGGTTCACCACTCTCTGGGTGAAGAAGTTTCTCCTCATCTCGGTCCTAAATGGCTTACCCCTTATCCTCAGACTGTGACCCCTGGTTCTGGACTTCCCCAACATTGGGAACATTCTTTCTGCATCTAACCTGTCTAAACCCGTCAGAATTTTAAACGTTTCTATGAGGTCCCCTCTCATTCTTCTGAACTCCAGTGAATACAAGCCCAATTGATCCAATCTTTCTTGATAGGTCAGTCCCGCCATCCCGGGAATCAGTCTGGTGAACCTTCGCTGCACTCCCTCAATAGCAAGAATGTCCTTCCTCAAGTTAGGAGACCAAAACTGTACACAATACTCCAGGTGTGGCCTCACCAAGGCCCTGTACAACTGTAGCAACACCTCCCTGCCCCTGTATTCAAATCCCCTCGCTATGAAGGCCAACATGCCATTTGCTTTCTTAACCGCCTGCTGTACCTGCATGCCAACCTTCAATGACTGATGTACCATGACACCCAGGTCTCGTTGCACCTTCCCTTTTCCTAATCTGTCACCATTCAGATAATAGTCTGTCTCTCTGTTTTTACCACCAAAGTGGATAACCTCACATTTATCCACATTATACTTCATCTGCCATGCATTTGCCCACTCACCTAACCTATCCAAGTCACTCTGCAGCCTAATAGCATCCTCCTCGCAGCTCACACTGCCACCCAACTTAGTATCATCCGCAAATTTGGAGATACTGCATTTAATCCCCTCGTCTAAATCATTAATGTACAATGTAAACAGCTGGGGCCCCAGCACAGAACCTTGCGGCACTCCACTAGTCACTGCCTGCCATTCTGAAAAGTACCCGTTTACTCCTACTCTTTGCTTCCTGTCTGACAACCAGTTCTCAATCCACGTCAGCACACTACCCCCAATCCCATGTGCCACTTTGTGCCACTTTGGCCAGCTAAAACTCCAGATCGACTTAGGTCATCGTATGTGGCCAGCTCTGAAAAACCTTGCGGGCAGTTAAGAATTCAGTGCAGGTTAGTAAATTTAAAGCACCAACACTTACAAAGCACTAAACAAAGCACAAAAATAAGCATTCAATAACAAATAAAAAATACAAGGAAGCTAAGGACCTGCACCAAGACTTACAAAGCACTAAACAAATCATAAAAAGTAATAAGCAATCAATCAATAACAAATAAAAAATAGAAGTCCTACCTTTATGCCAGAATCAAGTTTTTTTTTTTAAAGTACCCCCCCCCCCCCCGCCCCCATCAAAGCACTCTTCCTCCCCCACCCCAATCAAAACTCGCACAACCATCAATAAATTTTTTAAAAACTGAAGGCCTACCTAGGCCCGGGAACTCAGCGGGCTGGCCACTCGGCCGGGGATAGGGTGTGGTGAAGATTGGGGTGTCCCTTCGGCTGGAGATAGGGGCTGCGAGCATCAGGTCCTGGTCACAGCCCGCAGGACACGCTGGAAGGGCAGGAGCATGCGCGCAGACTTCACTGCGCATGCATGCAGCTACCGGCAGTGCTTTCTGTGCTGGTCTGTTGCTCCATGCCCCCACTTCACTAGCTACGCCACGCTGGGACACCGGAGACTCGGCAGAGCGAGCAGGATGGGGCCCCTTATTTTCGCGCTGTTTCTAGCGCGCAAAGTCAGCACATTTAAGGTAAATGCACCGAAAAAAGGGGTTGGGGAAAATTGGGCCTTCTGTCACAGGTGGGGCAGACAGTGATTGAAGGAAAGGGTGGGTGGGGAGCCTGGTTTGCCGCACGCTCCTTCCGCTGTCTGCGCTTGATTTCCACATGCTCTTGGCGACGAGACTCAGCGCCCTCCCAGTTGCTCTTCCTCCACTTTGGGCAGTCTTGGGCATGGAGTCATATTCTAGGCTGAGATGTTTATTTTGTATACATGTAAATTACCCTTAAATTGCAGGCAAAATGCTGATCCATCAAAGATCCAGGCTGCGATGAACAAGTGGGAAGCTGTTGCTACTGATCTCAGAAGCAAAATTGAATACACAAAGGTATGTACTTGACAACATTTTTATTTCCTTTTTTGTTTGCAGGAGTATTGTATTATAATTTTGTAAATAGATCTGAACTAGATAATTTAAGTCTATTCAAATTATGTCACTGTATTAATATATAAATGTCATCCTTATTTTGATGGCTTGTCCCTTTTATGAAAAATCTTGTTCTGTGTATTGCTATAATCTATGGTATGCTTGTTACAATTTAAGCAAAAAGCAGATTGCATAAGCCGTCTCTCATCTCTTACGATCTAAAACTTTCAACCTTGTACATGTCTTGTGAGGGAGTAATGTGCCACAGGACTAACAATTAGCCTTTTGTTATTGCCTTTTGTACTTTTGAATATGTTGGCTACTGTCCATTCCAAAAGGTGATAAACATCACTTTGTTTTCAAAATGTATGTGTACGGGAGAATTGGGAATTAACGAAAAATTTGCAGGGCTGCGGGGAAAGAACAGGGGAGTGGGACTAATTGGATAGCTCTTTTAAAGAGCTGGCACAGGCATGATGGGATGAATGGCCTCCTTCTGTGCTCTATGATTCTGTAAAGTCTGCTGTTGAGATGTATTTTTGGCTCTCTTTGAAGCAGAGGTCAACTCTTTGACGAGCACCTCAGATAAAAGCAGTCCCTTGACATTAGATGTGCAAACAAGTTATCAAACAATTTTCCCATCCTGACAGATGGACTGTGAACACCAGCTATTTTGTTGTGTGTTTTTTTTTTTCTTTTGATGCCCGGCCTACATATTAACAGCTCGGTTCCAAGAACAACTCTAAAGTGTCTGGTAGGCCTTTTCAAGCATTTAACATCTCAAAGACTTGAGGGAATTTCTGGTGCAATGAAATTGTGAGTATAAGTAATAATTGCAGGTACACAGTCAATCAGAAAAGCAAATGGTATGTTGGCCTTTATTGCAAAGGGGTTGGAATATCAGAGTAAGGAAGTCTTGCTGCAATTATATAAAGCTTTGGTGAGTGCAGAAATTAGCCAATTTGTTGATATTCAGGATCGACTGCAACCCGATATGGTGGATATATTGCCTTTAATTGGAGTTGAAGAGGGAATATAACACATTAGTTATACAGCAAAAACATACGACCGTGACAAACAGCTGGTGCTGGTCTCGATCGGACAGGCGGCTGGCATGTGCGAACAACTCTCTGGCTTACGGCTTTTCTTCCTCTCTTCTAGAGCCGCCAAGAGTGTTAACTAAGGTCCACCCTCGGAAGAGTGTTTGACCATTCTCACTCTTGTAAGCTCTCCCCTCCACCGTCTGTGCTAAAGGATCTTTGGAGCTCTCCTTTATTCTCTTTTCAGGGGTGGGCCTGGGGTAAAATATGGACAGGACTCTAACCTCTAAGGGCTCTTCCTAAAACAAGGTGCCCAATGGTGTGCCGAGTTATTTGTCTTAACTTTCAGATGAAACCCCTTCCCTAAGGGGTCTTATGTTTTTCTCACATGCCTTTCCTGGTTATACATTGTCAGCCCATCCATCTGATTTCCTCCGACCTCTCCTGTCCTTATCCTCCCAAGTTTGGAGTCAGACATGCCATTCTCGGCCTTCAGATGTTCGTAGCTACTTGTTATCAGTTATTTATGTTCACACTGTTCATGTAGCTTTAGCTATGCAAAACTAACTATTTCATTCCATTATCAGATTATTGTACATGGAATGAATTATTAAATCCGAAAGATATTTCTCCATTCTATTCTCATACACTGGTTAACTTACGCATTTTAAAGCAGCTTTGTTAAACAAAGTCAAAATCCATATAAAATTATATGGTTATTAGCATTAATGGAAGAAACATAGGCGTGGACCTTAGTTAGTCAAATTAAAGATACATAAAATAACCTTCCTAGCACAGAAACAGCAGATAGCTGGCCTGGAAACAAGGTTATATATGACCATCACAGTGCAGAACATTATAACATCCGAAGGGAACCAAAAACATAAGTCAATTCTAATCATCCATCCAGTTATTCTAATACTAGTCTGAAGAGACTTTTGTCTCAAGTTCGAATACAATCATATAAACATAGTATTATTCGCGTCACAATTTTGTTCGCAGAATCATATATATTTTGGATAACCTTAATTTCTAACATTGGACCACACCTAGAGTACTGTATACAGTTTTGGCCTCCTGACCTGAGGAACGATATACTTGCCTTAGAGGGTGTGTAATGAAGGCTCATTCGATTAATTCTTGGAATTAAATGGTTGTCATATGAGGAGGGATTGAGTAGAATCATTTTAGGCAGTCCCTCGAGTCGAGGATGACTTGCTTCCACGTCAAAAAGTTCACAGGTGTTTCAATGATGGACCTAAAATTCCAGGTCTGAACTAAATCTTGAAGGGTGGAAGATGCTTGGATTTTTTTAACATGTGGTGACCCTTGCACACCAGCCACCACACGGGCTTGACAGAGCTAGGTCTTGGTCCAGTAGCAAGGATTAACAAAGATGACTGGAGACCTGCTCTGCTGCACGGACCTAGTGCGCGCACACATCGAATGGGCCTACATTCTGTGGTGTTTAGAAGAATGAGAGGCAGTCTCATTGAAACGTACAACATTTTTAGAAGGCTTGATAGGGTAGATGCTGAGAAGCTGGTTCCCCTGGCTGGAGAGTCTAGAACTAGGGGTCGTAGTTGCAGGATAAGGAGTCGATCATTTAGGACTGAGATGAGAAGAAGTTTCTTCACTCAAAGGGTTGTGAATTCTCTACTCCAGAGGGCTGTGTGGATTCTGAGTTATTGGGTATATTCAAGGCTGAGATCCGTAGATTTTTGGACACTAAGAGAATCGTGATATGGGGATAGGGCAGCAAAGTGGAGTTGAGGTGGAAGATCTATGATCTTGTTGAATGGCAAAGCAGGCTCGAAGGGCCGCATGGCCTATTCCTGTTCCTATTTCTTATGTTCTTATTTTCCTTCAAGGAAAGGCCATCTCCTCCTGAAAGAAATGACTATCTCTAAACAGATTTCAATATTGTCTTACTTCCTCCACAGATAAAGGAACTCTTGGAAATAGGGTGGATCATTTAAATTCAAATAATAATAGCCTATATAAAACTTGGTATCTGTTGCACTGTGTTGCACTATCTGACATCTGGAAGTAAGAGAAGGTCAAAGCACTTTTTTTTAATATGTTTTGTTTTTGTTCTGTTTCTGATGTTGCCCTAGTGAGATGTTGGGATCCAATTTGCCCGGAAGACTAGCAGAATGTTTTCATCCAACTGTCCTGTTGATCTAAAGGGGTAGATCCACGTAATCAGTCTGACAGAAATATGTGTGTTACAAACTAGCTAGTTGTGTGCATTTGATCTCATTGATGGTGTTGCTACTGGGGTACATATATCTGATTCTCCTTCCCACCACCCCTGGTAATCTGCTTTACAGACTAGCAGCATGTTGCATTTGCTCTCCCACTAGTTTAGTGGAATGCATGCGTCTGATTTCCCTCCAGGTCTAGCAGGTTGCATACCTCTGATTTCCCTGTTAGTTTAGTGCAATATATGGAGGTAATTTTTGTCTTCAACGCCTGTTATAATTACCATGCCCTTATGGTATTTAATCTCCCTATTGGTCTTGTGCAATATACATTTTTGAGCTCCCTATTGATCCAGGAGGGTTTAGCACCTCTGACCTCCCTCTTGGTTTAGTAGAGTATGCCTATTATCTATTTTAAGATGAACAAGTTTTTCCTCTGATTTAAATTCAAGCTATCCCTATTTCCACTGTTTTTAAGTATTCTTCTTTATTGATTACATACATATTGAATTTATATCTTTTGGCAAGAGATAGGATTAGAAACATTCAAATAACCAACTCCAGATTGGTGAGCCAGTGGGTAGCTTCAGAAGTGGACACAATTAGAGCTGATCCTATGGTTCTTCTCCTCAGATAAGGTCTCTTGACAAATTTCACATTGCTAATCATACTGTGAGATCGACAATTCGATATCTGGCAGCCTTTTGGTGTCATTTGTTGTGTTAATCAATAACATGCAATAGGAATAACACATGAAGCTTGTCACCCCACTCTATACTGACTAGTATATATTAGAAAAATGTCTAAAATCACTAAGCGTTTGATGTATTTTCTGAATAATTGTAAGGCATTATAAACCTTTTTCTTCTGATGTAGAAATATTACTGAAACTGTATTAAATGTTTTAAAATTCTGTGATCTTTACGGCCACAGGATCTAATGGTTTTTCACTTACTATGACTCATTCTGGACTAATATGAAGCATTTGCTAAACTTTGTAAGGAGTCCCAGAGGATAGATAAACTGAAATAATGTGAGGAGAGTGGAAATATTTAATTTTACACATTTTTAAAAAATCATCCACACAAGAAGCCTTTTGATTGCCAGAATTTTCAGAATTAATTTTTGAACTGGTGAAAATCCAGAATATTGTTCCTTTAGAAAGAGATGCACCTTTTTTCTCCCTTTCTTTCCTGAAGGTCGTGTTGCATATGACTAGGATATTATACTCCACAGTTAATGGTTATCTTTTGGTACCTTGCTCAAGTGACCTTTCTTCAGATGTGAGCCCAGCCAGTGAGTACTGGCTAGCTAGTTGATCATGCAGAACACCACAGCCCAGCAGTGATTGTTAACTGGAAACTTGTTTTCTTCACTGTTTAGAAAGAGTTCAACAATCAGATTTATCTGATCAAAAATGGAGCCAAACTGACTAATCTGCCTGTACTCAGCAATCCTGAACCACCATACCCTCTCGTTTTGAATGTTCTGGTAAGTAGGCTGTTTTCTTTGTGCAGTAGAGTCTGGATAAGCAGATACTTGATTCCATTACAGTTACAATGAAAAAAAGTTGGAAGGATACAGCAAGCTCAAATAGTCATGATGGACGCCGAATGGGAAAACATGAAAGAATGAGATCGAAGGAAATGTTGGAATTGCTATTTAACTCTTAAAGGGGAAGAAATTAAAAGCTATATGTCTTTTATTTAACATTTAATACATGTTAAAATAAATGTGGATTCACATTAAACCAGTCCAAAGTTTGTCTTGAACCAATATAACCAGATATCTACATCATCCAGATTTGATTTTTTTTCCATTATATTTGGTAAAGGTTTGGTTGAACTGAATCTTCTGGAACGTTCATTTTAATTGTGGTCACATATTTTGGAGAAGTGGATATTTGCTTAGCTGAGATTAAAGATTTGAGTGCATTTTTCAAATCACTGCAAAAACAACAACTTTTATTTACCTTAACGTAGTAAAATGTCCCAAGATGTTTCACAGCAGTGTTATAAGACAAAACAAATACATTTGACACCGAGCCATATAAGAAGAAATTACGGCAGATGACCAAAAGCTTGATCAAAAAGGTAGGTTTTAGGGAGTGTCTTAAAGGAGGAAAGAGAGGTAGAGAAGTGGAGAGGTTTAGGGAGGGAGTTCCAAAGCTTAGTACCTCAAAAAAATGGGTAGTGGGTGCTGACGACTGGGTTTGATAGGTGTAAATGTGTATTTTAAGTGAGATAGCAATTTTCATTGAATGAAAAGAATCTGCAGAAAATGTATTGACTATGTTTCAGATATAGTATTTTTATTTTTGAAAATTTTTTGAAACAAAACACTTTATTTTTGGAGAGCTCCACCATAGCAAGAGAAGAGAGAAGTGCAATTGCGATAGAAGAAAACTCAAAAACCATGCAATCAGGATCTTTTCAGAGTTTACTTCCAACTTGCTCCCCTTTCCTCAAGGTGTTGACTCATGCTAAGATGTGGTTGCATGGATGGCTGACAGCCCTTTGGTAACACGGACAACTGGCTATCTTCATATTTGAGTATTGGCAAGCTATTTGAAACCTGAGGGACTTCACAGTCATCCAAAATGCTGGGCGCATTCAACTTACACACACCCCTACCACCCCACACACCACTTTCTGACATTTGTCTTCTATTTGGCCCACGAAGGTTGAGGCCCATTGTAGTACCCACACGACTGTCCTAGCGGAGTACAAACATGATCTGAAAACTGCGACCTTCGTGGTCTGTCTGATTCAGTATCACACTAGGCCGTGCACTTACCCAGCAAGCAGCAAGGCAGCCTGTACTTAAGATCTATTTTGCCCGTATCTTCTCACCCCACACTTCTCCTGAAGTTACTGACTTCCTTGGGTTCCTTTTTGATAACTCATTCAAGTAGTGATGCTTGTGTGAGCATAGAAAGTAAATAGTGAGTATTGGAAGCTATTTTACTATGAGAGATATCATATCCAATATCTGAGCCTGTCCTTCTCACCTAATGTGCATAACTCAAGCACTTTCCATCAGGGAATCACTGGATAATGATCAGGAGTTGAAACGCTGGCTGACTTATCCCCTCCCTGTATCAGGGATGTTGATGTCAAGTGCAGTACCCCCACTGCTAGCCATACTGAAAACAGATAATATGAGCACAGACCATGAATTGAACTAGGGATCTCCTTGTTTACATGGCTCAGCTACAACACTGCCTTTATCAACTGATATTCAAGATGATTATTGAAAATTGTTTGTTAAAGGCAGTGTTGAGAGAGGATCTGGAAAGAGAGTTTAACATTGAAGATATTCCACATGTACCTACAAGTTTATCTGTGTGTTATATTTAACTTCTGTTTGTAGAAATCTGGGAGGAAAGCAAGCTCTCGGTCTTCACCAGGGTCCCATCATTCTCTACAAATGCATGCTGCTACCACAGCCACTGCAGCATCCAGCCTGTTACAAGGGTATAGAAACAGGTACGTAATAAACCAATTCCAAGTTTATGTATGGTACTGATGTCTTAATGAAGTCAATTTCATTACCATTGAGCGTACATATTGATTATAGCATAAGAGCATCCCCTGTAGACCATTTATTCCAATAAATTTGAAATAGTACAGCTGATTATCATCAACTTTCTACCATTTGAAATCTCTCATTCTTCCAGAATTGGGACATCATCTGAAAAACTTCTACAGGTGCAGCGTCCAAAATCCGGAGTTCCGGACTCTGGACCGATTGGTGACAAGGTCGTCCGGAATCCGTAAAATATTCCGGAATCCGGACCCTGCCGACCTCGAGGTGCCGCCGCCACCCGACCTTAGGGCCGGCCCGCCGGAACACCGCCTCTTCGGCGGGGCTCTGCCCGAACACTTGCATGGCGACGGTGCCCCGCATGCCCGGCTACTCTTCAGCGGCGGGGCCCCGCCCAAACAACTCCTTGGCGGCGGGGCCCTGCCTGACGACCTCATCGCCTGGCAACCCGAACAGCTCTTCGGCGAGCACCCCACTTTCTGCTGAAATCCGGAAATACCCAAACCTGGGTTCAGGTGTTTCCGGATTCGTGACATCAGAAAGACATTCCAAAGTCTGGCAAAACGCAAAATCCGTAACGGCCTCGGTCCCGAGGGTTCCAGATTCGGGACACTGCACCTGTATTTCCAATTTGACTTTCTTCTGGCTATAATAATATTGATATTGTTTCATTAGTTAGCAGAATGTTGAACCAGATATAATTTAATGATCTCTACATAGCTGCCAGTAGCACTGGTACTTTCAAAGCTATACTGTCAATCATCACCTCTTAACTACAAAAACAACAACTTGTATTTATATAGCACCTTTAACATAATAAAATGTCCCAAGGCGCATCACAGGATTGTTATAAGACAAAACAATAAATTTGACACCAAGCCACATAAGAAGAAATTATAGCAGATGACCAAAAAAGAGGTAGGTTTTAAGGAGCATCTTGAAGGAGGAAAAAGAGGAGGAGAGGGTTAGGAGGGAGTTCCAGAGCTTTTAGAGCCCAGGCAGCTGAAGACACAGCCACCAATGGTTGAGCAGTTATAATGAGGGATGTTCAAGAGGCCAGAATTTGAGCAGCGCAGACATCTTTGGGGGGTGGGGGGGGGGGGGCGGGAGTTGTGAGGCTAAAGGAAATTACAGAGATAGAGAGGGGCGAGGCCACAGAAGGATTTGTAAATATTGATGAGAATTTTCAGATCGAGGCGTTGCTTAACTGGGAGCCAATGTAGGTCAGCGAGCACATGGGTGATAGGTGAGCAGGACTTGGTGCGAGTTAGTACACGGCTGCCAAGTTTTGGATGACCTCAAGTTTACGTAAGGTAGAATGTGGGAGGCTAGCTAGGAGTGCGTTGGGGTAGTCAAGTCTAGAGGTAACAAAGGCATGGGTGAGAGTTTCAGCAGCAGAAGAGCTGAGGCAGGGGCGGAGGCGGGTAATGTTATGGAGGTGGAAAGAGGCGGTTTTATTTATGCCACGGATATGTGGCCGGAAACTCATTTCAGGATCAAATATGACACCTAGGTTGCGAACGGTCTGGTTCACCCTCAGATTGATGCTAGGGAGAGGGATGGAGTTGTGGCTAGGGAACACATTTTGTGGCGGGGACCAAAGACAATGGCTTCGGTCTTCCCAATATTTAATTGGAGAAAATTTCTGCTCATCCAGTACTGGATGTCGGACAATTTAGAGACTGGAGGGGTCGAGAGAAGTGGTGGCGAGGTAGAGCTGGGTGTCGTCAGCGTACATGTGGAAACTGACGTCGTGTTTTCTGATGATGTCGCCGAGGGGCAGCATATAAATGATAAACCATGAAACTATACTATGAAGGTTCCCCCAATGGCTCAGCGAGATTATCCAATGAGCAGGTAATCTATGCTGGTCATAAAGATCTCAGGTTCCATTGCCATTCTGTACTGAGTTTGGAGAACTCAGTTCGGGTAGTGGTAGGGGTAAAACAATTGCCCTCAATGCTTCTGGATTAAAAAGGGGAAATAGGCCAGGGTTCCATTCACAATTGCTATCCGATGACCCTTTCTACAATTGAGTGTGTGTAGCAATTAGGTACCAACAGAATTTGGCTCCACTAAGGTATTTCTTGTGGTAAAATAGTCTGCCAACAGATGAGGTATTGGAAGGTACTTATGGTCCTATAACCCAGCAAGAAGGTAACAATTCCAGGTTGGGAGAAAACATTGGTGAAGAGAGAGAAACATGAAATATTCCTTTCTTTCTAAGCTGGATATAGAAAATAGATTCCAAAATGAGCCCCCATAAGCATTTTCTTTTCTTTCAGTCCCAGTTAATTTGATATAATTAATTCAATCGTCATTAAATCCTCGCATCTTCCCTGAATTATGCATGGCAGGACAGCAGCCAAATGATGTCTGTAGTACTTTGGTACTTTTCTTACCATCATCATAACTAAGAAACCTGACTTCATTTATCAAAATTTAAATACCTTTTAAAACTGAGCATATGGTATGAAATTGTGCTATAAAATGTTGTATTTGTCATTTTGTCATCATTGTCTCACCTCATTTAGAAATGAGCTATTATCAGATAAAATCTACGATACACCTGTATAAAATAGCAGCCAGGTAAAAATCAGCTGTTCCATTGAGCCTGTTCCTTGTTGCCATGGTGTAATTGAGCATCATAAGAACATAAGAAATAGGAGCAGGAGTAGGCCACCTGGCCCCTCGAACCTGCTCTGCCATTTAATAAGATCATGGCTATTTGATCACGAACTCAACTCCACTTCCCTGCTCGCTCCTCATAACCCTTAATTCCCTTATTGCTCAAAAATCTATCTATCTCCGCCTTAAATATATGGGGCAGAGAATTCCACAGATTTACAACCCTCTGAGAAAATAAATTCCTCCTCATCTCAGTCTTAAATGGGCGGTTCCTTATTCTGAGACTATGCCCCCTAGTTTTAGTTTCCCCTGTGTGGAAATATCCTCTCTGCATCCAACTTGTCGAGCCCCCTCATTATCTTATATGTTTCGATAAGATCACCTCTCATTCTTCTGAATTCCAGTGAGTATAGGCTCAATCTATTTTCATAAGTCAACCTCCTCATCTCCGGAATCAATCTAGTAAACCTTCTCTGAACAGCCTCATGATTCCCCCACTCACTTGCAGCCACACGATTTCCTGGGAAAGGCATAAAAATAGAGGGGGAAATCCTATGCAAATTCAAGGGGGGGGGGGGGGGATATCTGAGAAATTCCTTTCTGACTCCCAAGGTCATTGAGAAGTTCCAGGAGATCAGTGACCACGAGATACAGTGCCCAGTGCCTCACCTACCTTTTACAAGCTTCAATATCTGTCATAATTAAGAACTCGTCCAGTTTCTTTTTGAGCCCTTGCAGTAACACCTTGCACTCTGCACTAGCCAGCAACTCATTCCAGAAGCTAGTAACTCTGCAAAAAGAAAAACCTTCTGATATCTTAGTTCCATGCTTAAGTACATATGCATGTCCCTAAGTCCTCCTTAAGCCATCTCATTCAAATAGTCTATAAAAATGGTCAGAGTGTAAACCCTTCATTACTTTAGACCTCAATCAAATCACCACGCAATCTACACTTTTCTAAAATAAAGAAACTTAAGCCTATTGTGGTAACTAAGGCCTTTCAGCTACGTACCAGTCCAGTGGCCTCTCACTGAACCTTATTCTGGGCCTTTATATCACCTACCGTATGAAGGGACCAAGACTGGACATAATATTCTAGATAACGCCTAATCATGGTCTCGTGCAAAAACAGTATTGTACTTTTTGTTTTGTATTGGCTTAGCCCAACAATACATCTTCATACTCTATTTGTTTTTGTTATAGCTTTGCAGCATTCAAGTGAGCCTTAAGAGATTCATGTACTTAACACCTAGGATACTTTCCCACTCAACCGTCTTAAACTCTGAACCTGGCATGGTGTACACATGTTGGTATTAGCCTTACCCATGTGCGTAATGCTATATGTATATTAAGTAGCATTTGCTAGGCACTGGCCCATTCCCCCAGTGTGTCTTGTAATTGTTTTTTTCTCATCTAAGGCCCTAATCTCCATCTAAATCTTTATACCATCTGCAAACTTGTTGACAATTCCCCCAATGCTTTTGACTAAATCATCAATAAGGTTTGTAAAGAACAATGTTCCCAACACTGATCTATGAAGGTCTCCACTAGTAACTGATCCCTACACTGAGCCACTGCCATTAATAACAATTTTCTGTCTTTGAGAATTCATCCAATTGTTTTATCCAACCTACAATCTGCCTAGCAATCCAATAGTATTCAACCTTATTTTGTAAGTGTATATCGCATTGTCAAAAGTTTTTTGAAAATGTAATTATATGATAACTGGGCTACCTACATTCACCTACCTAGTAACTTCATCAAAAAATTCAACCAATCTTCTAAACATTTCCACACACCAAGTTGAGAGTCTTTAATAACCACTTTATTGTCAAAATGGCCATAATGATCCCTCCTAGAAACTTTCCTACAACCGAATTTAAGCCAACAGGTCTGTAATTTCCTGGTTCTGCCTTGTTGCCCTTTTTGAATATTGGCATCATATGGGCCTCCCTCCAGACCATGGGAACAATCCCAGACTTTAGCCAACTGTTAAATATATGAGCAAGGATCTCACTGAACAGAGCTCCCATTTCTTTGAGTACCTTTAGGTGAATGTCAACAGGACCAACAATCTAATTTATTTTGAGACTTTTTATATCCACATCCACTTTGGTACGTTCACCTTTCAAGTCATCTGTACACTAAATTATAGGTAACTGAATACCGTCTACTGGAAGGAAGATCGATGCAAAGTAGTCATTTAAAACCTCTGCTGTATTCTGGGAGTTCACCATCATCTGCCCTGTTGAATCCTTCAACAGTCCTGTGCAGTCATTAATGACCCTTTTACTTCTGACATAGCTACAAAAGCTTTTACTATTGCTACTACAGTTATCCACTTCTTCTGCAGTTAAGTTTTAGCTACTCTGATAGCAGCTTTTGTTGCCTTTAGCTGTTCTTCTGAGAAATATTTTCTTTTAGTATATAAAGGTATTGATTTGTCCTTGCACTTGACCAGTTAACCACTTTGATTTTGTTTTACCATATGCCCTTTTAAATTTGGGGACATACATACAGATGATATTATTGAAACGTATAAGGTTCTGAGGGGGCTTGACAGGGTAGATGCAGAGAGGATGTTTTCCCCTTGTGGGGGTATCTAGAACTAGGGGGCATTGTTTCAGAATAATGGATCACCCATTTAAAACAGAAATGAGGAGGAATTTCTTTTCTGAGGGTCGTGAATCTTGGGAATTCCCAACCTCAGGGAGCTGTGGAGGCTGGGTCATTGAATATATTTAAGGTGGAGATAGACAGATTTTTGAATGATAAGGGAGTGCATGGTTATGGGGAGCGGGCGGGGAAGTAGAGTTGAGGCCAAGGTCAGATCAGCCATGATCTTATTGAATGGCAGAGCAGGCTCGAGGGACCAAGTGGCCTACTCCTGCTCCTATTTCTTACGTACAGGGACTTCTTTTTGCATTTGAATGGTTTTAAAGGTATTCAGTTTTTCTTCTGTGTTGGTAAGTTCCCCAATTTGTTGAGGCCACAGCTAGAGTACTGTGTACAGTTTTGGTCTCCGTATTTAAGGAAGGATATACTTGCATTAGCGGCTGTTCAGAGAAGGTTCACTAGGTTGATTCCGGAGATGAGATCGAAGGAAAAGCAATGTGTGAGGAGGACGCAAAAAATCTGCAAAATAGGTTAAGTGAGCGGGCAAAAATTTGGCAGATTGAGTATAATATTGGAAAGTGTGAGGTCATGCACTTTGGCAGAAAAAAATCAAAGAGCAAGTTATTATTTAAATGGAGAAAGAGTACAGCGGGACCTGGGAGTAATTGTGCATGAAACACAAAAAGATAGGATGCAGGTACAGCAAGTGATCAGGAAGGCCAATGGTATCTTGGCCTTTATTGCAAAGGGGATGGAGTATAAAAGCAGGGAAGTCTTGCTACAGCTATACAAGGTATTGGTGAGGCCACACCTGTAATACTGCATGCAGTTTTGGTTTCCATATTTACGAAAGGATATACTTGCTTTGGAGGCAGTTCAGAGAAGGTTCACTAGGTTGATTCCGGGGATGAGAGGGTTGACTTACGAGGAAAGGTTGAGTAGGTTAGGCCTCTACTCATTGGAATTCAGAAGAATGAGAGGTGATCTTATCCAAACATATAAGATTATGAGGGGGCTTTACAAGGTGGATGCAGAGAGGATGTTTCCACTGATGGTGGGGGAGACTAGAACTAGAAGGGCATGATCTTAGAATAAGGGGCCGCCCATTTAAAACAGAGATGAGGAGGAATTTGTTCTTCTCAGAGGGTTGTAAATCTGTGGAATTCGCTGCCTCAGAGAGATGTGGAAGCAGGGACATTGAATAAATGTAAGACAGAAATAGACAGTTTCTTAAACGATAAGGGGTCATGGGGAGCGGGCGGGGAAGTGCAGCTGAGTCCATGATCAGATCAGCCATGATCTTATTGAATGGCGGAGCATGTTCGAGGGGCCGTATGGCCTACGCCTGTTCCTATTTCTTATGTTCTTATGAGGGGGTTGACTTATGAAGATACGTTGAGTAGTTTGGGCCTATACTCATTGGGGTTCAGAAGAATGAGAGGTGATCTTATCGAAACATAAAAGATAATGAGGGGGCTTGACAAGATGGATGCAGAGAGGATATTTCCACTCATTGGGGAACTAAATCTAGGGGACATAGTCTCAGAATAAGGGTCCGCCCGTTTAATACTGAGATGAGGAGGAATTACTTCTCTGAGGGTTGTAAATATGTGGAATTCTCTGCACCAGAGAGCTGTGGAGGCTGGGTCATTGAATATATTTAAGGCGGAGATAGACAGATTTTTGAGCGATAAGGAAATAAAGGGTTATGGAGAGCAGGCAGGGAAATGGAGCTGAGTCCATGATCAGATCAGTCATGATCTTATTAAATGGCGGAGCAGACTCGAGGGGCCAAATGGTCTACTCCTGCTTCTATTTTTTACGTTCTTATGATTCAAGTCCGCTGCCATCTTTGCAAATCTAGTTCTCTTGAAATCTGGAACTAGTATTAAAATGTTGTCAACTTCAGTTGAATTTAAGCATATTGTTGCCCAGGTATTTGATACTGCATCAGAGTTGTACTAAGAATACTAAAGGGCAGAAAACGCTAGTGGGAGTTGTGTACAGACTACCAAACAGTAGTAGTGAGGTTGGGGACAGCATCAAACAAGAAATTAGGAATGCATGCAATAAAGGTACAGCAGTTATCATAGGCGACTTTAATCTACATATAGATTGGGCTAACCAAACTGGTAGCAATATGGTGGAGGAGGATTTCCTGGAGTGTATTAGGGATAGTTTTCCAGACCAATATGTCCAGGAACCAACGAGAGGGCTGGCCATCCTAGACTGGGTGATGTGTAATGAGAAAGGACTAATTAGCAGTCTTGTTGTGCGAGGCCCCTTGGGGAAGAGTGACCATAATATGGTAGAATTCTTTATCAGGGTGGAGAGTGACACAGTTAATTCAGAGACTTGGGTCCTGAACTTGAGGAAAGGTAACTTTGATGGTATGAGAGGTGGATTGGCTAAAATAGACTGGCGAATGAGACTTAAAGGGTTGACGGTGGATAGGCAATGGCAAACATTGAAAGATCACATGGATGAACTTCAACAATTATACATCCCTGTCTGGAGTAAAAATAAAACGGGGAAGGTGGCTCAACTGTAGCTAACAAGGGAAATAAAGGTTAGTGTTAAATCCAAGGAAGAGGCATATAAATTGGCCAGCAAACCTGAGGACTGGGAGAAATTTAGAATCCAGCAGAGGAGGACAAAGGTTTAATTAGGAGGGGGAAAATAGAGTATGAGAGGAAGCTTGCTGGGAACATTAAAATTGACTGCAAAAGCTTCTATAGATATGTGAAGAGGAAAAGATTAATGAAGACAAATGTAGGTCCTTTGCAGTCAGATTCAGGTGAATTTATAATGGGGAACAAAGAAATGGCAGACCAGTTGAACAAATACTTTGATTCTGTCTTCACGCAGGAAGACACAAATAACCTTCTGGAAATACTAGGGGACCGAGGGTCTAGTGAGAAGGAGGAACTGAAGAAAATCTTTATTAGGCGGGAAATTGTGTTGGAGAAATTGATGGGATTGAAGGCTGATAAATTACCGAGGCCTGATGGTCTGTATCCCAGAGTACTTAAGGAAGTGGCCCTAGAAATAGTGGATGCATTGGTGATCATTTTCCAACAGTCTATTGACTCTGGATCAGTTCCTATGGACTGGAGGGTAGCTAATGTAACACCACTTTTTAAAAAAGGAGGGAGAGAGAAAACAGGTAATTATAGACCGGTTAGTCTGACATCAGTAGTGGGGAAAATGTTGGAATCAATTATTAAAGATGAAATAGCAGCGCATTTGGAAAGCAGTGACAGGATCGGTCCAAGTCAGCATAAATTTAGAAAGGGAAATCATGCTTGACAAATCTTTTAGAATTTTTTGAGGATGTAATGAGTTGAGTGGACAAGGGAGAACCAGTGGATGTGATGTATTTAGCTTTTCAAAAGGCTTTTGACAAGGTCCCACACAAGAGATTGGTGTGCAAAATTAGAGCACATGGTATTGGGGGTAATGTACTGACGTGGATAGAGAACTGGTTGGCAGACAGGAAGCAGAGAGCAGGGATTAATGGGTCCTTTTCAGAATGGCAGGCAGTGACTAGTGGGGTGCCGCAGGACTCAGTGCTGGAACCCCAGCTATTTACAATATACATCAACAATTTGGATGAAGGAATTGAGTGTAATATCTCCAACTTTGCAGGTGACACTAAGCTGGGTAGCGGTGTGAGCTGTTAGGAGGATGCTAAGAGGCTGCAGGGTGACTTGGACAGGTTAGGTGAGTGGGCAAATGCATGGCAGATGCATTAGAATGTGGATAAATGTGAGGTTATCCACTTTGGTGACAAAAACACGAAGGCAGAATATTATCTGAATGGTGACAGATTAGGAAAAGGAGAGGTGCAACGAGCCCTGGGTGTCATAGTACATCAGTCATTGAAAGTTGGCATGCAGGTACAGCAGGCGGTGAAGAAGGCAAATGGTATGTTGGCCTTCATAACTAGGGGATTTGAGTATAGGAGCAGGGAGGTCTTACTGCAGTTGTACAGGGCCTTAGTGAGGCCTCACCTGGAATATTGTGTTCAGTTTTGGTCTCCTAATCTGAGGAAGGACGTTCTTGCTATTGGGGGCGCGCAGCGAAGGTTCACCCGACTGATTCCTGGGATGGCAGGACTGACATATGAGGAGAGACTGGATCGAATGGACCTGTATTTACTGGAGTTTAGAAGGATGAGAGGGGATCTCATAGAAACATATAAAATTCTGACGGGACTGGACAGGTTAGATGCAGGAAGAATGTTCCCGATGTTGGGGAAGTCCAGAACCAGGGGACACAGTCTAAGGTTAAGGGGTAAGCCATCTAGGACTGAGATGAGGAGAAACTTCTTCACTCAGAGAGTTGTTAACTTGTGGAATTCTCTATCGCAGGGAGTTGTTGATGCCAGTTCATTGGATATATTCAAGAGGGAGTTAGATATGGCCCTTACGGCTAAAGGGATCAAGGGGTATGGAGAGAAAGCAGGAAAGGGGTACTGAGGTGAATGATCAGCCATGATCTCATTGAATGGTGGTGCAGACTCGAAGGGAAGAATGGCCTACTCCTGCACCTATTTTCTATGTTTCTATGTTAGAAGTAAATCAAGTACCTGATTTTCCCTACTTTCCTCACTAACATGTTGTGTTAGGAAACAATAATTTTTGATGTCTACAAATCTGTCAGCTGCCCTGCCCTCAATATTAGAGGCTCACCAATGGACCAACGAATCCCGAAGGAAATTAAAATCTCCCATTCTACTGATATTTCCTGATTTAGGTGGCTGCAAGTAGCAGCTTCTATTTTCTTTTGACTTTACCATCCATCATATAAGAGACAAAACAGGATAAATCAACTCTATTTGCTTCTAAATATGTGTACATCTTTAAAGACATCAGTGAGGTAATATTGCTGTTGGAGGCATTATGATGTCCCTGGAAGAATAAAATATAGTTTCTAGGTACAGATGGCCTAATGTCTCAGCACTAATGTTTCACCACTGGAGCCTCAGTTCAAGTCCAACAATTGGTGTGAGTCATGTTTCTCTGTCAGCTGTAAGGGTCCAAAGTGAAATGAATTTAGACTGTCTTTCCTAGTTCTTAGCTTGCTTAACTTCACAACATAATGCTACCAAATTAACGGTGCAACTTAGAAAAGGCCATAATTATATCTGGTGTAGGAAGGGACAATTATCACACTGACGTGGTAGGAGCTTTAATACTTAAATTAGATGCTATGGCCTAGAGATTCGGCTGCATATTTTTCGGGCACTAAACAGTCTTCTAAGCCTCCACTGTGGCAAGCAGAAAGTGTAAGCTTGTTACAAGCTGGAAGTGTGCACCTACCATATTAGTGAAGGCCAAGAAATCGTCGTGTCAGGCCCTCTTCATTTGCAAATAAGGGGCCTAACACCTGTTTGAGGCCATGACTGTAACATTAATTTACCCTGAGGCAATTGGTGTCGGCTGCACTCAGAAAATTCAGGCCTACCTGCAGTCGAACAAGGACCATCCGTTAGTCCACAGCCAACAAGATATGGTTTTAAAATTAACTTACAGATTAATGTGCAAAGTTAAAGCACATGGGATTGGGGGTAGTGTGCTGATGTGGATTGAGAACTGGTTGGCAGACAGGAAGCAAAGAGTAGGCGTAAATGGGTACTTTTCAGAATGGCAGGCAGTGACTAGTGGGGTACTGCAAGGTTCTGTGCTGGGGCCCCAGCTGTTTTGATTGTACAGTAATGATTTAGACAAGTGGATTAAATGTAGTATCTCCAAATTTGCAGATGACACTAAGTTGGGTGGCAGTGTGAGCTGCGAGGAGGATGCTATGAGGCTGCAGAGTGACTTGGATAGGTTAGGTGAGTGGGCAAATGCATGGCAGATGAAGTATAATGTGGATAAATGTGAGGTTATCCACTTTGGTGGTAAAAACAGAGAGACAGACTATTATCTGAAAGGTGACAGATGAGGAAAAGGGGAGGTGCAATGAGACCTGGGTGTCATGGTATATCAGTCATTGAAGGTTGGCATGCAGGTACAGCAGGTGGTTAAGAAAGCAAATGGCATGTTGGCCTTCATAGCGAGGGGATTTGAGTACAGGGGCAGGGAGGTGTTACTACAGTTGTATAGGGCCTTGGTAAGGCCACACCTGGAGTATTGTGCATAGTTTTGGTCTCCTAACTTGAGGAAGGACATTCTTGCTATTGAGGGAGTGCAGCGAAGGTTCACCAGACTGATTCCCGGGATGGCGGGACTGACATATCAAGAAAGACTGGATCCAACTGAGCTTGTATTCACTGGAGTTCAGAAGAATGAGAGGGGATCTCATAGAAACGTTTAAAATTCTGACGGGTTTAGACAGGTTAGGTGCAGGAAGAATGTTCCCAATATTGGGGAAGTCCAGAACCAGGGGTCACAGTCTCAGGATAAGGGGTAAGCCATTTAGGACCGAGATGAGGAGAAACTTCTTCACCCAGAGAGTGGTGAACCTGTGGAATTCTCTACCACAGAAAGTTGTTGAGGCCAATTCACTAAATATATTCAAAAAGGAGTTAGATGTAGTCCTTACTACTAGGGGGATCAAGGGTTATGGCGAGAAAGCAGGAATGGGGTACTGAAGCTGTATGTTCAGCCATGAACTCATTGAATGGTGGTGCAGGCTCGAAGGGCCGAATGCCTACTCCTGCACCTATTTTCTAAGTTTCTATGTTAGCTGAATATGGAGTTGGGTGGAGTAAGAGTACTCCTTCTGACCCCAAATTCAAAGAACACAGGACGCTGCTGGCCATTACTTCCTGCCCCACCCCCGCCAACCCCTATCACCCCAGCTACCTACCATCCCCTGATTGCCTGACTCCTCGATTGTTCCCCTTCATCACTTACCCGAGGACTGCTGCTGGTGTTGCACCTGCCCGATCTTCAATCCCATGTCACCAGCGAACTGCAAGTTACTGTCCGCAGTGTGCCAGCTCGATGGTAATGATGCCCGATGCTCAATGTCGGATGCACCTCAGGACTCACCATTCAGGCACAGGGATAGTTCCCTGCGCAAAATGGACACGTCTGAATGTCTCGACCATTGTTTGTACAACATTGTGTAATTGTATACAATTTTTCTTCCAGGTCAGAATTAAGCAGTTTTGTTGATCAAGGACAAATTGAACAGGAATTGTGGATAGATGTTGAGAATCAAAAAGCCTCGAAGCAGTTTGTGCAGCAGCAGGTATAAAATAAAATCAAAATAATGATTGTGTTTCTATAGTATGGTTACTGAAATAACTGCTATTCCATACATTGTATTCTGATTTAGGTGACTAACTGATATTTCAGAATTTTAAAAACACTTCTTTGCAGCATACAATCAATAGGTTTAAAAATTAATAATAAAAAAAGAGAAAGGTCTTCCGGGTGATGAAGGCTCAGAGGTAAGTGCATTACACAGCATGATGCTACCTCTTACACCGCACTAAGCTCATTAGTCTGTGCTGTTTTAGCTGATCTCTGGGGAACACCAGCAGAGAAACTGCACTTGGCCTCAGTGAACCTAGTCGGGGAGGGGAAAATTGCCCAGGATCCCTGCTGCTGATTGCTATCTGGTGACCCCAGCTGGAAAGTGCACATGTTCACATCAAGTGAGGATGGCATTGGTTTTAACCCTTGGTAATATATGTCAGTAATTTTTGGAGTCTATGGGATAGAAATTTATTTTGGGTGGTAGTGCAAGATGGGTAGTATCGCATCCACCGCCTGTTATATGATCCACATAATAACCAGTTCCGTTAACTTCAGTAGAACTGACTATCTGGCGGGACATATAACAGGCATGCTACGCCTATACTGTCCATTTTGCACTAACACCCAAGACTATCTGAATAATGGCCACTTTGGCAAATTACTGGAGGACTGTATGTCCCCATTGAGTTGTGCTTCAGTTTAAATACTGTCTTCAGAAGAGGTGGAGAGGAAAGAGGAATAAAGGAATATAAAATCCTTGTCCTTGATTACTTTGCACAATATGTCTGAGTGCCATCCCTAGCCATGAAGTGAATTCCCTCTCTGACAATTAGCTCCTCACTTCAAGGGCAGCACAAATATCTAAGTGTGTCCCAAAGCATTTGTAGCCCAGATCCAGAATTAACAGTTGAAATGCATGTAGCCTGAATTTCAAACTATGTTAAAGCCTAAGATTCATAACATTTTAATCTATATTAATTTTATGCTATTGTCCTCTAGAGTATTGAGGAAGACCCTTGCGTCATTTGCCATGAGGAATTAGTTCCTCCAAAAGATTGCTATGTGCTGGAATGTAAACACATTTTCCACAAAAAGGTAGGTGTGCTTTTATAGCAGTTTCTCTATTGTACAGCTGTTGTGATTTTGTTGAGCACTGATTTTTACCTAGGCCGAGAGATTTGAACCTTTAGCGCCGGCCATTAAGGCTGGTTTTGAAGAAAAAATGGCGGCCGCCTCGCTTCCGCTCACATCTGACGCGGAACGCAGCAGCGCCACATTGGGCAGGTCAGCAGCGCTACTGTTGCCTGCACTCGCCGTAAGTATTTTAATTACCAGGAGCGTGGCGTCATTCGGCGTGCAATTCCGAATGGACGCGCTCAGTGATTTTGGCCTTTGCCGCTCCTCTTACTGCCCTCTCCAAAGCATGCCCGTGCATGCAGCCGTTGACAGTGCGTAGAGCTGAGAGAAAGCAGCAGTGAGCTATAAACTGTACAATAAACAGCTGCTGAGATAACTGGTAACTTTGAAAAGCTCAGACTATGCAATTGGAGTAAAAACTGCTTCCGATGAGATGCATTAGATCTCCCGCCTGGTCATTCAAACGTTACGGGGCAGAAATTGCGGGGCCAGATAATTCGAACTAGGTGATCATTCTCTGCCCGAATCGACGGGCATTGTCATCAGCCCTGTAGGGCGACCCCCTTCAGTTAAAGGGGAGGGTTGCTGCGAGGTCTGCAGCCACTTTAGCAGCCCACTCTTAGAGGCGGTAATGGACGTTAAAAAGGGGGGCAATTTCGGCCCCTACAGGTGGAAAATACTTTTTAAAATAAACTAAACTGTAGTACAGTTGTAAGAATGTCATTAAAAAATCAAAGCTGCTATTCCTTAAATTTTATACACTGGGGTTTCTTGTTTAGGAACTGATAAAATAAGATGCAAAGTTTTGAAATCTATTTTTAAAAGGCCAAGAATTAAGGAAAATTTAACACCATATTCTGACTAAGTATTGTTCAAAAAGTCTGTTAGTGTTAAAAATGTTATTGAACTCTTCTGCATGATTTACACCAGTCAACTCCTGACCGAGCTTCATGTATCCTTTTTTAAAATGTATTTCAATGCACATTTACCGTGCTACTTTTAAATAAGCTAAACTTAAATAACTGACTTCAATTGCCTTTCAGTTTATTGCAAAAATTATTTAATGTGATCCAGATCGAGCTGGCTTTTTCTTCGTTGTTGCTTTGTTTAATTTATTTTTTTGATCTTTTCAACAAGATCCAGTTTACATCAAGAAAATGCTGATGAACCCGCTAAACAAAGAAATAATAAGATCTATAGATTTTTTTTGTTCTTATATACTCATAGGTGCCTATACATAACAACGTAAGAAATAGCAGGAGTAGGCCATCCTGCCCCTCAAGCCTGCTCCGCCAGAATCCAGGGAATTTTGGTAAATTACAACCAATGCAGCCACTATCCCTGCCGCTACTTCTCTTAAGACCCGAGGATGCAAGCCATCAGGTCCAGGGGATTTATCCGCCTTTAGTCCCATTATCCTACTGAGTAGCAACTCCTTTGTGATTGTGGTAAGTTCCTTCCCCCCCCCCCCATAGCCCCTTGACTATCCACTGTTGGGATATTTTTAGTGTCCTCTACCGTAAAGACTGAAATAAAATATTTGTTCAGAGTTTCTGCCATCTTCATGTTCCCCCTCAGAGTTTCTGCCATCTTCATGTTCCCCATCCTAATTGCCCGGTTTCGTCCTCTAAGGGACCAACATTTTCTTTAGCCACACTTTTGCTTTTTATATACCTGTAGTTCCTGTACAACCATAATCCTAAAATAAGCTTGGAAGAATAGTTTAGAATTTCCATAGTCGTGTGATCATTGCCCTATTTTAACAAGTTTAGCAAGTGGCCAGTACTCACTGGTATCTCTTGCATCCTTACCACTTTAGCAGCATCTCTATTCCACATAAGGGCGCCACTTCCTTAATATTGCACCAGTCCATTAAATTTTCTGCGCTCGGCTTATATTTTGGGTATAATCTCAGGATTTCTCATGCAACAGTTTAAGGACATCTATGCCAGGCTTTCACCTGGCAATGTACTGCTAATACGGTGACTGGCCCGAGAACACCGCACCGATCCTTTAGATGCGACCTTCTGCTGATACCGCCGGAAAGTGTACGTTGCACAGAAGCTTCTTTGCTTCACTCATTTAAATCACTGCG
Source organism: Pristiophorus japonicus (assembly GCF_044704955.1). NCBI lineage: Eukaryota > Metazoa > Chordata > Chondrichthyes > Pristiophoridae > Pristiophorus > Pristiophorus japonicus. Next base: position 82,591,487 of record NC_091987.1, on the reverse strand, counting down.
TCTTTTTGCGGGAGGCCGTTAACCCTGGCCCATGGTGGCCCTGGCCCGTTTTCGGGCTTGATCGAACTTCTAGCATCTAGACTTTTAATAACTTGAAGAACTATATCAGAAGTTAAAGGAGCATGCTACTTAATTTAAACTTATGTCAAAAATTCAAAGATAATATAATCACCACCTCCAAGACATATCCTGGACCCAGTACTAATATAGTTTGTCACTGCTATAAGTACATGATGTTCCCACTGTTCCACCTCAGATCATACCACAAAGAACAAATTTGGAAATTACTACTGTTGCTACTCAAAATAGGTAACAGTTCAGCCTGCTGGGCGATTATTCAGTGTAACGTGCACAGCTAGGAGATCTAGAACATATGAAATAGGAGCAGGAGTAGGCCATTGGCCCCTCGAGCCTGCTCCGCCATTTAATAAGATCATGGCTGATCTGATCATGGACTCAGCTCCACTTCGCTGCCCGATCCCCATAACCCTTTATTCCCTTATCACTCAAAAATCTGTCTATCTCCGTCTTAAATATATTCAATGACCCAGCCTCCACAGCTCTCTGGGGCAGAGAATTACACAGATGTACAACCCTCTGAGAGAAGAAATTACTCCTCATCTCAGTTTTAAACGGGCAGCCCCCTATTCTGAGACTATGTCCCCTAGTTTTAGTTTCCCCTATGAGTGGAAATATCCTCTCTGCATCCACCTTGTCGAGCCCCCTCATTATCTTACATGTTTCGATAAGATCACCCCTCATTCTTCTGAATTCCAATGAGTATAGGCCCAACCTATCTTCGTAAATAAACCCCTTCATCTCCGGAATCAATCTAGTGAACCTTCTCTGAACAGCCTCCAATGCAAGTATATCCTTCCTTAAATACGGAGACCAAAACTGTACGCAGTATTCCAGGTGTAGCCTCACCTATACCCTGTACAGTTGTAGCAGGACTTCTCTGCTTTTATACTCTATCCCTCTTGCAATAAAGGCCAGCATTCCATTTGCCTTCCTGATTACTTGCTGTACCTGCATACTATTATTTTGTGTTTCATGCACAAAGACCCCCAGGTCCCTCTGTACTGCAGCACTTTGCAATTCTTCTCCATTTAAATTATAATTTGTTTTTCTATTTTTTCTGCCAAAGTGGATAACCTCACATTTTCCCACATTATACCCCATCTGCCAAATCTTTGCCCACTCACTTAGCCTGTCTGTATCTCTTTGCAGATTTTTGTGTCCTACTCACAACTTGCTTTCCCACCCATCTTTGTATCATCAGCAAACTTTGCTACATTACACTCAGTCCCTTCATCCAAGTCATTAATACAGATTGGAAATATTTGAGGCACCAGCACCGATCCCTGCGGCACCCCACTGGTTACTGTTTGCCAACCAGAAAATTACCCATTTATCCCGACTCTCTGTTTTCTGTTTGTTAGCCAATCCTCTATTCATGTTTATTATATATTACCTCCAACCCCATGAACTTTTATCTTGTGCAGTAACCTTTTATGTGGCACCTTGTCAAATGCCTTCTGGAAATCCAAATACACCACACCCACTGGTTCCCCCTTATCCACCCTGCTCGTTACATCCTCAAAGACCTCCAGCAAATTTGTCAAACATGATTTCCATTTCAATTGTTTTTTAGTGTCTGTAGGCAGGTACGCTTTCACAAATTGTATGTAGAATTGACAGCATTGCATGCATAGACTTTTCAACATGACTTTGTTAAAGTTAGAAATTTTGTGCAGCCAGTAGAATTTGTTACAATTTAGATTATATCACAAGTTTAAAATATACTGTTTACTCAAAGACTGAGCAACTACAGAAGAATTCTCTGGGAAGGACTTTGAATTCTAAAGTACTTTTACCTCCAAACATTATGAAACATTTGCTTGTTCAACCCAGCTATAGTGCTTAAATAGCACAAATGAGCACTACCCAACTGAGCACTCTGGCCAGTGTCAGGTCTCTTAATTCATACATTAGCCAAACTATTGACTTGTATACACCACTGCTAATTTAGAAGTAGTGTCATTAATTAAATATCCGCAGTTTAAAAATAAATCGTAAAATTAGAAAAATTATTGATGGAAGTAATTGGTCTCCAACTCAGAAAATAAAGAATCCAGTTCATAAAGTCCAACTTTATTAAAATCAAAAACTATGCCAGTACAAACGCACAACTTGGCCAATTAATCATAATCTGTTGTGCGCAATACCATGGTAAATTTTATCTGAGCTAACTTCATTATCTTGAAATGTGCTATCTCCAGCAATCCACCTTTCATCTTCATATCAAAGGCAGGTTATATCCTCCAAAGAGCTCAATAATCCACGGCACTTTTATTTTTCTGCTTGTGTACTCCATTTCCAGAATGTCCAGGGAAAGTAAGAACCAAGTGTCCTTCAATTAAACAAGGTTCCCATTTAAAGATATTAAATGTCCTCTAGCCAGGATTAAAAGTTTGCCCATTTAAATGACCATTAAATGTTTTTGTTAGTAATTGCGTGATGGCACATAGGTAAAGCGATGAAATTGAAGGGGAAGAAGGTAAAAGACCTGCTTCAAATCGCTACTCAGTGGCCTTGTTGGAAAGTGTATGAGTGTGGATATTGGATGAGAGCAGGATTGGACTTGCCTACAATGCCCTTTCAGAGACTTGTGATCCTCGCTGTCCAGGCTCACAACTGAAAAATGGCCACTTGGGCCAAAATCCACAGAACTGAGTCAGCATCTTCAGGAGAGATGAGGTGGGGGGATTTCAAAATAACACACTATTGAAACTTTGCTAATTGAAACAGCAAGAAGACAAAACAATTGTTGCAACAGTTTAAGAAAATACATTTTGGTGACTCAGTTGAGGGATAAACCCAAAATTATTTTTTATGAATATCGATATAGCTACGACCACCTTAAAGTTAATTGCAGTACATTTAGCTCTGGCCAACATTCTCCAAAAAGTTATGACTAACCTCTGCCTCAGGTGTAATCCTTTTAAATCGAAATCATTCAATCATGGGCAATTATTTTTCCTGCGCCCTTACGATAAATTCATATTTATTGCTTGATTATACCTTTTTGTAAGTGCCATGTTGAGCACAAGTTAGCTCACAAGATCTGAAACAACCTCTTACAGGCCATCTATGATATCTATCTACATAAATATTTTCATAGCATCTGCCCCACTTAAAGTGTCACATTTCACTGTGTCAAATTATTGTTTAAAAAAAAAGATACAAGCAGTCATTTCATGCTGTTTTTCCTGACCTGCCAGGATATTTACAAGCACCTTCCAGGCTGCAAATTTCCCTAACCAGGCATAAATTAAACTCTAATTGATCATAGACTGTGATTATAGTAATTAGACTTTGGGCGCTACCTTTTTAAAGTTTGAAAAGTTAACGCTAGGCGCAAACGATTCTGAACTTCAGCTAAATTGGGCTTTCGCGCCCCTGGAAGGAAGGGGAGCAGTAAATGAAGCGTGAATGACCTCTGGGCGCTGCAGGGGCGCTAATTACAGAGCGCTACCCAATTTCAGGTGAGTAGTATTCAGCAATCATTCTTCAATCCTTCACACTGGTTGATTCCAGCTCTTAAAGGAGAGGTAATATCCAGCTGCAGCTGCTCATTTTCAGCATTGCTGCACTTGAGTGAGATCTCTGAGCAACTGAGAGAATTTTGATGAGCTACTGAGACAATTTTGGGGGGGTGGCTGGTGTAAATCCTGCTGCAAGGGAGAGGCCCATGCGCTTCAACAATATGACATTGGTGTGAGCAGTGGAGAGAAGGAGGGAATCGCTGTTCCCTGCATCTGAAGGAGGCCCTTGATACAGAACTCAAGAAGGTCAACGACCTCCATCGGGTGGTCATGGTGAGTACATTCTTCCACGCCACCTTCATCCCAGCCTCTGAATCTCCGTCTGTGCACACTGAGCAGACCACCACTCAACCACCAAACACGTACAGCTACTAATCTCATCTCACGCCTTGCCTACATTCACAACTATTCAACCACGTCAGGCATATCTTCCACATACATAGTTGGACTCTTACTCACACAAGTTCCTTTCTTTTGCAGGCCAAGATGGCACATAATAGGAGGGAGCAGCAGAGGACTGGAGGAGGTTAACCTCAATTTCAGGAGCTCAGTGACCTGGAGGAGTGAGTGCTGTGGCTCATTGGCCCGCAGGTGGTGGGTGCCATGGTCAGCAAAGATGTCGCCCCCACTGGGAGCAATAACGGTATCTTTATCCCCTCTCCTTTTCTCATCCCACTTTTCCGTCAAACCAGAAGGCTTTATCACTTTCCACCTCCTGCTACTGTCTGCCTTCCTTGCTCCATTCCTGCCCCCCTGCCCTCACCTTATTGCGAGTCTTGTGCCATTTATGCTTTCAGATAATCAGCCAATGTGCAGTCTGTACCTGAACCCCCCAGCACAGTCAGGGGGAGAGAGAAGAAGGAGGACACAAGTACTGCGCCATTGTATCTGTCACCCGCAAGCACCATCTCAGGGACTGGTATTACGTGGTCCTTAGAGGTTAGGTTAGCAGAGGGGTCTGCACTGGGTGATGCCACAGGAGCCTAGCAGGCTGCAGCAAGGTCGAGGGGAAAGGGTACCTCGGAGCCAGCTCCCTGGAGGGAGAGTTCAAGCACGGTTTCTGCTGCACAGGACTCAGATGAGGATCTTGATGGGGAGCCATACACAAGAAGGGTAATGGCCATGCACTCCGAGATGATGGGTGCAATGACAAGAGTGCCCGAGAGTCTCTCCGCTATGGTAAGGAGCGTGGAGGTATCTACGTCCAGCATTGCACAGAGCTCTGCACACACCATGGAGCCCATCATTTCCAATCTGCAGTTGATGGTGGCCTCCCAGAGAGACCGTGCAGATTCACACCTCATGAAGCATGTCATGAGCGATATGGCAGTTTCCATTGCACCACAGGTATAAGCAACGCAATGTCTTGGTGCTGTGATGCAGAGCATGGTTGTTGTCATCGAGTCTCAGACTACTCTCGTGCAGTCTCAGCTGGATGCTACACGTGCTCTGACTGCTGTCATTGCCGCTGGGTCCACCACAGTCCACCAAGGATCTCATGGTGTTGCAGCAACCCACCGATCTGCTCCATTAGACTGGTGGGGATGCTGAGGTGCTGCCTTGGGAGAGTGGCAGTGGGTCAGTAGAGCAGGAACCTACTGTCCCCTCTCAGGATGACAGCATTCCTGATCCCACCACTGCCACTCCGCAGTTGGACTGTCGCTGGCTGCCACTCAGCCAGCCCAGACTGCCACCGCCCAACTCAAGATGGTGCAGTCTACAGCTGAGCCTTCCAGAGGACACACTGCGGAGGAGTTGTAGAATAGTTAAACCAAAGAGAGGATATAAGGAAATGCCCAAGAATGGGTCATAAATACATTTCTTCTTTATGATACTGTTAATTGTTATTACATTAATTTTAATTGGAATGTTTCATCTTCACTGGTGTCTCTCATTTCCGTTTTGGGGCTTTGGTATGGAAGGGGAAATGGATGTGCTGATAGGGACGTCCAGAGGAACCGGGAAGTGGGATGGAATTCACTGGAACTGAAGTATGATGAGACTTCCAGAATCCCGATTGCCTGCCTACTCTGTCGCTGCTATTCCTCCTCCTCCTCCTCTTCATCCTCCTCCTGCTGCATCTCCTCCTCCTCCTGAGATGGTGGAGCTATGCCTGGCGACAATGGCTGCGCCCTCATGATGGCCATGTTGTGCCACATGCAACAAATGACGAAGAATAGGGACACTCGCTCAGCCGAGTAATGGAGAACTCCTCCCGAGCAGTCAAGGCAGTGGAATCGTTGCTTGAGCACTCTGATGGTCTGCTCAATGATGTTCCTGGTGGCAGCATAGCTCCCATTTTATGAGTGCTGGGCACGAGTGTTGGGGTTGCGGAGGGGAGGCATGAGACAGGTAGAGAGTGGGTAGCCCTCATCTCTGACCAGCCAGCCGGGAGCTTCATGTGGTGGTTGGAAGAGAGCTGGCACACCGGTCTGGCACAGGATGAAGGCATCGTGGCTGCACGGTGAGGATTCTGCGTGTGTGGTCGCACACCAACTGCACATTCAGTGAGTGGTAGCCTTTGCGGTTACGGAATACTTCAGGATTGTTATGTGGTGCCCGCATAGCGATGTGGATGCAGTCAATGGTGCCCTGCACCGTATGGAAGCCCGCTATCATGACAAACCCACATGCGCGCTCCAGCTGCTTCTCTCTAGGGGAAGGAAATGTATTTCCTGCTCCTTCTGTACAGATAATCTGTGACCTCGCGGATGGAGCAATTTTCGGCAAACTGGGACATGTTGGAGATGCCTCCTCATACACCCTGGAAAGATCCATTGGCGTAGAAATTGAGCATGATGGGGACCTTAACTGCCACTGAGAGCCATCCTCGCCCTAGTCTGAGGCTTGAAGTCGGATTGCAGCAGATGGCAGAGCTCTGTGACCATGTCTTTGCTGAAGCGCAGCCTTCAAACACACTGTTCCTCAGTGAAATTGATGTGGGAGAACTACTGCTGAAGTACCCTGGGAGAGTAAAGTCTCCTGTCAGGACGGGCTTCACTTGAACCATGCTAGGACCAGTGTTCTGGCGAATCGAATAACTAGGGCTGTAGATAGGGCTTTAAATTAAATAGTGGGAGGGAGAGTTCAGGCGAGTGGAAAATTAAAAAGTCAAAGAGAAAGGAGGAGGCAATAGTGCAGGGTAGCGATAGGGGTAATCATAGCCAAAGTGTGACAGGAAGGGACAGAGCATATAAACATAAAAGTGCATCAGAAAGGGGGCTCAGAATAGGAAAAAATGGTAAAAAGACAAAATTAAAAGCTCTATCTGAACGCACAAAGTATTCGTAACAAGATAGATGAGTTTGCGGCACAAATAGAAATAAATAGGTATGATCTGATTGCCATTTCAGAGACGTGGTTGCAAGGTGACCAAGGCTGGGAACTGAATATTCAGGGGTAGTTGACATTTCGGAAGGATAGACAGAAAGGAAAAGGAGGTGGGGTAGCTCTGTTAATAAAGGATAAGATGAATGCAGTAATGAGGTATGATATTGGCTCAGAAGATCAAGATGTAGAGTCAGTTTGGGTGAAGATAAGAAATAATAAGAGAAAGAAGTCACTGGTGGGAGTAGTCTTGCGGCCCCCTAACCGTAGCTACACTGTAGGATAGAGTATAAATCAAGAAATAATGGATGCTTGTAAGAAAGGTACGGCAATAATCATGGGTGATTTTAATCTTCATATTGATTGGACAAATCAAATTGGCAAAGGTAGCCTTGAGGAAGAGTTCATAGAGTGTATTTGGGATGGTTTCTTAGAACAATACGTTGTGGATGCAATCAGGGAGCAGGCTATTTTAGATCTGGTAATGTGTAATGAGACTGGATTAATTAATGATCTCATAGTAAAGGATCCTCTTGGGAAGAGTGATCATAGCATGAAAGATTTTCAAATTCAGTTTGAGGGCGGGAAAGCTAGGTCTCAAACTAGTGTCCTGAACTTAAATAAAGGCAATTACAAAGGTATGAAGACAGAGTTGGCTAAAGTGGACTGGGAAAATAGATTAAAGGGTAAGACGGTAGATAAGCAGTGGCAGACATTTAAGGAGATATTTCATAACTCTCAGCAAAGATATATACAATCCATGGCTAACTAAGGAAGTAAAGGATGGTATCAAATTGAAAACAAAACCATATAATGTTGCGAAGAATAGTGGGAAGGAGAGCGGATTGGGAACATTTTAGAAACCAGCAAAGGACGACTAAAAAAAATAATAAATAGAAGATAGTTTATGAGAGTAAACCAGCAAGAAATATAAAAACAGAGAGCAAGAGCTTCTACAGGTATATAAAAAGGAAGGGAGTAGTTAAAGTAAACGTTGGTTCCTTAGAGACTGGAGAATTAATAATGTGAACAGGGAAATGGCAGAGACTTTGAACAAATCTTTTGTATCGGTCTTCACAGTAGAAGACACTAAAAGTATCCAATAATTGATAATCATGGGCTGTTGGATTCTGAGAACCTAAAACAATCGCTACCACTAGAGAAAAAGTAGAAGGCAAACTAATGGGACTAAAGGTGGACAAGTTCCCTGGACCTGATGGCCTGCACTCTAGGGACTTAAAAGAAGTGGCTGCAGAGATAGTGGATGCATTGGTTGTAATCTACCAAAATTCCCTGGATTCTGGAGAGATCCCAGCAGATTGGAAAACTTCAAATGTAAGATTTAAGAAAGGAGAGAGACAGAAAGTAGGAAACTATAAGAGCAGTTAGCCTAACATCTATCATTGGGAAAATGGAGTCCATTATTAAGGAAGTAGCAGCAGGACATTTAGAAAATCATAATACAGTGAAGCAGAGTCAGCATGGTTTTATGAAAGGGAAATCATGTTTGACAAATTTGCTGGAGTTCTTTGAAGATGTAACAAGCAGGGTGGATAATGGGGAACGAGTGGATGTGGTGTATTTGGATTTCTAGAAGGCACTCGATAAGGTGCCACATAAAAGGTTACTACACAAGATAAAGGTTCACAGGGTTGGGGATAATATATTCGCATGACTAGAGGATTGTCTACCAAACAGAAAACAGAGAGTTGGGATAAATGGGTCATTTTCAGGTTGGCAAACTGTAACTAGTTGGGTACCACAGGAATCGGTGCTGGGCCCTCAACTATTTACAATCTGTTATTAATGACTTGGATGAAGGAACCGAGTGTAATGTAGCCAAATTTGCTGCTGATACAAAGATAGGTGGGAAAGCAAATTGCGAGGAGGACGCAAAGAATCTGCAAAGGGATATAGAAAGGCTAAGTGAGTGAGCAAAAATTTGGCAGATGGAGTATAATGTGGGAAAATGTGAGGTTATCCACTTTGTTAGGAAAAATAAAAAAGCAAATTATGATGTAAATGGGGAGAGATTACAAAATGCCACAGTACAGAGGGATCTGGGGGTCCTTGTACATAAAACACAAAGTTAGCATGCAGGTACAGCAAGTAATTAGGAAGGCAAATGGAATGTTGGCCTTGCAAGGGAGATGGAGTATAAAAGTAGGAAAGTCCTGCTACAATTGTGAGACCACACCTGGAGTACTATGTACAGTTTTGGTCTCCTTATTTAAGGAAGGATATACTTGCATTTGAGGCAGTTCAGAGAAGGTTCCTGCGATGAAGGGGTTGTCTTATGAAAAAAGGTTGAGCAGGTTGGGCTTATACTCATTGGAGTTTAGAAGAATGAGAGGTGAGCTTATTAAAACATATAAGATTCTGAGGGGGCTTGACAAGGTGGATGCAAAGAGGATGTTTCCCCTTGTGGGGGAATCTAAAACTGGGGACATTGTTTCATAATAAGGGGTTGCCCATTTAAAACAGAAATGAGGAGGAATTTCGTCTCTCAGGGCATTGTGAATCTTTGGAATTCTCTACCCCAGAGAGCTGTGGATGCTGGGTCATTGAATATATTTAAGGTGGAGACAGACAGATATTTGAACGATAAGGGAATCAAGGGTTATGGGGAACGGGCAGGGAAGTGGAGTGGAGGCCAAGATCGGATCAGCCATGATCTTAATGAGTGGTGGAGCAGGCTCAAGGGGCCAAATGGGCTACTCCTGCTCCTATTTCTTATGTTGCAGCCCTGTTGGGCCTCCTCCCTCTGGCCACATTTTCCTGCCTTTCACTCTGCCTTGCTCCCTGCCTAAGTTGTCTCCCATTTGCCATTATAATAATACAATGTGCATTACATAGTATCACTTCTGTTGCCGTTATAAAACTGCCAGAGGAACTCAACCAGAGTGTGTATGTGTGTCGATTTCCTCAGAAAATGTCTCACACTTTTGAATGTGGCCATCGGCCCTCATACTCTAGCTGGCAGTGTTACCTTGGCCTCAATACATTAATCTTTATTGCTGAATACGTTACACCTATCTGAGTCCTATGCCTGAGAGAGAAAAAACGATGCTTGACTGCTTAAGAAATATAATAAAAGGACTACAATAAAAGAACGGCCAAACAGAAATTCCCATGTGGAAAGCTCTATACCCGGTTTCATAGTGGGCGGAGCACAAAAGTGTCTTCTATGTCAAATATGCAATATTTCAGGTATCTGCACATGCTCAGCCTTGGTGCCCTGCAAAGTACTTCCATTGCAGCTGGCTACTTCAGCTCATGTTATTAAAAATGTTCATTTTACTTCCCATCGCCATGCCCTGAATCACATGACTCCACTCCTGGGCTGATCCCATGAGTAATGCTGCAAGAGAAAACCTCATAAAAAAAATAAGATTGAAATAGATACTGACATGCTTAGCTTTCTTTATGTAATTTTAAGTTAAAAATTATTTTTAATACAATATAACTTTCCTGATGATAAAATCTGTTTTATGCAATGTTAATTGACCCTAAAACCTTTTCAAATGATCAGCACAACAATCTCAAGCAATTCAAAAGTAGCAAATCAATTCCTTTTCTGTGCACAGAACAGATGAAAATGTTGAACCATAGTAAATAAATTAATATTGTTATATCGGCATAATAATGTTGGGGCTGACAAGTGCAGAAATTAAAACTGGAGAGTAGGCAGGACCAATTGTACCATTGTATGTATTGAAAAAAAATAACAATATATAAGAACATTAATAGTAGCATGATTAGGCTATTTGCCCCCTCAAGCCTGCTCCACCATTTAGTAAGATCATGCTGATCTGATCATGGACTCAGCTCCACTTCCCTGCCCGCTCCCTATAACCCTTTATTCCCTTATCTCTCAAAATCTGTCCATCTCCGCCTTAAATATATTCAATGACTCAGCCTCTATAGCTCTCTGGGGCAGAAAATTCCATAGATTTACAACCCTCAGAAGAAATTCCTCCTTATCTCAGTTTTAAATAGGAGGCCCCTTTATGTCCCCTAGTTTTAGTTTCCTCTATGAGTGGAAATATCCTCTCTGCATCCACCTTGTCGAGCCCCCTCATTATCTTATATGTTTCGATAAGATCACCACTCATTCTTCTGAACTCCAATGAGTATAGGCCCAATCTACTTTCATAAGTCAACCCCCCCTCATCTCTGGAATCAACCTAGTGAACCTTCTCTGAACAGCCTCCAATGCAAGTATATCCTTCCTTAAATATGGAGATCAAAACTGTATGCAGGCTCAAGGGGCCAAATGGCTTACTCTTATGTTCTTACTCTAGGTGTGGCCTCACTGTACAGTTGTAACAGGACTTCTTTGCTTTTATACTCTATCCCCCTTGCAATAAAGGCCAACATTCCTGATTACATGCTGTACCTGCATACCAACGTTTTGTGTTTCATGCACAAGAACCCTCAGGTCCCTCTGTACTGCAGCACTTTGCAATTTTTCTCTGTTTAAATTATAATTTGCTTTTCTATTTTTTCTGCCAAAGTGGATAACCTCACTATGGGCCCAAATGTCCACATGATTCGCGCCTGATTTTTAGGAGCAACTGGTGGAGAACGGACTATTTTAGAAATCGCAATTCTCCACATTTTTTTTTCTGCAGTTCTAGTCAGGTAGAACAGTTCTAGTTTTGAACAGAATTTTTTCTTCAAAAGGGGGCGTGTCTGGCCACTGACGCCTGATTTGAAAGTTTCCACAGTGAAAATGTACTCCAAACTAAAGTAGAATGGAGCCAGTGAAGATTTTTGTAGAACTGAAAAAACCTGTTCGACACATTAAAAAATCAGGCGCTGGTTACAAATTAGGCGTCCAGAACGAGGTGGGGGGAAGGGAACTCATTAAATTCGACAATAAATCCTTATTTATACTTCTACAAATATTATACAAATAAATCCAACCTGAATAAACATTTATAAGCCAAGAAAAGATTAAATAAACCATCTTCCTACCTGTGTGAAAGTGCTTCAGCCAGGGAGAATTCTGAAGCCATTCGTGCCGCTGAGCGGGAGAGAGAGAGAGAGAGAGAGAGAGGGGGGGAGGGGGAGGGGGAGGGAGAGAGAGGGGGGGAGGGGGAGGGGGAGGGAGAGAGAGGGGGGGAGGGAGGGAGGGAGAGAGAGAGGGGGGGGAGAGAGAGGGAGAGGGAGGGAGAGAGAGAGGGGGAGGGAGGGAGAGAGAGGAGGGGAGGGAGAGAGAGGGAGAGAGAGCGGGGGGGGCGGGGAGAGAGAGAGAGAGAGCGGGGGGGGGGGAAGAGAGTGTCAGGTCTGGTCGGGGGGGGAGCAGGAGCTGGCCGTGGGAGGAGCCTCATTCACGCAGCCCCAGTGAGGCCATTCAGCCAGGGCATGTGCAGAGGTCCCGGCACTGTTTTCAGCGCTGGGACCTGGCTCCGCCCCCCCCCACAGCTCGTGCTGGCTGCGCCGAGGGCCAGAGGACCGACAGGTAGGTGGAGAATACCGAGGATTTTTTTTAGGCGCGAAAAACGGGCGCCCAGCTCGGAGGGGCGTCCGTTTTTTTTCTTGTGGAAACTTGGGCCCTATATCCCACATTATACTCCACTTGCCAAACTTTTGCCCACTCACTTAGCCTGTCTATATCCCTTTGTATTATTTTTATGTATTTGGAAGTTTTATGGTAAGAATTCCATATAAAAAGTTCTATAGACAGTTTTTCAGCCAGTCAAAACCTAAGACTTTAGATCCTAGATGTTCCCGTGCTACAACTGAACAAGTTATTTAATCAGAGATGCTGGCAGCCCACTTTGCTAGGACAAGATAATTCACCCACAATGCTGAATAGTTGAAGGAATCATCCCATTATAACTCATCAAGATGCACTACTTAAATAAGTACGGTGACGGGCATCAAAGAATATGTTCCTTTTGTTTGTTTTAAATTATATATTTTTCTCTCTCATCTGGCAATGTAACTGTAATATAGATATTTTCTGCCTGCGGACATAATCAGATAGTACTATGTTTTTCTTTCCAGTGCATTGATTACTGGCTGAAGGAACAAAGCACATGTCCTATTTGCCGGATTCTTGTACTAAAGCCAGAGGACTACCCACAGCTGTCAAAAAAATAAGGTTCTCTCTTTAAGTAATATTATAGAAATTGAACATTCAAGCAGAATATGTTTATTGGATTATTAAAAATACCTATATTTAAAATTAAGAGTGATGTTGTTCATTCAAATGCTGATTGTCCAAAACCTCATGGTTTGAAATATTTTGGAGGTCTCTGTTCACAATGCTCTCTTTGACTGCAATTAGCCCTTGATGACTTTAATATATATGAAGTTTTGATACGTGCATATATCGTATGTAATTTCTGCTGAAATGATTTTTATTCAGGTTCTAATGTCCAGTATTGTGATGTTAGAATCAGGAGTGTAAAGAAACAACATTTTTAATTTGCATTACTCCCTGGTGAAACTTAATAAATGTAGAAAATAGAAAAGCACATAATAGAACTTTATATTTTTACAAAACATCAATTTCCTTTACTCTGCAGCCTCACAGTATATGATCATATATACTGTCCCTGCCTGATGTCGAAACACATGCAGTTCCAGCAGGGATCACACACTATCATTCAGGAGCAGGATTTGTTTTTTCTTGGAACATGACATCAAGAACGTGGGATCTTCTGATCTGTCTGGCTCAATTGCCCCCGGAAGTACATTTACCAACTCGGCTAACAAGGCAACTGAGAAAGTAATTTTTAAACGAGACAGAAATACATTTGCTTTATTGAACAGTGAAGGAAGAACAAGAAAACAATCAACTCATACCTACAAACGAGAAAGGGCGAGAAAGTTCAGTCATAACAATTGAGGGAAAACAATCATCAGTCAGAAGTGTAAAGTAGGAGAAGGTGTGAAAACTTTAGATGGTATTCCGAAGAACCCTACCACATTAAACTTAGTGTACAATTTGGAATTGTTTTACTTACTGTACTTCTGGGAGAAAGAATGTTAATGAAAATTGTGCTGATTATACACTTGTGAAAATTACAATAGTTGTGGATGTCCCCATTTTATTAAGAAAGCCAAAAGCACAGAATGAGAATATGTGGTTAAACATATCATAGCTACCGCATTTACCCTCCAAGCACAGATCCTGCACTTTGTTGTTTATTCAGTGTGTGAGAGATATTTGTCACCTGATATATTCAGTGATTCTGATCAGGTTTGGTTATATCTTAGAAAATGCTGGAAATCTCAGCGGGTCAGGCAGCATCTGTGGAGAGCATTTTCTGTTTTTATTTCAGATTCCAGCATCTGCAGTATTTTGCATTTGTGTTGATTATATCTCATCTAGTTTGCAATTTATTTTTGGAGCAAAAGTATAATAATTTATTTACTTTTAAAAATAATAATACTTGTGTGTATTTAGTGTTCTATCATACTGAAATATTTTAAAGTCTTGCGCACACACAATAAATGTCTTTTAAAGTGCAGTGGCTGCTGTTATGTGAGCTAATGTGGTAACTGATCTGTGCCAGCAACATCTCACAAGCTGCCAGGAGATCAGTGGCCGGTTAATGAGATTTTTTATGTGATATTGGTTGAGGAAGAATTGTTGGCTCGTATACCCTTGAGTCTTTAAAGGCTTCAACATTACCAACTGTAACAGTAGAATTGAGTTTATAATATCAACCAATGAGGAAACGAGGGTGCTAAATGCTGCTTCTGAGCTGATCTATTTTAATCTGATTGACTCAACAATGAATACTTTAGCTTGACCCCCAAGCTGACAAAATCGTCTGACTAGTTAGTCCTATGACCTCATTAGCTGGGAACAAACTACCAGGAAGAGCCTGCTTCAGACCACAAAGACCATTCAACATGTTCTTTTTTAATACACATATAATAATAATTTGCAATTAACATCAATGACCACGATTTTCTCTGAAATTGTTAAGAACATTTTCTCATTTGTAAAACTTTGCTGATTTTACAGAAAACCACATTCACATTCACACCTCCCTCAACCAAGGAGCACCCCCCCCCCCTCCCAAATTCCACCCTTTCAACACATTGCAGTTTGATAGGTGCATTAAACTGGATTAAGAGAGAGAAAAGAGACAAAGAAAAAGTTTTTTAAAACTTCAATTTAAAAAAGAAAATCTCCCAACAACAATTAAAACCTGAAGGAATGTGACTCCACATTTGTAATAGTTAATTTTCAGTGCCAGATAGGTTGACTGGTAGTAATTAACAGTTGCCACATCGTTAAAAGGGTACTTAACCTTGAAATGACTTGGCTTGACTTTCTGTGGTGAGTTTATTTCGTATCTACCGTGCAAGTATAGGAACTTCACATTGCTCAATACATTTTAATGGGGAGCCAGACAACACAATGCCGTTTTCGCGACGCTAACAGCAGAGCAGCGTATCCCCGAAAGAACCTTTCTGAATTCCGGGTTTAATCGCACAACTTCCCTGAAGTTGCTGCGGCATTTGCACATAAATAACAAGGAGCGCTAATCGCCTCACCATTACTTTGACAGCTGATTTTGGGCCGATATGATCATCTATTCTTATAGTTTCAAACGGGCATCAATGGGTTTCCCTGAGATCACTTGATCCTAATTCGAGAACACTATGCTAGAAATTAGTGTTATCAGCACAGTATTAGCAGATGACCGCAAAATACATTTGTAGAGATGAAGACATCCATCACAATATCTGTCAGTGGAATGTCATACAAATACATTAAGCATTCATCCACTAATGCTGCCAACAGTAATGTTTTGGCCACTGTTGCTATGTAGAGTGGGTAAACTTTTTTCAGTAAAGTAGAACAGCATTGGGATAATACAAATTAATTGGTTACATTTTATTGTATATTTCACCTACTGATTTGATCAATTCCGGAGCTGTAGACTGTACTGAACATACTTCATTACAAGTAGGAGACAACAGCTACAAACTGCAGACACGTGAGTAATACGATTTGCTTACAGCCAGTTGCCATAAAACTTAAATGGACAAGATTTATTTTGCTGCAGAACATCTGCCTACGCAATCTGCTGGCAGATCATATAGCAAATTTTCTTGTAGTGAGATTTGTCAGTTAAATCAGTTTTATAAGGTTATCAAAACACATAATCTAATTTTATTTGTAGCTTAGATCATCCTAACAGTGTTAACTGCAGGCAATCCTAAATTTTCGAGGGGTCGAGAGCAGATGGTTACCATAGTGATCTCTGCCTGAGAGTTGATAATGCATCAAGAACAACAAGTTCCTAACCAACCATGTGCAGTCTTGAGCTGTGGGACATTAAGGAAGTGGTTCAGTTCAATTAAGTTGAGCTTAATTGTTTCTCTGTATCCCAGTACTCCCAAGTTGATTGACGTGTTAGTACCAAATGGTAGTAACGTTGACACATGGTAATCCGCGGTGAAAAAGAAAGACTTGGATTTATATAGCGCCCTTCACGACCACTGGACGTCTCAAAGCGTTTTACAGCTAATGAGTGAAGTCATTGTTGTTATATCTTGAATAAAGCAATGTGACTGAGTACTGTAGACATGAGTAAGTGTCACCTTAGTCTCTTTATTCTAACTCCAGAGTGCTGGTGCAGCATGGGAAGCCTGCTTATATACATTGCTCCCAAGGGATGCAGGGATCCCTTGGGATTCCCAACAGATACGCCCTCTGGTGGCGGTAGAATGCTGGTTAGACAGTGTTGCATACATAACATTAACCCCTCCTAAAGTCAATAGTACCCTTATTTACAGGGTGAGACAATCTGCCGCTTTCCGCTCCCTAGTCGATAATCTCAGTACAAATGCAGGTGCAGGTGAGTTGGTTCGGCCTTTGCTGGGATGCTGAGGATGATGAGTTCAGCTTCGTGGTCAACCGTGATGTCGGTTGCCAATTGTGCATGTGTCGGAGGGTCGAAGTTGGTGGTGTCTTCTTCAGGTTGCTCGTGGCAGTCTGTGAATCGCAGTTTGGTTTGGTCCAAATGCTTTCTGCAAGTTAGTACATTTGCGAGTTTGACCTGAAACACACTACTCCCTTCTTTGGCTATGACAGTGTCAGCAGGCCATCTGGGACTATGTCCATAGTTGAGTACAAATACAGGGTCGTTGACTTCAATATCGTGTGACAAATTTGCACAATCATGCTACATGCTTTGTTGATGCCGCCTGCCCTTGACATGATCCTGGAGATCAGGGTGGACTAGAGAGAGCCTTGTTTTGAGCGCCTTTTTAATGAGCAGCTCGACTGGGGGAACCCCAGTGAGCGAGTGGGGTCTGGTGCGGTAGCTGAGCAGGACTCGGGACAGGCGGGTCTGCAGGAAGCCTTCCCACACTCGTTTCAAGCTTTGCTTGATGGTTTGGACTGCCCGTTCTGCCTGGCCGTTGGATGCGGGCTTGAACGGGGCAGATGTGACGTGCTTGATCCCATTGCGGGTCATGAATTCCTTGAATTCAGCGCTGGTGAAACAAGGCCTGTTGTCGCTGACGAGGACATCAGGCAGGCCGTGCGTGGCAAATATGGCTCGTAGGTTTTCAATGGTGGGAGGATGTGCTTACAGACATTACACACTCAATCCATTTTGAATAAGCATCCACAACAACCAAGAACATTTTGCCTAGGAACGGGCCAGCGAAATCAACGTGGATCCTAGACCACGGTTTGGAGGGCCATGACCACAAACATAGCGGTGCCTGGATGCATTGCTCAGTTGAGAGCAAGTGTTGCACTGGCGCACGCAAGACTCCAAATCTGAGTCGATGCCGGGCCACCACACATGGGATCTGGCTATAACTTTCATCATTACTATGCCTGGGTGGGTGCTGTGTAGGTCACGTATGAACGTTTCCCTGCCTTTCTTGGGCAAAACCACGCGATTACCCCACAAAAGACAGTCTGCCTGTATGGACATTTCATCTTTACGCCGCTGGAACGGCTTGATCTCTTCATGTATCTCGGCTAGGACGCTGCACCAGCTCCCATGGAGGACACAGTTTTTTTTTTACAAGGGACAGTAAAGTATCCAGGCTGGTCCAGGTCCTGATCTGGCGGGCCGTAATGGGTGACTTTTCGTTTTCAAATGCATCCATTACTAAGAGCAAGTCTGCAGGCTGTGCCATTTCCACCCCGGTGATGGGCAATGGTAGCCGACTGAGAGCATCAGCGCAGTTCTCTGTGCCAGGCCTGTGGCGAATTACATAGTTATATGCAGACAGCATGAGCGCCCATCTTTGGATGCGAGCAGAGGCATTGGTATTGATACCTTTGCTCTCTGAGAATAGCGATACGAGCGGCTTATGACCAGTTTCTAACTCGAACTTAAGCCCAAACAGATACTGATGCATTTTTTTTACCCCGTATACGCATGCCAGAGCTTCTTTTTCAATCATGCTGTAGGCCCTTTCGGCCTTGGACAAGCTCCTGGACGCATAAGCGACCGGTTGCAATGTTCCCGATTCGTTTGCTTGTTGTAACACACATACAACCCCGTACGAAGACATATCGCAAACTAGCACTAAACGTTGAAATGGATCATACAAGACAAGCAGTTTGTTGGAACATAACGGATTTCGGGCTTTCTCAAAAGCTGTCTCTTGTAATTTCCCCCATACACAGTCATCTCCTTTGCGTAGCAATATGTGTAGAGGTTCTAGCAAGGTGCTTAACCGGGTAGGAAATTACCAAAATAATTGAGGAGTCCCAGGAATGACCGCAGCTCCGTCATGTTCTGTGGTCCCGATGCGTTCTTGATGGCCTCCGTCTTGACGTCGGTGGGTCTGATGCCGTCTGCCGCGATTCTTCTCCCTAAGAACTCGACCTCTGGTGCCAGGAAAACACACTTCGAGCGTTTCAACCTGAGTCCCATGCAATCTAGCCGACTTAGAACTTCTTCCAGATTCTTAAAGTGTTCGATGGTGTCCCGACCTGTGATCAATATGTCGTCCTGGAAAACCAACCGAAACAGACTTTAGCAGACACTCCATGTTCGATCGTATCCCAAACGGGTATCTATTGTAGATGAACAGACCTTTGTGCGTGATGATGCAGGTGAGGCCTTTCGAAGATTCCGCCAGCTCCTGCGTCATATAGGCCGAGGTCAGGTCCAACTTGGTGAACGTTCTTCCCTCCTGCCAGCGTCGCAAATAGGTCGTCTGCCTTGGGTAGCGGGTACTGGTCCTGCAGTGAAAAACAGTTAATCGTTATTTTATAGTCCCCACAAATTCTGACCGTGCCATTGCCTTTGAGAACCGGTAAATTTGGACTGGCCCACTCGTTGAACTCCACCAGCGCGATGATGCCCTCTCATTGCAGCCTGTCTAGCTCGATCTCCACTTTTTCTCGCATCATATGGGGCACCGCCCGTGCCTTGTGGTGGATGGGTCGTGTACCGGGAATCAAGTGGATCTGCACCTTCGCCCCCGAGAAACTTCTGATGCCTGGCTCAAACAACGTCGTAAATTTGCTCAGAACCTGGGCGCATGAGGCATCATCGACAGACGCAAGTGCTCGGATGTTGTCCCAATTCCAGTGGATTTTTCCCAGCCAGCTTCTGCCGAACAGTGTGGGGCCATCTCCTGGTACAATCCATAGCGTTAGTTCGTGCACTGCTCCATCATAGGAGACTTTTACTGCTGCTCTGCCAATTACAGGGATCAGCTCTTTAGTGTATGAATAGGGCTCAGCTTGGGCCTTGTGTGCCTTGTTGTACCACAGCCTGTCGAAGGCCTTTTTGCTCATGATGGGCTGACGCGCACCCGTGTCCAATTCCATGGATACTGGAATTCCGTTCAGTTCGACTTTTAACATGATCGGTGGACATTTCGTGGTGAAGGTGTGCCTCCTTGGTTTGAGTCTCTAGTTCAGTTTGATCCACCATGGATCGGTCTTCCTCTGCAACATGGTGGTTTGCAGGGTTTGCAGCTAGTCTGCACATTCGCTGGAGGTGTCCCATTGTTCCACAGTCTTTGCACGCATAGTGTTTGAAGCGGCATTGATGGGCTCGATCACCTCCGCAGCGCCAACAAGGTATCAATTGCCTCGCAGTAACGATTGATGGCGGACTCTGAGTCATCTGAGGTCGTGCAGCTGCAGGCATGTACATTCTGCCATATGCATTCCTGCCTGAAAGTGACATTACTTTGTGTACAGTACTTGCCAAAGCATCTTTATGCTGCAAAATTTGTTTGGTGTTATCGCTGGTGGACATAAATGCCTCGGCTATCGTTATGGCTTTGCTCAGGTTCGGTGTTTCAACAGTCAATAGTTTGCAAAGGATAACCTCATGGCCAATGCCAAGCACAAAGAAGTCTCTTAGCATTTGCTCCAGGAATCCATCGAATTCGCAATGTCCTGCAAGGCACCTTAGTTCGGCGATGTAACTCGCCACTTCCTGGCCTTCAGATCGTTGACATGTGTAAAATCGATACCTTGCCATCAGAATGTTCTCCTTCGGATTAAAGTGCTCCCGGATCAGTGTACACAGTTCTTCATACGAGTTCATTGTTGGTTTCACCGGAGCAAGAAAATTCTTCATGAGCGCATAGGTTGTTGCCCCACAGACGGTGAGGGGGATCCCCCTTCGTTTGGCAGTGTTCACGCTCCCTTCCAGCTCGTTGGCCACAAAGTATTGGTTGAGTCGCTCCACGAAGGCCTCCCAATCGTCCCCTTCTGAGAATTTCTCCAGGATACCAACAGTTCTCTGCATTCTCTGCATGGTTCGTTATCTCGTCGCCAGTTGTTATGCCTTGAATAAAGCAATGTGACTGAGTACTGTAGACGTGAGTAAGTGTGACCTTAGTCTCTTTATTCTAACTCCAGAGTGTTGGTACAGCATGGGAGGCCTGTATATAAACAAGTATAATGTGAGAAAGGCAGCAGCCAACTTGCGCACAGCAAACTTCCACAAACAGCAATGTGATAATGACTAGATAATCTGTTTTTTGTTATGTTGATTAAGGGATAAATATTGGCCAGGATACCGGGGATAACTCCCCTTCGCTTCGAAATAGTGCCATGGGATCTTTTAAGTCCACCTAGGAGGGCAGATGGGGCCTCGGTTTTAATATCTCATCCGAAAGATGGCACCTCCAACAGTGCAGCGGCACTGCGCTGGAGTGTCGGCCTAGATTTATGTGCACAAGTTCCTGGAGTGCGACTTGAACCCACAACCTTCTGACTCAGAAGGGTGAGCTACCCACTTTAAAAAAATATATTGTTTATTGCACATTAACAACATTGTGATCATTCCATTGTATCATACAAATCCATTTTGCCCCTTTGAATAGCTGTTCCTCCAACACATATTAACATCAAAACCTGAAGTTTAATTTGTCTCCTGTAACATATAATAATCTATTGTATTTTACGAATTGATCATAAAATACTATCTTTAAATTCTTTTCTGAATAAAACATCCACAGAGCCTTATAATCTTTTAATTTATATTTAAAATGCTCTTTTAGGTTTATTCTCCTCCCCTTAAAAAAACAGAACTTTCCTTCTTTGCACAATCACAAATCTAGCCAAACTGAACATTAAATTAATTGCCGCTCTGCTAGACTCGGGCAGACGTTCCTGCAATCCCCATCTCAAAATGGAGTCCCACGGGATTCCTATTCTTGCTCTTTGGTCCTCACCCAGCAAGAAAACCTCACACAACTGTCAAACATAGTACTTAAAATCCTTTCACTATGGACATAACACCAGTAAATGGGACAGAGTCTCATCCCGCACCACACACACTGGGCAAGTTGCCACCTCTACTCGCCCAAATTTACAGAAGACTATCATGGTAAAAATCCAGTTATGAGCCAATTTGAAATCCAGTTCCGTCCACTCTGGACATTTAAAATTCACCCACATTCGATGCCAAACTCCTGACCAGCAGGTGTCTTGAATCTCCATTCTCTAAACACCACATAGAAATCTCGAGTATTACAGTTGTCAACTTGGACCACCTCCTCCCCTTTCTCCAGCAGAAAGCTTAGAAAAGCGTGACGCATTATATCTCCTTTGGAGATTTGCGTATTTATTTCTTCCATCCAATCCTGTTGCATTGCCCTCACAAGTTTCTCATATATGATCTTAATTGCTTTTTCCTCTACCTCCTGATCCTCCTCCCAAACCATATCCCTCACTACCGCTTCTGGCTACCAACCTAGAATTACCTCATATAATACATCTTTCTCATATATAATATCAGCTTTTATAAAAGCTTCATTAAATAACACTTCTCCTTCAATGTTGATCCACTTGTTCAAGAATAAGGGCTGTTCTAAAATTTCCTCAGCACCTTTGGGCATAAAGTGCTCATTTTTTTAACATTGGGCCCAAGTCTCTACAATCCCTTTATAATACCTAGAGCGAAGCTTAATCGATTTCAAAAATATATTGTTGTATTCCATATTAAATATCCCACTTAATTTTAATAAATGCTGTAAACAACTCTTCCAAAACTTGTATTTGACTTCTGAAGAAATCTCTTCACCTATTTAATTCTAAAGGATTTTTTCTTCAAATCAATATCTGAGAAATTGAATCCTCTCTGATTTCACTGTCCAATGATGGTACTGTAAGCAACCAATGCTGGTTTCCCTTCCCATAAAAATGTTACACAAGTCTCTCGGATAGACTTTTCTGCCCACTCAGGAATATCCTCTACTGTCAATAAGTATCATAGTTTAGATTGCAGGAGAGCTGACGTCACCGCCGCTCTTCCTTGCACTTTCAATCACCTTTCCCACCTTCCCAAAATCTTTTTAATTTTCATAACTTTCAATTACCAATCTAATCGATCCACTTCATCCCTATCCTTCTTGCACCCCATATGCATCCCCAGAACTTCTAAAACCTCCACCATCTTAAAAGGGCTTTCCTCCAACCAATTCCTCCTACTGCTTCCCACAACCAGGCATTGGGACTTACTATCATTTACTCTGGCTCCTGAAGCTCTACAATGCTCCTCCACTACTCCCATAGCTTTCCTCACTGACTCCCCATCTCCTCACGTTAAGGTTGTGTCATCTGCATATTGGTGTATCGCCGATACCTGTCCGGAACTGGGAACCGCAATCCCGACTAAGCCTCGTTCCTTTCGCATCATGTGACCTAATGGTTCTGCAACCAATGTGTACAACAATAGGGACAGGGACCAACCCTGTCTCACTGATCTCTGTATTGGAAAATACTTGGATAAAAAACCATTACATTTAACACAGCTAAATGTGTTTGAATAAAAAATCCTTATCCACGCAATGAAAGTTTTCCAAAAACCAAATGCTTCCGAGAGTTCTGTCGCACCTCGGATTGAGACCACAGAGTCATTGATGTCCCGGCCTATGACTCCATAGGACTGAGAGGGTAAAACTATCTGCGGCAGCAGCACCTTCATATGATTTTCCATAACCCTCGCCAAGATCTTATAATCCACATTTAATAATGTGATGAGCCTTCAGATCCCTTCTATCACCTTTATTTTTATAAGCTAAGTTTATGATAACTCTCCTCATAGATGGGGCTAGGCTTTGCTCAGTTTTAATCTCCTTAAAAACCTCTGAGACCAATGGACTTAAATTCTCTATAAAATTCTTTATAAAATTCTGCACTTAGTTCATTGTATCCTGGGCTTTTCCCCCACTTCATTGCACTTATTGCTACCTTTATTTCCGCTAATCCTACTTCTTTGTCACACATGCTTCTCTCATCCTCCTTTAGACCCTCTTCAATAAAAGCATTAACCTTCTCCATCGCCAATTTGGAAATGTCTTCTTTTGTATATAACTCTTGGTAAAAGCTACTAGCCTCCTTCATAGAAGCATAGAAAATAGGTGCAGGAGTAGACCATTCGGCCCTTCGAGCCTGCACCGCCATTTAATAAGATCATGGCTGATCATTCCCCCAGTACCCCTTTCCTGCTTTCTCTCCATACCCCTTGACCCCCTTAGCCATAAGGGCCATATCTAACTCCCTCTTGAACATATCCAATGAACTGGCATCAACAACTCTCTGCGGCAGGGAATTCCACAGATTAATAACTCTCTGAGTGAAGAAGTTTCTCCTCATCTCAGTTCTAAATGGCCGACCCCTTATCCTAAGAATATGTCCCTTGGTTCTGGACTTCCCCAACCTCGGGAACATTCTTCCCGCATCTAACCTGTCCAGTCCCGTCAGCATCTTATATGTTTCTATGAGATCCCCTCTCATCCTTCTAAACTCCAGTGCATAAAGACTCAGTTGATTCAGTCTCTCCTCATATGACAGTCCAGCCATCCCTGGAATTAGTCAGGTGAACCTTCGCTGCACTCCCTCAATAGCAAGAACATCCTTCCTCAGATTAGGAGACCAAAACTTAACATAATATTCCAGATGAGGCCTCACTAAGGCCCTGTACAACTGCAGTAAGACCTCCCTGCTCCTATACTCAAATCCCCTAGCTATGAAGGCCAATGTACCATTTGCCTTCTTCACCACCTGCGGTACCTGCATGCCAACTTTCAATGACTGATGAACCATGATAACCAGGTCTCGTTGCACCTCCCCTTTTCCTAATCTGCTGCCATTTAGATAATATTCTGCCTTCGTGTTTTTGCCCCCAAAATGGATAACCTCACATTTATCCACATTATACTGCATCTGCCATGCATTTTCTCACTCACCTAACCTGTCCAAGTCATCCTGCAGTCTCTAAGTGTCCCCCTCACAGCTCACACCACCAGCCAGTTTAGTGTCATCTGCAAACTTGGAGATATTACACTCAATTCCTTCATCCAAATCGTTAATGTATATTGTAAAGAGCTGGGGTCCCAGCACTGAGCCCTGCGGCACTCCACTAGTCACTGCCTGCAATTCTGAAAAGGACCCGTTTATCCCGACTCTCTGCTTCCTGTCTGCCAACTAGTTTTCTATCCACGTCAGTACATTACCCCCAACACCATGCGCTTTGATTTTGCACATCAATCTCTTGTGCGGGACCTTGTCAAAAGCCTTTTGAAAGTCCAAATACACCACATCCACTGGTTCGCCCTTGTCCACTCTGCTAGTTACATCCTCAAAAAATTCCAGAAGATTTGTTGAGCATGATTTCCCTTTCATACATCCATGCTGACTTGGACCGATCCTGTCACTGCTTTCCAAATGCGCTGCTATTTCATCCTTAATGATTGATTCCAACATTTTCCCCACTACTGATATCAGGCTAACCAGTCTATAATTACCCGTTTTCTCTCTCCCTCATAATCTCCCCACTTTCATTAATGATATTTTCCCCAACCTTCAACTCTCCAGTTAATGATAACCTTTGTCGGCAACTTCTCTTCCTCTCGAAAATATCTAGTGCATCTTTCTCCCTCCAATGCATCTTTAGCCTTTGCATGGAGAATTTTTCAGCTTGCAATAATTCCCACTCTTCCTTTAAAACCTTTCTGCTCCCTTATCCACTCCGTCAACTGCTTTACAGCTATCTGTAAACCTTCTGTTTATATTCCTTTCTCGACGCCGTGTAGCTGCTGCTCTTTCCCATAACATACCGAAAAAACTTTTACCTCATATTTGAAATTGTCCCACGAAACTCTTTTTTCTTTCACGAATAAAGGTTCCTTCCGAGCATTCTTTATTATATTTAAAATCTCTTCTTTAAAAGCAATTTCTTTCAGGTACATTGTTTAAAATCTGCACCCCTGGACCGATCTTAACTCTGCTGTTCCTAATTTTAAGAATCAAAGCCAAGTGGTCACTAAAGAATACTTTTTTATAATAAATCTCCATCACCTCAGAATTTAAATCTTCCCGCATTAACACAAAATTATTCGGCTCTGTTTTAAAACATCACTCATACAACCTCTTCTGGAGACCTCCCTTTTATGGGGTTACGATCCCTCCATAAGTCTCTCAAATTTAAATTTGCCATCATTTTTACAATCATCTCTCTGGAGTTATAATTCTTAAAGGCCATCTGGGCTGAAATATCCATCCGAGATAAAAATACATTAAAATCCCGCCTGTGCCTCTGCCACTTCTGTGAATAACCATCGAAAAAACTCACGACGCTTGCAATGGTCATTCAGTGCATAGATATTAAAGAGATCGCAATTCATTTCATCCATTTGTACCTTTAGCTGTAAAAATCTCCCCTCAGTGTTCTTGTCCACCAATGCAATGTTATCTTTTATGGACAAACTCACTAAAACAGCCGCCCCTCTACGGTTATTATTTGCGCAACTTGCAAACACTTCTCCCTTCCAAACTCTCTAGGATATCCTCATCTCAAAAGGTTTCTTGCAGACACAACAGGTCAGTGCCTTTAAAACACTGCATCAACTGCTGCAATTTCTTTTCCCCCTTCAATCCGTTCACATTAATCGAGACCAATGTAATCATTTCTCCTAATAAAAGAAATGTACCTGATAAACTCCCCATCATCATTTAATCTCTGGCACTTCCCTCCTCTCAATTTCCTTCCCAACCTTTTGAGCTGCTGTTGCTTTCTCCTGCAGCCTCTGGATTTTTTCATCTCCTATTTGAACTTTCCCTGCAGTTTTAGACTGCTCCTTACATTAGATTTAGGCTGCGGAACTGCGCCTTCTCCCTCCCTCCTTACCCCTCACTAACCTTTCCCTATCCACATGATGCCCCCCTACCCCCCAATTCAATGTCACCATCCTCCTCTGACTCCTCACTCTCGAGCTCTTCTGTAATCTCCCATCCCTGTTCCCCATCAGGTACATAATTTCCCTTAGAGAGTCCTCCTGCTAACATGGTTTCTCCAACAGTGCCGCTCCCTTCAGCCTCACCTCCACCGCTGACCCTTGCTCCCCGTTTCTTCTCTCTCTGGGACAATGGTGCATCTCCACCCATCTTGCTCCCTTTTGGCGTCTTTGTCTCCCTGCTCCCCTCCAGCTGCCCCTTTAAGGCTCCTGTCTCTTGCACCCTTTCCTCATTTTGCCCCCTCCTCCCTAAGATGTACAGACCCCGTCTCTTTTTGGAGTATTTACACTTACCCCGCACCAGCCTCTGCTCTCCCCATGGACACCTGAAGGTGAGCCATATTATGGCTCGACTCTGCCCTGACCCGGGATGTCCTCCGCTGACTTTGTCCTTCTCCACCATACTTGATATGTTTTCCACCATCCCCATCCTGTTTTTTGCTCCACAATTTTCTGCCTCTTCTTGCACTCTTTCCTCATTCCGTTCGGCGGCTGTGTCCTCCTCCTGCTCTGCTCTTCTGGCCACTCCACTTACATCTCCTGCTCTTTCTCCCATCTCCTCGTTGCTCAAGGAGCTTCCTTTTGCCTCAGACTCACAGCGGGTGGGGCCTTTGCGACAAGGAATAATAAAAGAGATAAGGAACAATAAAGGGGAAAAGTCGCTGGTGGACGTAGTTTATACGTCCCCTAACAGTAGCTACACTGTTGGATGGAGTACAGATCAAGTAATAAAGGAACGGCAATAATCATGGGTGATTTTAACTTTCATATTGATTGGACAAAGTGAAAGGTAGCCTTGAGGAGGAGTTCATAGCGCATATACGGGATAGTTTCTGTTATGTATGCATTCTACTGCCACCAGAGGGCATATCTGTTGGAGTCCCAAGGGATCCCAGCATCCCTTGGGAGCACTGTATATAAACAGGTCTCCCATGCTGTAGCAGTACTCTGGAGTTAGAATAAAGAGATTAAGGTCAGAGTTACCCATGTCTACAGTACTCAATTACATTGCTTTATTTGAGAGTAACAACTGGCGATGAGATAACGAACCATCACGCAAAAATGCAGAGAACTGTTGGTATCCTGGAGAAATTCTCAGAAGGGGATGATTGGGAAGCCTTCGTGGGGCGACTCGACCAATACTTCGTGGCCAACGAGCTGGAAGGGAATGTGAACGCTGCCAAATGAAGGGTGATCCTCCTCACCGTCTGTGGGGCAACAACCTATGGCCTCATGATGAATCTTCTTGCTCCGGTGAAACCAACAACCAAATTGTATGAAGAACTGTGTACGCTGGTCCGGGAGCATGTAAATCCTAAGGAGAGCGTTCTGATGGCAAGATTATCGATTTTACTCATGTCAACGGTCTGAAGGCCAGGAAGTGGTGAGCTACGACGCCAAACTAAGGCACCTTGTAGGACATTGCAAATTCGATGGATTCTTGGAACAAATGTTAAAAGACTTTTTTGTGCTTGGCATTGGCCATGAGATTATCCTCCGCAAACTATTGACTATTAAAACACCGAACCTGAGCAAAGCCATAACGATAGCCCAGGCATTTATGTCCCTCAGCAATAACACCAAACAAATTTTGCAGCATAAAGATGCTTCGGCAAGTACTGTACGCAAAATAACGTCGTTTTCAGGCAGGAATGCATATGGCAGAACATACAAGCCTGCAGCTGCACGACCTCAAATGACTCAGAGTCTGCCATCAAGCGTGAATGCGAGGCAGTTGACACCTTGTTGGCGCTGCGGAGGTGATCATCGAGCTCATCAATGCCACTTCAAACATTATGTGTGCAAAGGCTGTGGAACAATGGGACACCTCCAGCGAATGAGCAGATGAGCAGCAAACCCTGCAAACCACCACGTTGCAGAGGAAGACCGATCTATGGTGGATCAAACTGAACTAGAGACTCAAACCGAGGAGGCAGAAGTGTACGGGGTACATACCTTCACCACGAAATGTCCACCGATCATGTTAAAAGTTGAACTGAACGGAATTCCAGTATCCATGGAATTGGACATGGGCACTGTAAAGTCCTGTCCCCTCAGTACAGATTCACACGAGGCATGTAGTGAAGTCAAGGTCACTCTGGACCTGCACCTTTATTTCACAGCTCTGGAATGCTGCACTTGCCTGCCCTTATATACCTGTCTCTTGCAAGTGCACCCCTGGTGGTAAGGTATGCTGGTGGTTATAGGTCATATCTTATTACAGTCATGTATAGCATGTTAGGATACAGTTATATATAATAATGTAAGATGCATGACAGGCACGAGTCAATCCATCATGAGCAAAAAGGCCTTCGACAGGCTGTGGTGCAACAAGGCACATGGCCCAAGCTGAGCCCCATTCATGCCAAGCTGAGAACTTACACTAAAGAGCTGATCCCTGTAATTGGCAGAGCAACAGTAAAAGTCGCCATGATGGAGTAGTGCACGAACTACCGCTATGGATTGTACCAGGAGATGGCCCCACACTGTTCGGCAGAAGCTGGCTGGGAAAAATCCGCTGGAACTGGGACGACATCCGAGCACTTTCGTCCGTCAACGATGCCTCATGTGCCCAAGTTCTGAGCAAGTTTCCAGGCATCGAAAATTTTGCTGGGGCGAAGGTGCAGATCCACTTGATTCCCTGTACACAACCCATCCACCACAAGGCACGGGCGGTGCCATACATGATGCAAGAGAAAGTGGAGATCGAGCTGGACTGGCTGCAACAAGAGGGCATCATCGCGCCGGTGGAGTTCAACGAGTGGGCCAGTCCGATTGTTCCGGTTCTCAAGGGCAATGGCACGGTCAGAATTTGTGGGGAATATAAAGTAACGATTAACCGTTCTTCGCTGCAGGACCAGTACCCGCTACCCAAGGCAGACGACCTATTTGCGACACAGGCAAGAGGGAAGACGTTCACCAAGTTGGACCTGACCTCTGCCTACATGACACAGGAGCTGGCGGAACCTTTGAAAGGCCTCACCTGCATCAACACGCACAAAGGTCTGCTCATCTACAATAGATGCCCGTTTGGGATTCGATCGGCCATGGCTATTTTTCAAAGGAACATGGAGAGCCTGCTAAAGTTGGTTCCGTGCACCGTGGTTTTCCAGGACAACATATTGATCACAGGTCGGGACACCATCGAACACTTGAAGAACCTGGAAGAGGTTCTAAGTCGGCTAGATCGCGTGGGACTCGGGTTGAACCACTCGAAGTGTGTTTTCCTGGCGCCAGAGATCGAGTTCTTAGGGAGAAGAAGCGCGGCAGACGGCATCAGACTCACCGACGCCAAGACAGGGGCCATCAAGAACGCGTCGAGACCACAGAACGTGACGGAGCTGCTGTCGTTCCTGGGACTCCTCAATTATTTTGGTAATTTCCTACCCGGGTTAAGCACCTTGCTAGAACCTCGACACATGTTGCTACACAAGGGAGATGACTGGGTATGGGGGAAATTGCAAAAAACTGCTGTTGAGAAAGCCAGAAATCTGTTATGTTCCAACAGACTGCTTGTTCTGTATGACCCATGTAAACGTTTAGTGCTAGCTTGCGATGTGTCTTCCTACGAGGTTGGGTGTGTGTTACAACAAGCAAACAAGTTGGGAACATTGGAACTGGTCGCTTATGCGTCCAGGAGCTTGTCCAAGGCTGAAAGGGCCTACAGAATGATTGAGAAAGAAGCTCTGGCATGCATTTACGGGGGGAAAAAAATGCACCAGTATCTGTTTGGGCTTAAGTTCGAGTTAGAAACTGACCATAAGCCGCTCATATCACTGTTCTCAGAGAATAAAGGTATTAATACAAATGCCTCTGCTCGCATCCAAAGATGGGCGCTCACGCTGTCTGCACATAACTATGTAATTCGCCACAGGCCAGGCACAGAGAACTGCGCTGAAGCCCTCAGTCGGCTACCATTGCCCACCACCAGGTTGGAAATGGCACAGCCTGAAGACCTGCTCTTGGTGATGGATGCATTTGAAAACAAAAAGTCATCCGTTGCAGATCAGGACCTGGACCAACCAGGATCCTTTACTGTCCCTTGTAAAAAAAAAACTGTGTCCTTCATGGGAGCTGGTCCAGCATCCCAGCGGAGATGCTTGAAGAGATCAAGCCGTTCCAGTGGCACAAAAACGAAATGTCCATACAGGGAGGACTGTCTTTTGTGGGGTAATCACGTGGTTTTGCCCAAGAAAGGCAGGGAAATGTTCATACGTGACCTACACAGCACCCACCCAGGTATAGTAATGATTAAAGCTATAGCCAGATCCCATGTGTGATGGCCTGGCATCGACTCGGATTTGGAGTCTTGCATGTGCCAATGCAACACTTGCTCTCAACTGAGCAATGCACCCAGAGAGGCACCGCTAAGTTTGTGGTCAAACCGTGACCTAGGATCCACGTTGACTTCACTGACCCATTTCTAGGCAAAATGTTCTTGGTTGTTATGGATGCTTATTCAAAATGGATTGAGTGTGTAATAATGTCTGTAAGCACATCCACTGCCACCATCGAAAACCTACGAGCCATATTTGCCACGCACGGCCTGCCTGATGTCCTTGTCAGCGACAATGAGCCGTGCTTCACCAGCGCTGAATTCAAGGAATTCATGACCCGCAATGGGATCAAGCACGTCACATCTGCCACGTTCAAGCCCCCATCCAACGGCCCGGCAGAATGGGCAGTCCAAACCATCAAGCAAAGCTTAAAACGCATGTCGAAAGGCTCCCTGCAGACCCGCCTGTCCCGAGTCCTGCTCAGCTACTGCACTAGACCCCACTCGGTCACCGGGGTTCCCCCTGCCGAATTACTCATGAAAAGGGCACTTAAAACAAGGCTCTCTCTAGTCCACCCTGATCTCCATGATCATGCCAAAGGCAGGCGGCATCCACAAAGCATATACCATGATCGCGCAAATTTGTCACGCGATATTGAAGTCAATGACCCTGTATTTCTACTCAACTATGGACATGGTCCCAAATGGCTTGCTGGCACTGTCATAGCCAAAGAAAGGAGTAGGGTGTTTCAGGTCAAACTCGCAAATGGACTAACTTGCTGAAAGCATTTGGACCAAACCTAACTGTGGTTCACAGATGGCCACGAGCAACCTGAAGAGGACACCACCAACTTCAACCCTCTGACACACACACAAGTGGCAATCGACATCACAGTTGACCACGAAGCTGAACTCATCATCCCCAGCAGCCCAACAAGGCCAGCTGTGCAGCAGCCCAGCGAAGGCCCAACCAATTCACCCACACCTGTGTTTGTACCACGACGATCAACTAGGGAGCTGAAAGCCCCAGATCATCTCACCCTGTAAATAAGAGTACTATTGACTTTGGGGGGGGGGGGGGGGAGTGATGTTATGTATGCAACACTATGTAACCAGCATTCTATCACCACCAGAGGGCGCAAGTGTTGGAGTCCCAAGGGATCTCAGCATCCCTTGGGAGCACTGTATATAAGCAGGCCTCCCATGCTGTACCAGTACTCTGGAGTTAGAATAAAGAGACTAAGGTCACACTTACTCACGTCTACAGTACTCAGTCACATTGCTTTATTCGAGACATAACAGTATCCTTGAACAGTACGTTGCGGAACAAATGATCTTGTAGTAAAAGATCCTCTAGGAATGAGTGACCATAATATGGTTGAATTTCAAATTCAGTTGGAGGGTGAGAAAGTTGGTTCTCATACCAGGGTCCTAAGCTTTAATAAAGGAGACTACAAAGGTATGAGGGCACAGTTGGCTTGACCATTGGAGGCGGATTTGAATGGTGCTGACCTTATGTGCTTGATACCATTGAGTCTCATAAACTCTTGAAACTCCAAACTCGTGAAGCACGATCCGTTGTCGCTCATAACGATGTTGGGCAGACCATGAGTGGCGAACATGACACAAAGGCTCTCAATGGTGGCTGTGGATGTGCTGGATGACATGATTACACATTCTATCCATGTGGAATACACATCCACCACCACCAAAAACATTTTGCCCAGGAAAGGACCCGCATAGTCGATGTGGATCCTCAACCATGGTTTGGATGGCCACGACCACAGACTTAGCGGAGATTCCACTGGTGCATTGCTTAACTGCATGCAAGTGTTGCACTGATGCACACATGACTCCAAATCAGAGTCAATGCCAGGCCACCAAACGTGAGACCTGGCAATGGCCTTCATCATCACAATACCGGGATGGGTACTGTGTAATTCCCTTACAAATCTCTCCCTGCCTTTCTTGGGCATAACTACACGATTACCCCATAGCAAACAATCAGATTGAATGGATAGTTTGTTTTTGCGACGGTTGTATGGTTTGGTCTCATCACACACTTCCCTGGGAATGGCCGACCAATCACCACTAAGGACACAACGTTTTACAACCGATAAGATCGGATCCTGGCTGCTCCAGATCCTAACTTGCTGAGCAATGAAAGGCGATCTTTCACTCTCAAAGGCATCCATGACCAACAGTAGGTCTGTGGGCTGTGGCGTTTCCACCTCCAGTGTGGGCAACGGTAAATGGCTCAGTGCATCGGCACAATTCTCGGTGCCAAGTCTATGGCGAATGACATAATCATCGGCAGATAATGTCAGCGCCCACCTCTGGATGTGGGACGACGCATTGGTATTGATACCTCTATGCTCTGAAAACATAGATATGGGCGGCTTGTGATCGGTTTCAAGCTCGAAACGAAGCCCAAACAGATACTGGTGCATCTTTTTAACCCCATTTACACAGGCTAAGGCTTCTTTCTCTACCATGCTGTAGGTTCTTTCCGCTTTAGACATGCTTCCCGACACATACGTAACGGGTTGTAATTTGCCCAACTCATTGGATTGTTGGAGCACGCAATCAACCCCATGTGATGAAGCGTCAAAGGCCAATACTAAACACTTGCACGGGTCATAATGTAGCAGCAATTTGTTGGAACAAAGCAGATTTCTAGCCTTCTCGAAGATCCTGTCTTGAGATACACCTCAAACCCTGTTGTCTTTTCTGAGCAGCATGTGCAGTGGCTCTAATAATGTACTCAATTTAGGTAAGAAATGACCGAAGTAGTTGAGAAGACCAAGGAACAAACCATTCTGGGGTCTGGGTGCATTTTTGATGGCCTCTGTTTTGGAATCCATAGGCCTGATGCCATCTGTAGCAATCTTCCTTCCCAGGAATTCAACTTCCAATGCCATAAAGACGCACTTTGAACATTTCAGCCTGAGCCCCACTTGTCCAGACGACGTAGAACCTCTTCCAGGTTGTGCAGGTGTTCAGCAGTGTCACAACCTGTGACCAGAATATTGTCTTGGAACACCACGGTTCTAGGGACGGACTTCAGTAAACTCTCCATGTTTCTCTGAAATATGGCTGCAGCCGAGTGAATTCCGAAAGGACACCTGTTGTAAATGAACAGCCCTTTATGCGTATTCATGCACATAAGTTTCTTTGATGATTTGACAAGCTCCTGTGTCAAATAGGCCATTGTCAGATCTAATTTGGTGAATGACTTTCCCCCGGCTAACGTTGCAAATGGGTCATCAGCCTTTGGTAACGGGTACTGATCCTGTTTCAAAACTCAGTTGATCGTAACTGTTAAGTCTTGGATGAGGGGTCAGACTAGATACTGCAAGCTCAAAGTAAATGTGACTGTAGTCCTTTGTTACAGATCTCAGAGTGCCTCTCCAGCCTGTGAGGCCTCCTTATATACACTCCCCCTCCAAAGTCAATAGCGTAACTATTTACAATGTGAGTCGATCTGGGGCCTTCCTTTCCCTGGTTGATCGTGTCGGTGCAAATGCTGGTGTTGGTGAGTCGTTTGTTGGGCCTTCGCTGGGCTGCTGCGCAGCTGGCCTTGCTGGACTGCTGGGGGTGGTGAGTCTTGCTGGGCTGCTGCGGGTGATGGATTCTGCTTCATGGTCAACCGCTGGGTCAGTTGCCACTTGTGTGTGTGTGTTGGAGAGTCAAAAAAGGTAGAGTCTATTGTGGGTTGTTCTGGATAGTCCATAAATCTGAGTTCGGTTTGGTCCAAGTGTTTTCTGCAGGTGAGACCATTTGCGAGTTTGACCGCAAACACCCTACTCCCCTCTTTGGCCAAAACAGTGCCAGCAATCCACTTGGGACCTTGTCCATAGTTCAACACAAATACATGATCATTTACTTCAATTTCGCGTGACATATTTGCGTGATCATGAAATGTATTCTGTTGAAGCCGCCTGCTCTCTACCTGTTCGTGTAGATCAGAGTGGACTAACGAGAGCCTTATCTTAAGTGCCCTTTTCATGAGCAGTTCAGCGGGAGGGACTCTGGTGAGCGAGTGAGGTCTTGTGCGGTAACTAAGTAGGACTCGGGATAAGCGAGTCTGCAGTGAGCCTTCAGTTACCCTTTTCAAGCTCTGCTTGATTGTTTGAACTGCTCGTTCTGGTGACCATTGGACGCTGGCTTAAGCGGGGCAGACGTGACATGTTTGATCCCATTGCGGGTCATGAACTCCTTGAACTCGGCACTGGTAAAGCACGGCCCATTGTCACTTACAAGGACATCAGGCAGGCCGTGCATGGCAAACATGGTCCGTAGGTTTTCAATGGCGGCAGCGGATGTGCTTGCCGACATTATCACACATTCAATCCACTTGGAGTACGCATCTACAACCACTAAAAATATTTTTCCCAAGTATGGGCCTACATAGTCGACATGAACCCTAGGTCACGGTTTGGAGGGCCAAGACCATAAACTTAGTGGTGCCTCCCTGGGTGCATTGCTTACCTGTGAACATGTATTACATTTGTGCACACAGGACTCTAAGTCTGCATCGATACCGGGCCACCACACGTGGGATCTGGCTATCGCTTTCATCATTACAATGCCTGGGTGGGTACTGTGGAGATCACTAATGAAAGTGTCTCTGCCCTTTTTTGGCACAACTACCCGATTACCCCATAGGAGGCAGTCTGCAGAACCTAGAGGAGACATTTCATCTTTGCGCCGCTGGTACGGCTTTATTTCTTCCTGCATCTCTAACCGGACACTAGACCAACTTCTGTGGAGCACACAGTTTTTTACTAAGGACAGTAAGGGGTCCTGGCTCGTCCAGGTTCTAATCTGTCGGGAGATAACAGGTGATTGCTCACTCTCGAATGATTCCATTACCATAACTAAATCTGCCGGCTGTGCCATCTCCACCCCGGTGGTGAGCAATGGTAACCTACTGAGAGCATCGGCACAGTTTTCTGTGCCTGGCCTGCGGTGGATGGCGTAGTT
This sequence comes from Pristiophorus japonicus, assembly GCF_044704955.1. Taxonomy (NCBI): domain Eukaryota; kingdom Metazoa; phylum Chordata; class Chondrichthyes; family Pristiophoridae; genus Pristiophorus; species Pristiophorus japonicus. Next base: position 82,555,574 of record NC_091987.1, on the reverse strand, counting down.
GTACGCAGACAATGTGAGCGCCCATCTCTGGATGTGGGCCGATGCATTCGTATTTATCCCCTTATTTTCAGAAAAGAGGGATATAAGTGGCTTGTGGTCGGTTTCCAATTCAAATTTGAGCCCGAACAGATATTGATGCATTTTCTTTACCCCATAAATACACGCTAACGCTTCTTTTTCGATCATACTGTAGGCTCTCTGGGCCTTAGACAGACTTCTGGATGCATAAGCAACCGGTTGCAATTTCCCAAATTCATTAGCTTGTTGCAATACACACCCGACTCCGTATTACGATGCATCACATGCTAGTACCAAACGTTTACATGGATCGTGCAACACAAGCAATTTGTTTGAACATAACAGCTTCCTAGCTTTCTCAATGGCATTTTCTTGGCTTTTACCCCATACCCATTCATCTCCTTTACGCAATAAAGAGTGCAGGGGTTCTAACAATGTGCCAAGACCCGGTAAGAAGTTACCAAAATAGTTCAGGAGTGCTAGAAACGAGCACAGCTCCATCATGTTCTGTGGTCTTGGTGCATTTTTGATTGCCTCCGTCTTCGAATCGGTGGGCCTGATGCCATCCGCTGCCATTTTTCTCTCCAGGAACTCCACTTCAGGCGCCAGGAAAACACACTTCGAGCGTTTTAGCCTGAGCCCCATACGATTAAGCCGACTAAGAATCTCCTCCAGGTTCTGCAAGTGCTCGACGGTGTCCTGACCTGTAACCAAGATGTCGTCCTGGAAGACTATGGTGCGCGGGACCGACTTCAGCAAGCTTCCCATGTTCCTCTGTAATATCGCCACGGCCGATCGAATCCCAAACGGACATCTGTTGTAAACGAAAGACCTTTGTGCGTGTTGATGCAGGTGAGGCCTTTCGAAGATTCCTCCAGCTACTGCATCATGTAGGCCGAGGTCAAGTCCAGCTTCGTGAATGTTTTCCCTCCCACCAGCGTTGCAAATAGGTCGTCTGCCTTTGGTAGTGGCTATTGATCCTGCAGTGAGAAACGATTGATAGTTACTTTGTAATCACCACAGATTCTGACAGTGCCGTCTCCCTTGAGAACTGGAAAAATCGGACTGGCCCACTCATTGAATTCGATCAGCGAAATGATGCCCTCTCATTGCAGCCTGTTCAGCTCGATCTCCACCCTCTCTCTCATCATGTAAGGTATCGCTCTCATCTTGTGATGGATGGGTCGCACCCCCGGAAATAAAAGGATCTGCACTTTTGCTCCTCGGAACTTCCTGATGCCTGGTTCGAACAGCGAGGGGAACTAGCTTAGAATCTGGGCACATGAGGTGTCGTCGACGGACGAAAGCACTCGGACATCGTCCCAGTTCCAGCATATCTTTTCCAGCCAGCTCCTGCCGAACAGCGTGGGGCAATCGACCGGTACCACCCAGAGTGTTAAATCGTGCACCGCTCCATCGTAGGAGACCTTTACGGTAGCACTGCCAATTACGGGAATCAGTTCCTTTGTGAACGTTCTGAGTTTGGTACGAATGGGAGTCAGGACTGGCCTTGAAGCCTTATTGGACCACAACTTATCGAAAGTCTTTTTACTCATTATGGACTGGCTTGCGACCGTGTCCAGCTCCATGGACACCGGGAGACCATTTAATTCAACCTTCAGCGTTATCAGGGGACACTTTGTGGTAAATGTGTGCACCCCATATACCTCTGCCTCCTTGGTTTGAGGCTCTGATTCATCATGATCCACTGTGGATCTGTCCTCCTCTGCAACATGGTGGTTTGCAGGATTAGCAGGGTTTGCAACTCGCCTGCACATACGTTGCAGGTGTCCCATTGTTCCACAGCCCTTGCAAATGTATCCTTTGAAGTGGCATGAATGGAATCGATGATCACCCCCCACAGCGCCAACAAGGTGTTAATTGCCTTGTATTCGCCACCCTTGATGGCGGACTCTGAGTCATCTGCGGACGTGCAGCTACAGGTGTGTCAGTCCTGCCATGTACATTTCGATTCGAAAACAACATTACTTTGTTCACAGTACTTGCAGCAGCACTAGTGTGCTGGGAAATTTGCTTGGTATTGTCACTGGTGGAGCTAAACGCCTGGGCTATGGCTATGGCTTTACTCAAGGTTGGGGTCTCTGCAGTCAAAAGATTGCAAAGTATTACTTCATGGCCAATGCCAAGTACAAAGAAGTCCCTGGGCATATGCTCCAAGTGTCCTTCAAATTCGCAATGCCCTGCAAGAAGCCTTAGCTCGGTGACGTAGCTCGCCACTTCCTGGCCTTCAGACCTCTTGTACATGTAGAACCGATACCTCGCCATCAGAACGCTTTCTTTCTGGTTTAGTTGCTCCTGGACCAGTGCGCACAACTCATCGTATGACTTGTCTCTGGGTTTTGCTGGAGCGAGCAGGTTTTTCATGAGGCCATACGTTGGTGCCCCGCAAACGGTGAGAACGATCGCCCTTCGTTTGGCAGCGTTCGCTTCTCCTTCCAGCTCGTTGGCCATGAAGTATTGGTCAAGTCGCTCCACAAAGGTTTCCCAATTATCTCCCTCCGAAAATTTCTCCAGGATGCCCACAGTTCTCTGTGTTGTTGCGTTGGGGTTCGTCATCTGTATCCCATCGCCAGTTGTTAAGTCTTGGATGAGAAGTCAGACTAGATACTGCAAGCTCAAAGTAAGTGTGACCGTAATCCTTTATTACAGATCTCAGAGTGCCTCTCCCGCCTGTGAGGCCTCCTTATATACAGGTGCTCCCAAGGGATTGTGGGATCCCTTGGGACTCCAGGGGATACGCCCTCTGGTGGTTAGACATGGTATTTACAGGTTTACATACATAACAGTAACCTTGTAGTCTCCACAAATCCTGACAGTGCCATCACTCTTCAGCACAGGAACAATGGGACTAGCCCATTCGTTAAATTCGACCGGTGAAATGGCCCCTTCACGTTGGAGTCTGTCCAGCTCGATTTCGACCTTGTCCCTCATCATGTACAGGATCGCCCAAGCTTTGTGATGGATGGGTCTTGCATCCGAGTCCAGATGGATCTGCAACTTGGCTCCCGTGAAGTTGCCGATGCCGGGTTCAAACAACGAGGGGAATTTGCTCAGCACTTGAGCGCACAAAGCGTCATTCACCGATGACAAAGCTTGAATATCGTTCCAGTTCCACTTTATTTTTTTGAGCCAACTCCTGCCGAACAGTGTTGGACCATTGCCTGGAACGATCCACAGCGATACATTGACTGTTGCACTGTCAATCACTGGTATGAGTTCTTTGATGTAGGTACGCAATTTTGCATTTATTGGACACAGCTTGGGTTTCACGGCCTTGGTGTCCCACAGCTTTTCGAGAGTCCTCTGGCTCATAATTGACTGACTCGCACCCGTGTCTATTTCCATAGATAAAGGCACGCCGTTCAATTTTACTTCAATCATTATCGGTTGGCTCTTTGTCAGGAACGAATGTACACTATACACTTCCTCCTCGGTTATCTCGGGTTGCATTGCCGGATCTGCTCCGGATCGGTCATCATCATCCACGTGGTGTGTCGCAGCAGGCTTGCTGAGCTGCGGATACATCCGCTGAAGGTGCCCCATTTTCGCACAGTCTCTACAAATATACTGTCAGAAACGGCACTGGTGAGGCCGATGATTGCCACCACAATGTCAACAGGGTGAAATCGGATTCATGCCCAATGGCGGACTTCGAGCAGCTACAGGTTTCACAAACACATTCGGGTAGGCCCTGCCAGGTGAAGCTCTGCCAACCGATGACACAATCTGGTGCACAGTACTTGCTGTGGAGTTCCGACTCTGCGAGGACATCTGCTTTGTACTATCGATCGTGGTCAGGCAAGCCTGGGCGATCGTGATGGCCCTGCTCAGATCCAGCATCTCCACAGCCAACAGCTTCTGCAAGATCACCTCGTGGTTTATGCCTATTACAAAGACGTCGCTGTGATATATTCACAGAGCACAGCACACACAGCTTCCTAACATGGCAGGCAGCTCTCTCGGAAGTCTCCGGAAATCTGCCTAGTTCTGTTTATTATTAACCCTGCACTTGCAGTACACAATACGTCCACATCCCCAGTGTGGAGCTACAAACATTACAAGCTTACAGACATTACAGTCGCCCATTCTCTGCTGGATTTGTTTCCAGTGCATTGGATTTAGGATTAGCTACTGGTGTATCAAAACTATCTGATGAGTCAGAAATAATTGAATCATTCCCATCTTCAACTCCTTCCATGTCTGCAGGTAAAATATGATCAATATGAACAAACCTAACCTGTCCATTATCAAACATCTTTACCAAATATGTGCGAGGACCACATATCTTCACCACTCTTCCTGGTAACCACTTTAACCATTTATGGTGATGATTCTTCACTCTCACCTTCTGGTTTAATTTCACACTTCTCTCTTTTACTCTACCTTTTTCATGATCCTCTTTCTGTCTTAATTGTGTCTCTTCTACAGACTGTGCCAAATTTGGCTTTAACAACGAGAACCTGGTTCGTGGCTGTCGTTTGAGAAACAACTCTGCTGGTCTTCTACCAGTAGTTGTATGAGGAGTATTTCGATATGTAATCAAAAAATTTGCCAATTTGTGATCCAATGACAACTGTCGTTTCCTTGGATTAGAATGTGTTTTATGAGGGCACGTTTTACAATTTGTACAGTGCGCTCTGCTGCACCATTCGAAGCTGGATGGTACGGTGGAATCTTGGTATGTTTCACACCATTTTTGCTCATGAATTGTGCAAATTCTTCTGAACGAAATTGTGGTCCATTATCCAAAACAATTTTTTCAGGGAGGCTAAATGCAGAAAATAATTTTCGTAAAATGTCCAATGTTTTACTTGTTGTTATTTTCCACATTGGAAACACCTCAACCCACTTCGAATGGCTATCAATCACAATGAACAATTGTTGTCCTTCGAACTCAGCAAAATCAATATGTAGCCTTTGCAATGCCCTGGGAGGCCATTTCCATGGGTGTAATGGTACAGGTGGTGGTTGCTTGCTTACCGATTGACATGTCATAGAAACATTGAAAATAGGTGCAGGAGTAGGCCATTTGGCCCTTCTAGCCTGCACCGTCATTCAATGAGTTCATGGCTGAACATGCAACTTCAGTACCCCATTCCTGCTTTCTCGCCATACCCCTTGATCCTCCTAGTAGTAAGGACTTCATTTAACTCCTTTTTGAATATATTTAGTGAATTGGCCTCAACAACTTTCTGTGGTAGAGAATTCCACAGGTTCACCACTCTCTGGGTGAAGAAGTTTCTCCTCATCTCGGTCCTAAATGGCTTACCCCTTATCCCTAGACTGTGACCCCTGGTTCTGGACTTCCCCAACATTGGGAACATTTTTCCTGCATCTAACCTGTCTAAACCCATCAGAATTTTAAACGTTTCTATGAGGTCCCCTCTCATTCTTCTGAACTCCAGTGAATACAAGCCCAGTTGATCCAGTCTTTCTTGATAGGTCAGTCCCGCCATCCCGGGAATCAGTCTGGTGAACCTTCGCTGCACTCCCTCAACAGCAAGAATGTCCTTCCTCAGGTTAGGAGACCAAAACTGTACACAATACTCCAGGTGTGGCCTCACCAAGGCCCTGTACAACTGTAGCAACACCTCCCTGCCCCTGTACTCAAATCACCTCGCTATGAAGGCCAACATGCCATTTGCTTTCTTAACCGCCTGCTGTACCTGCATGCCAACCTTCAATGACTGATGTACCATGACACCCAGGTCTCGTTGCACCTCCCCTTTTCCTAATCTGTCACCATTCAGATAATAGTCTGTCTTTCTGTTTTTACCCCCAAAGTGGATAACCTCACATTTATCCACATTATACTTCATCTGTCATGCATTTTCCCACTCACCTAACCTATCCAAGTCGCTCTGCAGCCTCATAGCATCCTCCTCGCAGCTCACACTGCCACCCAACTTAGTGTCATCCGCAAATTTGGAGATTCTACATTTAATCCCCTCGTCTAAATCATTAATGTACAGTGTAAACAGCTGGGGCCCCAGCACAGAACCTTGCGGTACCCCACTAGTCACTGCCTGCCATTCTGAAAAGTACCCATTTACTCCTACTCTTTGCTTCCTGTCTGACAACCAGTTCTCAATCCATGTCAGCACACTACCCCCAATCCCATGTGCTTTAACTTTGCACATTAATCTCTTGTGTGGGACCTTGTCGAAAGCCTTCTGAGAGTCCAAATATACCACATCAACTGGTTCTCCCTTGTCCACTCTACTGGAAACATCCTCAAAAAATTCCAGAAGATTTGTCAAGCATGATTTCCCTTACACAAATCTATGCTGACTTGAACCTATCATGTCACCTCTTTCCAAATGCGCTGCTATGACATCCTTAATAATTGATTCCATCATTTTACCCACTACCGATGTCAGGCTGACCAGTCTATAATTCCCTGTTTTCTCTCTCCCTCCTTTTTTTAAAAGTGGGGTTACATTGGCTACCCTCCACTCGATAGGAACTGATCCAGAGTCAATGGAATGTTGGAAAATGACTGTCAATGCATCTGCTATTTCCATGGCCACCTCCTTAAGTACTCTGGGATGCAGTCCATCAGGCCCTGGGGATTTATCGGCCTTCAATCCCATCAATTTCCCCAACACAATTTCCCGACTAATAAGGATTTCCCTCAGTTCCTCCTCCTTACTAGACCCTCTGACCCCTTTTATATCCGGAAGGTTGTTTGTGTCCTCCTTAGTGAATACCGAACCAAAGTACTTGTCCAATTGGTCCGCCATTTCTTTGTTCCCCGTTATGACTTCCCCTGATTCTGACTCCAGGGGACCTACGTTTGTCTTTACTAACCTTTTTCTCTTTACATATCTATAGAAACTTTTTACAATCCGTCTTAATGTTCCCTGCAAGCTTCTTCTCGTACTCCATTTTCCCTGCCCTAATCAAACTCTTTGTCCTCCTCTGCTGAGTTCTAAATTTCTCCCAGTCCCCGGGTTCGCTGCTATTTCTGGCCAATTTGTATGCCACTTCCTTGGCTTTAATACTATCCCTGATTTCCCTTGATAGCCACGGTTGAGCCACCTTCCCTTTTTTATTTTTACGCCAGACAGGAATGTACAATTGTTGTAGTTCATCCATGCGGTCTCTAAATGTCTGCCATTGCCCATCCACAGTCCACCCCTTAAGTATCATTCGCCAATCTATCCTAGCCAATTCACGCCTCATACCTTCAAAGTTAGCCTTCTTTAAGTTCTGGACCATGGTCTCTGAATTAACTGTTTCATTCTCCATCCTAATGCAGAATTCCACCATATTATGATCACTCTTCCCCAAGGGGCCTCGCACAACGAGATTGCTAATTAATCCTCTCTCATTACACAACACTCAGTCTAAGATGGCCTCCCCCCTAGTTGGTTCCTCGACATATTGGTCTAGAAAACCATCCCTTATGCACTCCAGGAAATCCTCCTCCACCGTATTGCTTCCAGTTTGGTTAGCCCAATCTATGTGCATATTAAAGTCACCCATTATAACTGCTGCACCTTTATTGCATGCACCCCTAATTTCCTGTTTGATGCCCTCCCCAACATCACTACTACTGTTTGGAGGTCTGTACACAACTCCCACTAATGTTTTTTGCCCTTTGGTGTTCAGCAGCTCTACCCATATAGATTCCACATCATCCAAGCTAATGTCCTTCCTAACTATTGCATTAATCTCCTCCTTAACCAGCAATGCTACCCCACCTCCTTTTCCTTTTATTCTATCCTTCCTGAATGTTGAATACCCCTGGATGTTGAGTTCCCAGTCCTGATCATCCTGGAGCCACGTCTCTGTAATCCCAATCACATCATATTTGTTAACATCTATTTGCACAGTTAATTCATCCACCTTATTACGGATACTCCTTGCATTAAGACACAAAGCCTTCAGGCTTGTTTTTGTAACACCCTTTGTCCTTTTAGAATTTTGTTGTACAGTGGCCCTTTTTGTTCTTTGCCTTGGGTTTCTCTGCCCTCCACTTTTCCTCATCTCCTTTCTGTCTTTTGCTTTTGTCTCCTTTTTGTTTCCCTCTGTCTCCCTCCATTGGTTCCCATCCCCCTGCCATATTAGTTTACCTCCTCCCCAACAGCACTAGCAAACACTCCCCCTAGGACATTGGTTCCGGTCCTTCCCAGGTGCAGACCGTCCGGTTTGTACTGGTCCCACCTCCCCCAGAACCGGTTCCAATGCCCCAGGAATTTGATACACTGATTCATGATGTACTCTCTATCTTTATCAAGATCTGGCCATCATAAATAATTGCGTGCAAAACTCTTGGTCAAGCACATTCCTAGGTGCTGGTCATGGAGGTCTCCTAATAATTTGGACCTGAATTTATTTGGTATAACCACTCTTGCACCCCACATGATACAATTTTTTTCGCTGATAATTTATTCCTACGAATGAAGAATGGATGTGTATCTTTGTCTGTTCCCTGGTTTGGCCAATCATTTGCAATGTAATCATGCACCTTTGACATCACTGGGTCACGTTTGGTTGCTCTACCAATCTCTTCAGTTGTGACTGGCAGTTCATCAATGTATGAAAAATAAAACACTTCTTCCCTTTCGAGTGTAACATGTGATGGGGAAGGCAATCTAGACATTACATCAGCATTACTGTGATCAGCTGATCGTCTGTATTCAACATCATATGTATATGCTGACAAAATCAAAGCCCATCTCTGCATTCGGGCTGCAGCTAATGGTGGAACTGGGGACTTTGGATGGAGGATTGCTGTTAGGGGCTTCTGGTCCGTAACGATGGTAAACTTATGACCATACAAGTATTTGTGAAACTTCTTGACCCAAAAATTTATGGCAAAGCTTCCCTTTTAATTTGCGCATAATTACTCTCACTGACACTGAGAGTGTGTGAAGCAAAAGCAATTGGTCTCTCCTCCCCACTACTTAATACATGAGAGATTACTGCCCCAACTCCATACGGAAAGGCATCACATGCTAGCTTAATCTCCTTAGATATGTCACAGTGAACTAACATGGTGCTCTCTACCAATTTGCTTTTCCACTCCTTGAATGCTGTATCGCATTCTTTTGACCACTTCCAATGGACCTGTTTTTTCAATAGTTCATTCAGTGGATGTAATACTGTAGCCAAATTTGGTAGGAACTTCCCATAATAGTTCAAAAGACCCAAGAATGAACGAAGTTCAGTGACATTCCTGGGAGTGGGTGCATTTCTAATTGCATCCAATTTTTCCATAGTTGGATGTAAACCATCTTTGTCTACTCTGTACCCTAAGTACGCCACTGAATTTTTAAATAACTCACGCTTACGAGCAGACACTCGTACTCTGTGCTCCTCTAGCCGTTTGAGGACTTCATTCAATATGTTATTATGAATTTTCCTATTTGGTGCTGAAATTAGTATGTCATCCAAATAACATACTACCCCTTCAATACCTTGCAAAATCTGGTTCATCACCCCTTGGAATATAGCAGGGGCGGAAGACACTCCAAACAATAGCCTATTAAATTGATATAGGCTGAGATGAGTATTTATAGTCAAGCATGACTTGGACCCCTCATCCAGTTCAAGCTGTAAGTAGGCATTCGTAAGATCCAGTTTTGAAAAGATCTGACCACCTGTCAGTGTTGTGAACAAATCTTCTATATTCGGCAATGTACTGGGGACATTACCCTCTAGAACCTGGTTTACGGTTACTTTATAATCACCACACAATCTTACCTTACCATCAGACTCAGGTACAACAACAATGGGTGTAGCCCAATTACATCGATCTATCTTACAAATAATGTTCTCAGTCTCTAATCTTTTGAGTTCTTGCTCAACTTTCTCCTTGAGTGCATATGGTACGGAACGTGGCTTGTAGTAAACCGATCTAGCGTCCTTCTGTACCCTGACACTCGCCTTGAAGCCTTGGATCGGACTGCCCGTTTCACAGAACACCTTCGGATACTGCTTGATAACTTCATCCGTTGATGAAAATCTCGCATCCACACAGAAAATCTTACTCCAATCCAGCTTCAGTGAGCGCAACCAATTTCTTCCTAGTAAGGCAGGCTTGTCTCCTTTCACTACTATTAAAGGCAAGTTCTGAAATTGATCTTTATATTTCACCGGTACGGTGATACGACCTACCACAGGAATTTTCTCTCCTGAGTAGCCTCGCAGCTCTATCTTGGATTTCTCCAGTTGAATATCACGCAATTTGTCGCGGTATAGTGACTCCGGTACTACACTCACGGATGCACCCGTGTCAATTTGCATTGGAATCTTGAATCCCGCAACATCTATGTGGATTTTGATGGTTTCCAAATCGGTGTCCGTTAACCTCGGGCTCCTGATAACATGTAACTCTTAACATCTCCTCGTCCTGTTGTTGTTCTTCCATGCTATGTAGTCTCTTGGGATTTCTATTCATAGCTTTGAATGCTGGACTCATAGCTTTGAAAGCTGATTTACCCTTCAGTCGGCACGCCTTCGCAAGATGCCCAGTCTACCTGCAGAAGAAACATTCTGCCTTCACGTATGGACAATTTGAGCAATGTGTTGTTCCAGGCACCTATAGCACGACTTCGACGCTCTGTTAGAATTTCCAATTTCTGAGACTTTGGGCCCCCATCGTCTTTTACTTTGAACCTGCAGGTGATTTACCTCGGTTGACTGACAACTGTAATTATTATTTAATTCTCGGGAATATTGTTCGGCTATGCCCATCGACCTCGCTGTCTGACAAGCAATCTCAAAAGTCAAGTCATCCGTCGTCAATAACTTCCTTCTGATCGCATCATTTTTCACCCCACAAACAAAACGATCCCGTAAAGCTCGGTTTTGAAAGTTTCCAAAATTACGTTGTGTCGATAGCTTTTTTAATGCTACGATGTAATCACTGATACTTCATCAGCCTTTTGATTCTGAATCCCGAAACGATAGCTTTCAGAAATTTCTAACGGTTTGGGGTTATAGTGCTGCTCCAGCTTCGTTAAAATCTCTTTAAGTGTTGTGTCCTTTGGCTCGGCAGGCACAAGCAGATTTACAAGGGTTTCGTATAATGTCGGACCTGCCTGTGATAAGAAGATCGATCGCTTTCTTACGTTCCAACACAGCCTGGTTCTGGACTGCATTGTCTGGAACTTCAATTATGTTATTTGCAGTGAAATACATTTCTAGCCGATCCACATACGCTTTAAAATGTTCCCGGTCGTGTCTATATTCCCCCAAATATCCCAATACACCTGCCATTTTAATCTCAAGCTGTTCACACCGTGCGTTGTATTTTACCTTGGATTTTGTAGCTTTTTCCAAAGACAGAAACTTCCAAAATCTCTCTGTCGGCTGGCTGAATCCTTCACCAACAAAAATTAAGCTTTAAATCATCCGAAAAATCCCATCTTCCGTCGTCAAATGTGATATATTCACACAGCACAGCACACACAGCTTCCTAACATGGCAGGCAGCTCTCTCGGAAGTCTCCGGAAATCTGCCTAGTTCTGTTTATTATTAACCCTGTACTTGCAGTACACAATACGTTCACCTCCCCAGTTACAAGCTTACAGACATTACAGTCGCGCAGCTGTCTTCCAACGCGATTCCAAACTTACACGGCCCAGCGAGACATCTCAGGTCAGCAACAAATTCCGCCACATCCTGGCCCTCAGAACGAACATGCTTATAAAAGCAATATCTCAAGATAATGATGCCTTCTTTAGGCTTGAGATGGTCCCGAATCAGAGCACACAATTCTTCATAGGTCTTTTCCATTGGACGTGCAGGTGAGAGCAGATTCTTTATGAGGTCATAGATTTTTGGACCACAAACCGAGAGGAAAACCGCCCTGCGCCTAACTGCGTCAGCGTCTTCATCTATCTTGTTGGCCATGAAGTACTGGTCGAGGCGATCTGTAAAATCCTCCCAGTTTTCTCTCTCCATGAATCGCTCCAGGATTCCAATGATGCTAATTTTTTTTGTGTGCGTGAAAGTTCGTATTGTGCCTCATCACCAAATGTTGCATATGCAATAACTCAATAGGCTTAGTACTGTGAACTCAATCAGGTGCAACCTGACTCTACTTTAATAGCTCTCAAAGTGAGGATTAAACATGGAGGCTTTCTTTATATACAAGGGCTACACATGTGTGTCTGTGGCCCAATGACCTCCGACGGTCACTCCCCCCGGTGGCAGGTAAATCCAGGCATACATACATTATACACTGGTTCTGTAGTTTAGTTCCACTCCAGCGTAGAGCTTGTTGACTGTGAGGTGGAGCATGGCAACGAGGAAGATTGAGAAGAGGGTTGGGCGATGACGCAGCCCTGTTTGACACCGGTCCGGACGTGGATTCGGTCTGTAATGGAAACGTTGTTAATGATCACGGCCTGCATGTCATCGTGGAGCAGGCGGAGGATGGTGATGAACTTTTGGGGCCATCCGAAGCGGAGGAGGACGCTCCATAGACCCTCGCTGTTGACAGTGTCAAAGGCCTTTGTAAGGTCGAAGAAGGCCATGTATAAGGGCTGACGCTGTTCCCTGCATTTCTCCTGTAGCTGTAAAAATCATGTCCTTTGTGCCCCGTAGGGGACGAAATCTGCACTGCGACTCCGGGAGGAGCTCCTCGGCCACAGGGAGAAGACGGTTGAGGGGGACTCTAGCGACGACTTTCCCAGTGGCTGATAGCAGGGAGATTCCTCTGTAGTTGCTGCAGTCGGACTTGTCCCCTGTTTTAAAGATGGTCACGATTACTGCATCTCTGAGATCTCCCAGCATGCTCTCCTCCCTCCAGATGAGAGAGATGAGGTCATGTATCCGCACCAACAGTGCCTCTCCGCCATACTTCAGTGCCTCAGCAGGGATTCCATCCACTCCCGTAGCCTTGTTGTTTTTAAGCTGTCTTATTCTATCTCGTCCGGTGTTGGGGTTTTGCCGAGGTGGTTACGGGTGGCATGCTGCGGGATGGAGTCGAAAACACTCGGGTCAAAGGCAGAGTCTCGATTGAGGAGATCTTCGAAGTGCTCCTTCCAGCGGGCCCTGACTGCCTCGGTGTCCTTGATGAGTGTTTTCCTGTTCTTGGCCAGCAGTGAGGTAGGGCCTTGGGTGTTTGGACCCATAGGTGGCCTTGACTGCGATGAAGAATCCTCGCACATCATGGCTGTCGGCCAGCTGCTGTATCTCCTGTGCGTTCTCCATCCACCAACTGTTCTTTAGGTCCCGGGTTTTTTGTTAGACCTCAGCCTTGAGCCATCTGTAATGCTGCTTTGCTGCTCCCGAGTTGGGTTATTGTTTAAGGCTCAGAAATGCCCTGCGCTTGCGATCTATTAGCTCTTGGATCTCCTGATCATTCTCATCGAACCAGTCCTGGTGTTTCCTGGTTGAGTGACCAAGCGACTCTTCGCAAGCACTGGTTATGGAGGCCTGGAGGGTAGACCATTCTGTTGTGGGCATTCTGCATCTCAGGGTCATCAAGGCATGTCAGGTTAGCTGTGAGGCGCTGACTGTATAGTGCTCTCTTAGCTGGGTCCTTAAGTGCCCCAGCATTGACTTTTTTGTGGCACTGCTTCTGCTGCCCCCTCCGCTTGGGGCTATGTTAATGTCGATGATGGATCGGATCAGGCGGTGGTCCGTCCAGCAGTCATCAGCTCCTGTTAGGGCGCGGGTGATGCGCACATCCTTGCGGATCCCTGGCTCGGACGATGACATAGTTGAGCAGGTGCCAGTGTTTGGAGCGAGGGTGTTGCCACGATGCCTCGTATTTTTCCCTCTGGCAGAACAAGGTGTTGGTGATGAGAAGTTCATGTTCTAAACATTTTGTCAGGAGTAGGGTACCACTGGAGTTGGCTTTCCCTACCCCCTCTCTGCCAATCACGCCTCCCCAGAGGGCTGTGTCCTTGCCGACCCTGGCATTGAAGTCACCGAGGAGGATCAGTTTGTCATACGCAGGGACATGAGACAGGGATTTTTCAAGGCTGGAGTAAAAACCCTCTTTGGTCTCATCTGTTGCATCGAGTGTTGGGGCATACGTACTGATGACTGTGGCACATTGGTTCCAGGATAGGGTGAGTTGAAGAGTCATGAGGCGTTCGTTAACCCCACAGGGGGAGTCTTTGAGGTGATCGACTCCATGGAGGTGCCGTTCTTCCTCTGGTTTCTCTTTCCAAAAGAAGGTGTAACCTCCACCTTGTTCCTTGAGCTGGCCTTCCCCTGCCCGCCGGGTCTCACTCTGGGCGGCGATGTCAATATCAAAGCATCTAAGTTCCCGGGCAATCAAGGCGGTGCGGCATTCCGGCCTGTCACTGTTGGGGTTGTCCAAGAGGGTCCTGACGTTCTAGGTCCCGAACTTCATGTTAGAAGAGTGGAAGATACCTGTGCGTGAGTTCTTTTAACATGGGGTGGTCGTTGCACACCGGCTGCCACACGGGCTTAGCTGAGCAAGGTCTTGATCCAGTGGCAAGGGGGTCCAAGATGACTGGAGACCAGGCACTGCTATATGGGCCTAGTTGCCTACGGTAAGATGTTGGCCACAGGCTCGGCGCTGAGTAGCGCTTTTGATGGTAGGTGTCTGAGTTTTGGTTGGGGTCAGGCATTGGGAGGGTCAGTGGCCCACTGGGGTTCAGAGTGGGAGGTCAGGGGGAGTCATAGCCACGATGCTCACCACGTGTTGGAGGGGGAGAAGAGGCCCGGTCACCAGTGGGGCAAGAGGGGCCCAGTTGTCACATCGCCGTTGAGGAGGAGGTCGCCAGTCACCGCAGGAGGTCCAGCCGTTGTCGGGGAGGAGAGGCCCATCTGCCGCCGCTGGAGGTGTTCCGATCGCCAGGTCCAGGACGTCGCTTCAGGAGGCCCTGGTTGTCGCCGCAGGAGGCCCTGGACGTCGCCGCAGGAGTCCCAGTTGCTGATGGGTGGTGTGATGGGAAGCCTGAGGTAGGCCCGAACTTGTGGGATGGGGTTTAAAGTCATGGGTTAAGTGTTTAAGACCCCCTATTAGGGACTGTTGGGGCTAGGGGAAGTTTAAACAGTGGGATGGGGGGGGAGATTGAGGGTTGAAATTTGCCGATGGTAGAGGATGGGAGTTGATTAGTGGGGGAGCTCCCCAAGGGAGCTGCCACCCCCGGCAGCCATTTTCACTGTACGGGTGAGCCCGAAAATGCTACCGTGTTCAAGGTACCTGCACTCTGGAGTCTTATTAAAGGAGCTAAGGTCACACTTGCTCATTGTACACAGTACTCAGTTTCATCTTTTGTTATGAGTGTAACAATTGGCGACGAGGTAAGAAACAACCGCACGAAAATGCAAAGAACAGTCGGTATCCTGTAGAAGTTCTCAGAAGCGGATGATTGGGAGACCTTCGTGGAGAGATTCAACCAATACTTCGTTGCCAACGAGCTGGAAGGGGATGAGAACGCTACCAAACGAAGGGCGATCCTCCTAACTGTCTGTGGGGCAACAACCTATGGCCTCATGAAGGATCTCCTGGCTCCGGCAAAACCAACAGAGAAATCCTACGAAGAATTGTGTATGCTGATCTGGGAGCACCTAAATTCTAAGGAAAGCGTTTTGATGGCAAGATATTGGTTCTACATGTGTCAACAATCGAAGGGCCAAGAAGTGGCGAGCTATGTCGCCAAACTAAGGCATCTCGCAGGATATTGTGAGTTTGAGGGATTCCTAGAACAAATGCTCAGAGACTTTTTTGTACTGGGCATTGGACATGAGACAATCCTTCGCAAACTATTGACTGTAGAAACTCCAAATCTAAGTAAAGCCATCACGATAGCCCAGGCATTTATGTCCACCAGCGACAACACCAAGCAGACTTCGCAGAGTAAAGAAGCTTCGGCCAGTACTGTGCATAAAGTAACGTCGGTTTCGAGCAGAAATGTACATGGCAGAACATACATGTCGGCTGCTGCTGCCCGACCTCAGTTGACCCAGAGTCCGCCTCAATCGTTAATGCGAGGCAGTTAACACCCTGTTGGCGCTGTGGAGGTGATCATCGGCCCCATCAATGCCGCTTCAAGCACTATGTGTGCAACGGTTGCAGAACAATGGGACACCTCCAGCGAATGTGCAGGCGAGCTGCAAACCCTGCAAACCACCACGTTGCAGAGGAAGATCAATCCACTGTGGATCAGGTTGAATTGGAGACTCGTACCGAGGAGGCAAAAGTGTACGGGATACACATATTCACTACGAAATGTCCATCAATAATGTTGAAAGTTGAACTGAACGGT
Organism: Pristiophorus japonicus; assembly: GCF_044704955.1. NCBI lineage: Eukaryota > Metazoa > Chordata > Chondrichthyes > Pristiophoridae > Pristiophorus > Pristiophorus japonicus. The sequence continues at coordinate 82,539,327 of NC_091987.1, read as the reverse complement.
ATTCCAGGATCTATGGAACTGGACACATGCAAGTCAGTCCATAATGAGTAAAAAGGCCTTCGACAGGCTGTGGGGCAAAAAGGCACACAGGCCCAAGCTCAGTCCCATTCACACAAAACTAAGGACTTACACCAAGGAACTAATCCCTGTAATTGGCAGTGCAGAAGTCAAAGTCTCTTATGACGGAGCAGTACACGAACTCCCGCTGTGGATTGTGCCAGGGGATGGCCCCATGTTGTTTGGCAGAAGCTGGCTGGGAAAAATCCGCTGGAACTGGGACGACATACGAGCGCTTTCGTCTGTCGACGACGCCTCATGTGCCCAGGTTCTGAGCAAGTTCCCATCGTTATTTGAGCGAGGCATTGGAAGCTTCTCGGGGGCAAAAGTGCAGATCCATTTGGTTCCTGGTACGTGACCCATCCACTACAAGGCACGGGCGGTACCGTACATGATGCGTGAAAATGTGGAAATTGAGCTGCAGCGAGAAGGCATCATCGCGCCGGTGGAATTCAACGACTGGGCCAGTCCGATTGTCCCGGTACTTAAAGAGGACGGCATGGTCAGAATTTGTGGGGATATAAAGTAACGATTAACCGTTTTTCGCTGCAGGACCAGTACCCGCTACCCAAGACAGACGACCTATTTGCGACCCTGGCTGGAGGGAAGACCTTCACCAAGCTGGACCTGACCGCGGCCTACATGACGCAGGAGCTGGAAGAGTCTTCGAAAAGCCTCACCTGCATCAACACGCATAAAGGTCTGTTCATCTATAACCGGTGCCCATTAGGGATTCGGTCGGCCACGGCTATCTTCCAGCGGAACATGGAGAGCCTGCTAAAGTCAGTTCCTTGCACCGTGGTTTTCCAGGACAACATACTGGTTACAGGTCGGGACACCATTGAGCACTTGAAGAATCTGGAAGAGGTTCTTAGTCGGTTGGATCGCGTGGGGCTCTGGTTGAAACGCTCGAAGTGTGTTTTCCTGGCGCAGGACGTCGAGTTCTTGGGAAGAAGAATCGCAGCAGACGGCATCAGACCCACTGACCCCACAACGGAGGCCATCAATAAGGCGCCGAGACCACAGAACATGACGGAGCTGCGGTCGTTCCTGGGACTCCTTAACTATTTCAGTAATTTCCTACCTGGGTTAAGCACCCTGCTGGAACCCCTACATGCGCTACTGTGCAAGGGAGATGACTGGGTATGGGGGAATTCACAAGAGGCTGCCTTTAAGAAAGCCAGAAATCTGTCGTGTTCAAACAAACTGCTTATCCTGTATAACCTATGTAAACGATTAGTGCTAGCTTGCGATGTGTCGTCATACGGGTTCGGGTGTGTGTTACAACAGGCTAACGAATCGGGGATTTTTCAACCGGTTGCTTATGCGTCCAGGAGTTTGTCCAAAGCCGAAAGGGCCGAAAGCATGATTGAAAAAGAGGCTCTGGCGTGTGTTTACAGGGTGAAAAAAATGCACCAGTGCTTATTTGGCCTCAGGTTTAAGCTTGAAACTGACCACAAGCTGCTGATATCGCTGTTATCTGAGAGCAAAGGGATTAATACCAATGCCTCTGCTCGCATCCAAAGTTGGGCGCTCACGCTGTCGGCATACAACTATGTAATCTTCCACAGACCGGGCACAGAGAACTGCGCTGATGCTCTCAGTCGGCTACCATTGCCCACCACCGGGGTGGAATGCAGGAGGCGATTAAGCTGTTCCACAGATGCAAAGACGAGTTGTCCCTGCAGGCGGACTGTCTATTGCGGGGCAATCGCGTGGTCTTGCCCAAGAAAGGCAGACATATTTTCATATGTGAACTGCACAGCACCCACCCAGACATTGTAATGATGAAAGCCATAGCCAGATCCCATGTGTGGTGGCCCAGCATCGACTCAGATTTAGAGTCTTGCGTGCGCCAGTGCAAAACTTGCTCTCAGCTGAGCAATGCACCCAGAGAGGCTCCACTAAGTTTGTGGTCGTGGTCCTCTAAACCGTGGTCGAGGATCCACGTTGACTATGCGGGCCCATTTCTAGGCAAAATGTTTTTGGTTGTCGTGGACGCTTACTCAAAATGGATTGAGTGTGCAATAATGTCTGTAAGCACGTCCACGGCCACGATTGGAAGCCTACGAGCCCATGTTTGCCACGCACGGTTTGCCTGATGTCCTAGTCAGCGACAATGGGCCGTGCTTCACCAGTGCTGAATTCAAGAAATTCATGACCCGCAACGGAATCAAACACGTCATATCTGCCCCGTTCAAGCCCGCATCCATCGGCCAGGTAGAACGGGCAGTTCAGACCATCAAGCAAAGCTTGAAACGTGTGTCGGAAGACTCCTTACAGACCGAGCTGTCCCGAGTGCTGCTCAGCTACTGCACCAGACCCCACTCACTCACCGGGGTTCCCCAAGCCGAGCTGCTCATGAAAAGAGTGCTAAAAACAAGGCTCTCTCTTGTCCACCCTGATCTCCATGATCATGTGGAGGGCAAGCGGCATCAACAAAGTGTGTCCCATGACCGCGCAAATTTGTCACGCGATATTGAGATCAATGATCCTGTGTTTGTGCTCAATTATGGACATGGTCCCAAATGGCTCGCTGGCACAGCCACAGCCAAAGAGGGGAATAGAGTGTTTTAGGTCAAATTGGCCAATGGACAAAAGTACAGAAAACATTTGGACCAAATCAAATTATGGTTCACCAACAGCTACGAACAACCCGAAGAAGACACCACCAACTTTGACCCTCCAACACACACACAAGTGGCAACTGACATTATGGTTGACCACGAAGCCGAACTCATCATCCCCAGCAGCCCGGCAAGGCCTTAATGTCAGCACTGTAACAACACTGTACACTGTATACACCTGAGAAATGCACACTTTGACCACAGGGGGTGAACTTGTGGGAGACACTCCTCATCTGGTCATCCAGGTATATAAAGGGAAGTCCCACGCAGGATCATCACTTCTTGGTCCTGTGAATAAAGGTACAGGTCACAGAGTGACCTTGTCTCCAATATGTGCCTCGTGTTGATTTGCAGTAGTGTGTAAGGGCACAACATTTGGCGACGAGAAACGGGAATCAACGACTCAAGAGAATGGCCACCGGTAGCACAGAGGAACGGTACTGTGTTGGTGAGGACTGGGACGATTTCGTTGAGAGGCTCCAGCAGAGCTTTGTCACGAAGGACTGGCTGGGAACAGCAGCGGCTGACAAGCAAAGGGCGCATCTACTGACCTGCTGTGGACCTAAGACGTATGCACTGATGAAAGACCTGCTCGCACCCGAGAAGCCAGCGGTCAAGACCTCCGAGGAGCTCAGCAAACTGATCGGTGAGCACCTCAAACCGGCGAGTAGTATACACATGGCCCGACACCGATTCTATACGCACCGACGTCAGGAAGGGCAGAGCATACTGGACTTCGTTGCGGACCTTTGGCGCTTGGCCAGCCTCTGTAAGTTCACAGATGCCTGCAGGGGGGAGATGTTGCGGGATTTCTTCATTGAGAGCATTGGTCATGCCGGGATTTTTAGGAAGCTAATTGAGACCAACGAATTGACCTTGGAAGCAGCGGCATTGATGGCTCAAACCTTCATGGTGGGGGAGGAGGAAACCAAGATCATATACGCGCGCAACTCTGCTCCCAACGTGGCAATGGAGCAGGGCGTTAGCATGGTAAATGCGACTCAGAACCCCACAGACAGGCAAGGGCAATTCGACACCAACCAGGCAGTAACAGACTCTAGGATGGGTCCTCAACAGAGACAATGGCAGGTTGAACGGACATTTACACCATCACAAGAGACAATATGTCCTGGGATGGGACCATTGACACCCACAAACAGAGTGCTCAAGAGTAATCAAAGAGACAATCAGAGAGGAATGCCTGGTAACAGCTCTTCTGTTCGCAACAATCTCAGCTCATGCTGGAGGTGCGGGGGCAAACATGCTGCGAAGACCTGCCGGTTTCAACAATTCATCTGCAGAAATTGTAACTTGAGTGGACATTTAGCCAGGATGTGTAGGAAGCCCGCAGCGAGGCTTGTTTACGAAGTGGATGAACCACAAGAGGGGTCTGCAAGGCAGGGGTATGCCTGGGACACAGCAATGGACGCTGAAGTTCAGCGGGCCCAGGCGGCAAACATCCACAGCTCATACACAAAGACGCCACCTATGATGATGAGAGTACTGTTAAACGGCATCCCGGTACGCATGGAGCTGGACGCAGGAGCCAGCCAGTCACTTATGAGTGTCCAACAATTCGAGAAACTATGGCCACTCAAAGCTAGCAGACCCAAACTCGAACGCATTGACACGCAATTACGGACGTACACCAAAGAGATCATCCCAGTGCTAGGCAGTGCAATGTTGGTGGTCACACATAATGGATCTCAGAACCGGCTGCCACTCTGGATTGTCCCGGGAAATGGTCCCGCGCTTTTGGGGAGGAGCTGGCTAGCCGAGATGAACTGGAAATGGGGAGATGTGCACGCCATTTCATCTGTGGAGCAAAGTTCATGCTCACAGGTCCTACTAAAGTTCGAGTCATTATTTCAACCAGGCGTCGGGACTTTCAAAGGCACCAAAGTAAGGATACGCATCACCCCGGACGCCACACGAGTGCACCACAAAGCCAGAGTTGTGCCGTATGTGATGCGGGAGAAAATCGAGAGTGAGTTGGACAGGTTGCTAAGAGAGGGCATAATTTCGCCCATTGAATTCAGCAACTGGGCAAGCCCCATCGTCCCTGTTCTAAAAACGGATAGCTCGGTCAGGATCTGTGGCGACTACAAGACCACCATCAACCGAGTGTCCCTTCAGGACCAATACTCGCTTCCGAGAGCGGAGGATCTTTTTGCCACACTGGCAGGCGGCAAACTGTTCACGAAGTTGGACCTCACTTCGGACTACATGACCCAAGAACTGGCCGAAGATTCCAAGCCACTGACCACCATCACCACGCACAAGGGGCTGTTTGTTTACAACAGGTGTCCGTTTGGCATTCGTTCAGCTGCCGCTATCTTTCAGAGGAACATGGAAAGCCTGCTCAAATCCATCCCTGGAACAATCGTATTTCAGGACGACATCCTTATCATGGTCGAGACACCGAGGAACACCTCCACAACCTGGAGGAGGTGCTACGCCGACTGGACCGGGTAGGCCTGCGACTAAAGAAGTCCAAGTGTGTGTTTTTGGCCCCAGAGGGATAGGGAAGCATTCATCAGGAAATTCCACAGCGAGCACCCAGGCATCGTGCTTATGAAGGCCATTGCCCGGTCACATGTATGGTGGCCGGGAATTGATGCAGACCTGGAACACTGTGTTCGCAGGTGCACGACGTGTGCCCAGCTGGGCAATGCCCCCAGGGAGGCCCCACTCAGCCCGTGGCCCTGGCCCACCAAGCCATGGTCACGTATTCACGTAGACTACGCGGGCCCATTCATGGGAAAAATATTCCTCATTGTTGTTGATGCGTACTCGAAATGGATCGAGTGCATCATATTGAATTTGTGCACGACATCCAACACAGTGGAAAGTCTGCGTGCGGTCTTTGCGACCCACGGCTTGCCGGACATCCTAGTTAGCGACAACGGCCCGTGTTTAACTAGCTATGAATTCCGGGAGTTCATGTCAGGTAATGGCATCAAACATGTCAGGACAGCACCGTTCAAGCCGGCTTCCAATGACCAGGCGGAATGTGCGGTCCAAATCATAAAGCAAGGCATGCTCCGGATTCAAGGACCCTCCCTTCAATACCGTCTATCGCGCCTCCTGCTGGCCTACAGGTCCCAACCGCACTCGCTCATGGGAGTCCCACCAGCGGAACTACTCATGAAACGTACACTAAAAACTCGGCTGTCTCTCATTCATCCAGTCTTATCAGACATTGTTGAGAGCAAGCGCCAGTCCCAACATGAGTGCCACGACCGTAACTCAAAGGGGAGATGGATAGAAATCTATGACCCTGTATTTGTTCTCAATCACGCTGTGGGGCCCAAGTGGCTCGAGGGTACTATAATTGGTAAAGAGGTGAATAGGGTCATAGTGGTCAGACTCAACAAGGGCAGATATGCCGCAAGCATCTGGACCAAGTAAAAAAAAGGTTCAGCATGGACACTGAGGAACCTGAGGAACATCATGAGATGCTGCCCACATCACTGCCAGTGAACGAGCAACAAGAACCGTCAGCAGTATGCACAGTCCCTGCGGCCAGCCCGGATGAGCCGGATTCACCACAGGTGTCAAAGACGCATGCCAAGGCTCAACAACCAGAGTCCCAACTGCGGCGCTCCATGAGAGAGCGTCGACCGCCTGAAAGACTCAATTTTTGACCCAAAGACGTTGGGGGGAGATGATGTCATGTTTGTAACCTTCACATAACTGTAACCGTTATGTAACAACACTGTACACTGTATACACCTGAGTAATGCACACCTTGACCACAGGGGGTGAACTTGTGGGAGACACTCCTCACCTGGTCATCCCGGTATATAAAAAGAGGTCCCACGCAGGGTCATCACTTCTTGGTCCTGTGAATAAAGGTACAGGTCACAGAGTGACCTTGTCTCCAGTATGTGCCTCGTGTTGATTTGCTGTAGTGTGTAAGGACACAATAGTTACCACCAGACTTGACTATTCCAATGCACTCTCGGCTGCCCATGTCCTAACTTGCAACAAAGTGTTGCTCACCCATTGCCCCTGTGCTATCCCAGAAGAGGTGAAGGCCCAGGGGTCGCACGGGCCAGCCCACACTGCGATATATGTGCGTGCTCGGTCTGTGCAGCAGAGCTGGTCTCCAGTTAGTCTTCGGTAATCCTTGCCACTGGACCAAGATCTAACTCTGTCAAGCCCGTGTGGTGGCTGGTGTGCAAAGGCCACCACACGTTAAAAAAAAATCCAAGCACAGGCATCTTCCACCTTTCACGATGTAGTTCTGGATCTGGAATATTAGGTCCTTCATTGAAACACCTATGAACTCATTCCTTTGGCGTGGAAGCAAGTCATCCTTGCTTCGAGGGACTGCCTATGATGATGATTAACCCCTTGTAACCTGTATGACACCTGACCACCAGAGGGCCCACCTGTTGGAGTGCCAAGGGATCCCAGCATCCCTTGGGAGCAATGTATATAAGCAGGCCATCCACGAGATACCTGCACTCTGGAGTCTTATTAAAGGAGCTAAGGTCACACTTGTTCATTGTACACAGTACTCAGTTTCATCCTTTGTTATGAGTGTACCAGGAAGGTAGGGGCCCAATTAGTTTTATCGAGATGCAGATCAGTTTTTTTTTCACTACGAACCAATTTTCCCAACCCCTTTTTTCAGCACACTTACCTTAAATGCGGCAACTTTGCGCGCTGCAAACAGCGCCAAAAAATGTTGCCCCATCCTGGCCGCTCTGCCGAGTCTCCGGTGTCCCAGCGTGGCGTACATTGTACAGTGGGGGCAGAGCTACAGCCCAGTGCAGAAACCAGTGCTGGCAGCTGCGTGTATGCGTAGTGGTGTCGGTCCGATGTGCGCGCATGCGCAGTAGCGCCGAAACTTGGCACTCAGCCATTTTTAAAGTTCATTGTAGCTGCTTTTGATTTTGTGCCAGAAGGAGAGCTCTGAACCGAATTAACTGCTGTGTGGTTTCCTGAAATTAACTGCTGCATGACTGGAAAAGTGTTTGGGATCAAAAGTGCTGTTAAGTGTCTCAGAGGACTGTGTGTTTTGAAAAATCGCAGTTTGACTAAGTGCAGTGGAAAACTGTGTCAGAGCATTGCAAAAGTGCTATTAGTGTCAAATCAACCTGCTCCCTGGCCTGCTATGTGTGAGCCTACTCATGCCACCCATCCCGCCCCCTCCTCTGCTGCTGACCATTTGATTGTTCTGTTATATGTTGCAGAACTTGAGGACAATCCTACTGATGATCCAAATCAAGATTCAGATGTGGACGAGCTTGAAGAACAACATGGGCATGAGGGACACTTTGAGTGGATGCGGGAGGGGTTCGATGACAGGAGTGTCTACTGAATCTTGAGGAGGTCAACATATCTCACTTGCCAGGCTCTTCCATGATTAGTGGTTTGACATTTTATGGTTTCCCACCGTCCAAGGTTGCAGATCCCAGTCATGGTGGTGGTGGTGGTGTTGTGCCGCAGCACTGCACAACCGTGGCCCCACCTTCCGAGGGCCACATTACAGCAAAATTCTAAAGGGGCAAAGTGTGTTAAAAAGACTAGCCTGAAGGCTCAGTGCCTCAATGCGAGGAGTATTCGTAATAACCAGTTGATGTGGTGTATTTGGACTTTCAGACGGCTTTCGACAAGGTCCCACACAAGAGATTAATGTGCAAAGTTAAAGCACATGGGATTGGGGGTAGTGTGCTGACGTGGATTGAGAACTGGTTGGCAGACAGGAAGCAAAGAGTAGGAGTAAATGGGTACTTTTCAGAATGGCAGGTAGTGACTAGTGGGGTACCGCAAGGTTCTGTGCTGGGGCCCCAGCTGTTTACATTGTACATTAATGATTTAGTCGGGGGGGATTAAATGTAGTATCTCCAAATTTGCGGATGACACTAAGTTGGGTGGCAGTGTGGGCTGCGAGGAGGATGCTATGAGGCTGCAGAGTGACTTGAATAGGTTAGGTGAGTGGGCAAATGCATGGCAGATGAAGTATAATGTGGATAAATGTGAGGTTATCCATTTTGGTGGTAAAAACAGAGAGACAGACTATTATCTGAATGGTGACAGATTAGGAAAAGGGGAGGTGCAACGAGACCTGGGTGTCATGGTACATCAGTCATTGAAGGTTGGCATGCAGGTACACCAGGTGGTTAAGAAAGCAAATGGCATGTTGGCATTCATAGCGAGGGGATTTGAGTACAGGGGCAGGGAGGTGTTACTACAGTTGTACAGGGCCTTGGTGAGGCCACACTTGGAGTATTGTATACAATTTTGGTCTCCTAACTTGAGGAAGGACATTCTTGCTATTGAGGGAGTGCAGCGAAGGTTCACTAGACTGATTCCCGGGATGGCGGGACTGACATATCAAGAAAGACTGGATCAACTGGGCTTGTATTCACTGGAGTTCAGAAGAATGAGAGGGGATCTCACAGAAAAGTTTAAAATTCTGACGGGTTTAGACAGGTTAGATGCAGGAAGAATGTTCCCAATGTTGGGGAAGTTCAGAACCAGGGTTCACAGTCTAAGGATAAGGGGTAAGCCATTTAGGACCAAGATGAGGAGAAACCTCTTCACCCAGAGAGTGGTGAACCTGTGGAATTCTCTACCACAGAAAGTTGTTGAGGCCAATTCACGAAATATATTCAAAATGGAGTTTGATGTAGTCCTTACTACTAGGGGGATCAAGGGGGATGGCGAGAAAGCAGGAATGGGATACTGAAATTGCATGTTCAGCCATGAACTCATTGAATGGCGGTGCAGGCTCGAAGAGCCGAATGGCCTAATCCTGCACCTATTTTCAATGTTTCTATAAGGTGGACGAATTAACTGTGCAGATAGCTGTTTACGGATATGATGTAATTAGCAACACGGAGACATGGCTCCAGGGTGGCCAAGGCTGGGAACTCAACATCCAGGGGTATTCAACATTCAGGAAGGATAGACGGAAAGGAAAAGGAGGTGGTGTGTCATTGCTGGTTAAAGAGAAAATTAACACAATAGGAAGAAAGGACATTAGCTTGGATGATGTGGAATCTGTATGGGTGGAGCTACGGAATACCAAAGGGCAGAAAACACAAGTGGGAGTTGTGTCAGACCACCAAATAGTAGTAGTGAGGTTGGGGACAGCATCAAACAAGAAATTAGGGATGCGTGCAGTAAAGGTACAGCAGTTAATCTACATATAGATTGGGCTAACCAAACTGGTAGCAATATGGTGGAGGAGGATTTCCTGGAGTGTATTAGGGATGGTTTTCCAGACCATTATGTTGAGGAACCAACTTGAGGGCTGGCCATCCTAGACTGGGTGATGTGTAATGAGAAAGGACTAATTAGCAATCTTGTTCTGCGAGACCCCTTGGGGAAGAGTGACCATAATATGGTAGAATTCTTTATTACGATGGAGAGTGACACAGTTAATTCAGAGACTAGGGTCCTGAAATTAAGGAAAGGTCACTTCGATGGTATGAGACGTGAATTGGCTAGAATAGACTGGCGTATGATACTTAAAGGGTTGACAGTGGATAGGCAATGGCAAACATTTAAAGATCACATGGATGAATTTCAACAATTGTACATCCCTGTCGGGAGTAAAAATAAAATGGGGAAGGTGGCTCAACCGTGGCTAACGAGGGAAATTAGCGATAGTGTTAAATCCAAGGAAGAGGCATATAAATTGGCCAGAAAAAGCAGCAAACCTGAGGACTGGGAGAAATTTAGAACTCAGCAGAGGAGGACAAAAGGTTTAATTAGGAGGGGGAAAGTAGAGTATGAGAGGAAGCTTGCTGGGAACATAAAAACTGACTGCAAAAGCTTCGATAGATATGTGAAGAGAAAAAGATTAGTGAAGACAAACGTAGGTCCCTTGCAGTCAGATTCAGGTGAATTTATAATGGGGAACAAAGAAATAGTGGACCAGTTAAACAAATACTTTGGTTCTGTCTTCACAAAGGAAGACACAAATAACTTTTCAGAAATACTAGGGGACCGAGGGTCTAGTGAGAAGGAGGAACTGAAGGAAATCTTTATTAGGCGGGAAATCGTGTTCGGGAAATTGATGGGATTGAAGGCCGATAAATCCCCGGGGCCTGATAGTCTGCATCCCAGAGTACTTAAGGAAGTAGCCCTAGAAATAGTGAATGCATTGGTGATCATTTTCCAACAGTCTATCGACTCTGGATCAATTCCTATGGACTGGAGGGTAGCTAATGTAACACCACTTTTTAATAAAGGAGGGAGAGAGAAGACGAGTAATTATAGACCGGTTAGCCTGACATCAGTAGTGGGGAAAATGTTGGAATCAATTATTAAAGATGAAATAGCAGCGCATTTGGAAAGCAGTGACAGGATCGGTCCAAGTCAGCATGGATTTATGAAAGAGAAATCATGCTTGACAAATCTAGAATTTTTTGAGGATGTAACTAACAGAGTGGACAAGGGAGAACCAGTGGATGCGGCGTATTTGGACTTTCAAAAGGCTTTTGACAAGGTCCCACACAAGAGATTGGTGTGCAAAATTAAAGCATATGGTATTGGAAGTAATGTACTGACATGGATAGAGAACTGGTTGGCAGACAGGAAGCAGAGAGTCAGGATAAATGGGTCCTTTTCAGAATAGCAGACAGTGACTAGTGGGGTGCCTCAGGGCTCAGTGCTGGAATCCCAGCTCTTTACAATATACATTAATGATTTACATGAAGGAATTGAGTGTAATATCTCCAAGTTTGCAGATGACACTAAACTGGGTGGCGGTGTGAGCTGTGAGGAGGACGCTAAGAGGCTGCAGGGGGACTTGGGCAGGTTAGGTGAGTGGGCAAACGCATGCAGATGCAGTATAATGTGGATAAATGTGAGATTATCCACTTTGGTGGCAAAAACACGAAGGCAGAATATTATCTGAATGGCAGCAGATTAGGAAAAGGGGAGGTACAACGAGATCTCATAGAAACATATAAAATTTTGACGGGACTAGACAGGTTAGATGCAGGAAGAATGTTCCTGATGTTGGGGAAGTCCAGAACCAGAGGACACAGTCTAAGGATAAGGGGTAAGCCATTTAGGACTGAGATGAGGAGAAACTTCTTCACTCAGAGAGTTGTCAACCTGTGGAATTCCCTATCACAGAGAGTTATTGATGCCAGTTCATTGGATATATTCAAGAGGGAGTTAGATATGGCACTTATATGGAAATCTGAAATAGAAACAGAAAATGCTGGAAATACTCAGCCGATCAGACAGTATCTGTAGAAAGAGAAACAGAATTAATGTTTCAGGTTGATTACTTTTCGTCAGAACTGGAAAAAGTTAAGATGCAACATATTTTAAGCAGGTGCAGAGGCAGCGAAAGGAGGGAGGGAGGGGAGGAAAGAACAAAATGGAAGCTCTGTGATAGGGTGGAAGGCAGGAAATATTAAATGACAAAAAGGATGATAGTACAAAGCAAAAGGAGATGGTAATGGGGAAGTAAAGAAACAAAAGATAAGTCTAGAAGCTGCCATGTGAAAAAATTGGGGCAGGGGTTATGGTCTGAAATTGTTCAACTCGATGTTGAGTCCCGTAAAGTGCCTAATCGAAAGATTTTTATTCCATCTGATTAGATCATTCAACTTCAAAACATCTAGTTGATTTCTCGAATGCTTGATTGCTTGATGTATTACAGAACACAGCTTTTGTAGTCTCCATTGTTCTTTGTTGGAGATGCTATGTGTTAAGTATGGAGAAAGAGTCAGACTGAACACTGTGAGCTCAAAGTAAAGTGTGACCGTCGTCTTTTATTGCAGGAGATCATTGATGAAGGTGTCTCTGCCCTTCTTGGGGACCACTACTCGATTGCCCCACAACAGGCAGTCTGCCTGTATAGACATTTCATCTTTGCGCTGCTGGCATGGCTTAATCTCTTCCTGCATTTCCACTGGGACACTGGACCAGCTCCCATGAAACACACAGCTTTTAACTAGAGATAATAAGGGGTCCTGGCTTGTCCAGGTTTTGATCTGCCGGGCAGTGACGGGTGATTGCTCACTCTCAAATGCTTTCATAACCATGGCTAGATCTGTGGGCTGCGCCATTTCCACCCCCATGGTGGGCAATGGCAGCCTACTGAGAGCATTGACACAGTTTTCTGTGCCTGGCCTGTGGCGGATGGCGTAGTTGTATGCGGATAACGTGAGTGCCCATCTCTGGATGCGGGCCGATGCGTTGGTATTTAGCCCTTTACTCTCGGAAAACAGGGATATAAGTGGCTTATGGTCAGTTTCCAATTTGAATTTTAGCCCAAACAGGTATTGATGCATTTTCTTTACCCCATAGACACACACTAACGCTTCTTTCTCAATCATGCTGTCGGCTCTCTCAGCCTTAGACAGACTCCTGGATGCATAAGCAACTGGTTGCAGTTTCCCAAAATCATTAGCTTGTTGCAATACACACCCAATGCCATATGATGACGCATCACATGCTAGTACCAAACGCTTACATGGATCATGCAACACAAGCAATTTGTTTGAACATAACAATTTTCTTGCTTTTACAAAGGCATTTTCTTGGCTTTTGCCCCAAACCCATTCCTCCCCTTTCCATAGTAAGACATGTAGTGGTTCTAACAGTGTGCTAAGACCTAGTAAGAAGTTACCAAAGTAGTTCAGGAGTCCCAAGAAATAACGTTCTGTGGCCTCGGTGCGTTCTCGATTGCCTCCGTCTTCATGTTGGTGGGCCTGATGCCGTCTGGCGCAATCCTCCTTCCCAAGAACTCCACTTCAGGCGCCAGGAAAACGCACCGAGTGTTTTAACCTGAGCCCCACCTGGTTGAGTCGACTAAGAACCTCCTCCAGGTGCTGCAGGTGCTCGACTGTGTTCCGACCTGTGACCAAGATGTCGTCCTGGAAGACCACGGTGTGCGGGACCGACTTCAGTAAGCTTTCCATGTTTCTCTGGATTATCGCCACCGCTGATCGGATTCCAAACAGGCATCTGTGATAAACAAAAAGACCTTTGTGCGTGTTGATGCAGGTGAGGGCCTTCGATGATTCCTCCAGTTCCTGCGTCATGTGGGCTGAAGTCAAATCCAGCTTCGTGAATGTCTTTCCTCTTGCCAGTGTTGCAAAGAGGTCGTCAGCCATTGGTAGTGAGTATTGGTCCTGCAGGGAGAAACGATTGATAGTTACTTTTTAATCGCCACAGATTCTGACGGTGCCGTCTCCCTTGAGGACTGGAACGATAGGACTGGCCCACTCGCTGAACTTGATCGGTGAAATGATGCCTTCTCTTTGCAGCCGGTCTAGCTCAATCTCTACCCTTTCTCTCATCATGTACGGTACTGCTCTCGGCTTGTGATGGATGGGTCACGCCCCCAGAATTAGGTGGATCTGCACTTTTGCTCCTTGGAATTTCCCAATGCCTGGTTCGAACAGCGAAGGAAATTTGTTTAAGACTTGGGCACACGAAGTGTCGTCAGTGGGCGATAGCGCTCGGACGTCATCCCAGTTCCAGCGTATCTTTCCCAGCCAGCTCCTGCCGAGCAGCATGGGACCATCGCCCGGTACCACCCAGAGTGGTAGCTTGTGCACCGCTCCATCGTAGGAGACCTTTACAGTAGCACTGCCGATTACAGGTATCAGTTCTTTCGTGTAAGTTCTTTGTTTCGTGCAAACTGGAGTGAAGACTGGCCTTGAGGCCTTGTTGCACCACAATCTTTCGAAAGTCTTTTTGCCCATGATGGACTGGCTTGCGCCTGTGTTCAGCTTCATTGACACCGGGAGTCCATTTAGTTCAACGTTGAGCATTATCGGGGGACAATTTGTGGTGAATGTGTGCACCCCATGTACCTCTGCCTCCTCGGTCTGAGGCTCTGGTTCGTCGTCATCCTCCGTGGATATGTCCTCCTCTGCTACCTGGTGGTTTGCAGGATTAACAGGGTTTGCAGCTCGCCTGCACATACGTTGGAGGTGTCCCATTGTTCCACAGCCCTTGCAAATGTACCCTTTGAATCGGCATGAATGGAAATGATGATCACCCCCACAGCGCCAACAAGGTGTTAATGGCCTTGCATTCATCACCCTTGATGGTGGACTCTGAGACATCTGTGGACGTACAGCTACAGGTATGTGTGACCTGCCCTGTACGTTATGATTCGAAAACAACATCACTTTGCTCACAGTACTTGTAGCAGCACTTGTGTGCTGAGAGATTTGCTTCGTATTGTCACTGGTGGCAATGAACGACTGGGCTATCGCTATGGCCTTACTCAAGGTTGGGGTCTCTCCAGTCAAAAGTTTGCAAAGTATGGTTTCGTGGCCAATGCCAAGTACGAAAATGTCTCTGAGCATGTGCTCCAAATGTCCTTCAAATTCGCAATGTCCTGCAAGGCGTCTTAGCTCAGCGACATAACTTGCCACTTCCTGGCCTTCAGATCTTTTGTAGGTGTAGAACCAGTACCTCGCCATCAGAACGCTTTCCTTCGGGTTCAAATGCTCCCGGACCAGTGTGCACAAATCGTCATACGATTTCTCCATGGGTTTCGCTGGAGTGAGCAAATTCTTCATGAGGCCATACGTTGGTGCCCCACAGACGGTGAGGAGGATCACCCTTCGTTTGGCAGCGCTCTCTTCCCCATCTCGCTCATTGGTCACGAAGTATTGGTTGAATCGCTCCACTAAAGTTTCCCAATCATCTCTCTCCGAGAATTTCTCCAGGATGCCCACTGTTCTCTGCATTTTTGGATTCGCTATCTGTATCTCATCGCCAGTTGTTAAGAATGGAGAAAGAGTCAGTGAGCTCAAAGTAAAGTGTGACCATAGTCTTTTATTGCAGGTCTCCAGAGTGCCTCTCCAACCTGTGAGGCCTCCTTAAATACCTGTGCTCCCAAGGGATTATGGGATCCCTTGGGACTCCAGGGGATGAACCCTCTGGTGGCTGTACAGAGTAAATACAAGTTCACATATATAACACTATGCAATTACAGCATTAGAAAATATACAATAACCCATTTAGGACTACACTTTTAGAGTGAGTTGAGAACAGCACAGTCTGACGGGAATTCCCTTGGGGTTGCCACCTATCTGGTATTGGACCAGAAAGTCTGACTTTTGAATAGACTGTTTGGAAATTCCTGGAATTCTAAACCAGACACCATTGGCCGGAATTTTATTTTCCCCTAAAAAAGATGGGTGGGTTTGAAGAGTGAGGTCAGTTAACGTGTTAAAAATGGGGTTCTTGAACTGATCCCGCCTCCAACCTGCCCACTCTGGTTTTGCCGAGGGCGGGCGACCAACCTACTCCCAGGGGGCGGTACCTCAATTTAAATATTGTAATGAGCCTGGAAGCCTGTTTTTCCTCATCCATTTTGTGTTTAACAGCCTGTGGACGAGTTTCACACAATTTGTGAAACCCAGCAGTTAAACAGTGGCTTTATACCTACCTCTTGGATCCAGGATCCCGACTGTAAAGTCCTTACTCTACAGCATGAAACCACACGAGGCACATTCCAGGGACAAGGCCACTTTGTGACCTTAGCTCTTTATTGCAGGACTCCAGAAGTGATGACCCTACGTGGGACCTCCCTTTATATACCTGTGAGATCAGGTAAGGAGTGTCTCCCACAAGTTCACCTCCTGTGGTCAAGGTGTGCATCTAAGTTGAGTGTATACAGTAATACAGTGGTGTTACATTGTAGTTACAAACATGACACCGACTATACCCACCTCCCCCGGTGTCTGCCCCCTCCCACCCCCCATGAGACTTCCAATCGCCTTTCCAGGCCTCCACCCACCCCCCCCCTCCCCCAACAATGATGATGAGGCCAACTACGATCCTCCGGTGGCTGGCCCCTATCCTCTCTACTCTCCCCGATCCCTGGCCGACCGACCCCTAATCCCTGGCCATTCCCCTCCACCCCCCCTGATCCCCGGCCGATTGCCAACCTCTCTCCCGCGGTCCCTCCCTCCCTCCCTCGGGACTGGCCCCCCGTGTCTGAGACTTACCCGCCCATAGCCAGCCAGCCTCTCAATTTGTTTGGCCAACTGTTGAAATCCGAGGCCTCTCATTCAAATCAGGCCTTACTGTTAAAGTCAGCAAGGCCTGTGGGAAACCGGGCCACCTAGGTTTCCCACCCGCCTCGGAGGTCCCTCGTCCCCAAACTGCTTCTCTTGAGAACATTTCAACCCATAAGTCCAGTTTGTACACTGTAGCGTATTTTTTCCACCACTTCTTTGGAAGTAAGGGTGGAAATTGCAGAAGCTCTGGCGACAATTTTCCAGTTGTCCTTAGATAAGGGAGTGTTGCCAGAGGACTGGAGGATTGTAAATGTTACACACCTGTTCAATAAAGGGGAGAGTGATAAACCCGGCAACTACAAACTCGTCAGCCTGATGGCAGTTGTGGAGAAACTTTTAAAGACAATAATCCGGGACATCATTAATTACCACTTGGAAGAAGATAAGTTAATAAATGAAAGTCAACACAGATTTGTTAAAGGCAAATTATGTTTGACTAACTTGATTAAGTTATTTGATGACGTAACGGAGAGGGTTGATGAGGGTAGTGTGCTTGATGTGTATATGGACTTTCAAAAGGCAGTTGTTAAAGTACCACATAATAAACTTGTTAGCAAAATGGAAGCCCATGGGATTAAAGGACAGTGGCAGCATGGATACAAATTGACTGAAGGTTAGAAAGCAGAGAGTAGATTGTGAATGTTTTTTTTTCAGACGGGAGGGAAGTATACAGCAGCGTCCCCCAGGGATGTATGGACTGGACTTTGAAATACAGGGCATAATTTCAAAGTTTATAGATGACCGGAAACTGTGAAGTGTATTAAACAATGAGGAGGATAGTAACAGACTTCAGGAGGACACAGACAGACTGGTGAAATGGGCAGGCACATGGCAGATGAAATTTAAAAGAGTGGGAAAAATAACAAGGGGTAACATGAACTAACAGGTACGATTTTAAATGGGGTGCAAAAACTGAGAGAGCTGGGGACAATATTTCCTTTAAGTTGCATGGTCACACAGCACTCCAAGGAACCTGCGCAGCCGGCTTGCCAGCTTTTCAATGCATAAGCCACACGTGCGCGGTATTTTGCATGGCCAGCACTGTCCCTTAAAGGAGTCACGCATTGCCAAGAAAAATTATGGGGAACATTGACTAGAGATGTATCGACACAAATCTTTGAAGGTGGCACGACAAGTAGAGAAAGCTGTTAAAAAGACATATGGGAACCTGGGCTTTATAAATAGAAACATAGAGTACAAATGCAAGGAAGTTATGTTAAACCTTTATAAAACACTAGTTTGGCCCCAGCTGGAGTATTGTGGGGAATTCTGGGTACCACACGTTAGGAAGGATGTCAAGGCCTTAGAGTGGGTGCAGTGGAGATTTACTAGAATGGTACCAGGGATGCAGGACTTCAATTATGTGGAGAGACTGGAGAAGCTGGAGTTGTTCTCCTTAGAGCCGAGAAGGTTAAGGGGAGATTTAATAGAGGTATTCATGATCATAAAACATTTTAGAGTAAATAAGGAGAAACTGTTTCCAGTGGTAGAAAGGTCGGTAACCAAAGGACACAGATTTAAGATAATTGGTTAAAAGAACCAGAGGCGACATGAGAAAAAATCATTTATGCAGCGAACTGGAATGAGCTGGAATGCACTGCCTGAAAAGGTAGGGGAAGCAGATTCAATAGTAACTTTCAAAAGGAAATTGGATAAATGGGCAAAAATGTGTATGCCTATGGGGAAAGAGCAGGAGAGGGAGACTAATTGGATAGCTCTTTCAAAGAGCCAGCACAGGCACAGTGGGCCAAATAGTAGAAGACGCTAAGAACATCCCAATAGTGGATAATCAAGGGGCTATAGGGAGGGAGGAACTTAATACAATCACTATCACTGATGAAGTATTACTAGGTAAAATAATGGGACTAAAGGTGGGCAAGTCCTCTGGACCTGTTGGCTTACATCCGAGGGTCTTAAAAGAAGTGGCTGCAGAGATAGTGGATGCATTGGTTGTAATCTACCAAAATTCCCTGGATTCTGGGGCGGTCCCAGCGGATTGGAAAACCGCAAATGTAACACCCCTATTTAAAAAAGGAGGCAGACAAAAAGCAGGAAACTATAGACCAGTTAGTCTAACATCTGTAGTTGGGAAAATGCTGGAGTCTATTATTAAGGAAGCAGTAGCAGGACATTTGGAAAAGCATGATTCAATCAAGCAGAGTCAGCATCGTTTTATGAAAGGGAAATCATGTTTGACAAATTTGCTGGAGTTCTTTGAGGATGTAATGAGCAGGGTGGATCAGGGGGAACCAGTGGATGTGGTGTATTTGGATTTCCAGAAGGCATTCGATAAGGTACCATATAAGAGGTTACTGCACAAGATAAAAGCTCATGGGGTTGGGGGTAATTTATTAGCATGGATAGAGGATTGGCTAATCAATAGAAAACAGAGAATCGGGATAAATGGGTCCTTTTCCGGTTGGCAAACAGTGACTATTGGGTTGCCACAGGGATCGGTGTTGGGTCCTCAACTATTTACAATCTGTATTAATGACTTGGATGAAGGGACCCAGTGTAATGTAGCCAAGTTTGCTGATGATACAAAGATGAGTGGGAAAGCAAATTGTGAGGGGAACACAAAGGGATATAGACAGGCTGCAGAGCTATCACAGCTGTGCATGCATACAGACATTACAGTAGTGTTTACTAGATGTAGATGGGAATCCTAGATGAGTTTCTCTTCTTTTACCCCAGGGACACTGAGACTAATTTTGCTTCACCCTAACTAAAATCGTGTTTTTGTCTCTTAACTGCCCTCTGAAGTAGCCCAGCGAGCCACTCAGTTGTATCAAAAGTAGTAGCAGCAGTTCAAGGAGAAAGTCCACCACCATCTTGCCAGCGATATCCACATACTGAGAATGAACAGAGAAAAGAAAATCTGCTTTCTCAGCACAGACCAAGAATCAAACCTGGGACTTTCTAGTCAGCAAGCCTTTACTAACTGAGCCATCGTGGAGATTTCTTGATCAATTTTCATTAGCAACAAAGAAAATAACTCACCCTGATCCCACCCTTATTAATCTTGCCTTCTTTTCATCTTTGGATTTGACAAAAGAGGATAATCTTAAAATCCCTCATGAAACACTAATATGTGACAGGTTGTCAGTTGAACATGCCTTCTCTATCTATGAGTAGAGTAAAGAAGTATTTTCCTGTTTGAGCCCAATAGCTAGAAAAAGACAGAAAACAGCCAGCTGCATAAATAGTAGCTGAAACCGTGAATGAATGATAACAAGAAATTCCTGTACTTTACGAGAAAAACAAGAATAGCAGACTGGAGAATATCCCCATTTATGGCCACACATCCTTATAACTTCAAAATATTTACAATGTAGGCTATGTTTACATTACCTACTGTAATAAGTAATTCTGCCCCAGCTATATCATTCAATGTTTCACATTAGAATATCAAAAGAAAAAGTGACAACTATTTCAACTACTCAAATCACAAAAACAGTCGTTAACAAAAAGGATTTAAACAGTGTTTGTAAAGCTCCCCTGATTACTTGTATTTGTTCCAACATTACTGGTGCATCTGCAGCAATGTCTTCTCCTCTACCCCTATATATAGTCACCTCAAGGTTGCATCCTTGGTCCATCCTTTGCCTGAGTTTCATGTTGCCCATGGCAACATTATATGGGGACAGTTTCCATATATAAGCTCATGTACCCAGCTATACCTCCCTCAACTCCACAGCCATCTCTATGTTGCTTGACTGCCATAACACGATGTGGATGAGCCAGAACTTTCCTCTATTGAACATTAAGATGATTGAAGCCAATTTATTTGGCTCCTGCCTAAAAGTCCATACTTGCCACTCTAACTTCATCTCCCTCCCTGGGTGCTCACAGGCTAAATCAGATGGTGTCCTGTTTCACCCAGATCTGAGCTTCGAACCCCATATCCTTATCGATCAACAAGAGAGCTTACTGCATCGTCGCCAACCTCTGCGCATAGCCAACTCCCACCAGTATTTAAAATCTTTACTCACACTTTTGTTATTTCTAGACTCAGTTTCTCTAATACCCTTTTTAACAGCCTCCTGAGTTCCACCCTTCACAAACTTCAACTCCTCTAAAGCCTTCTGACTCACACTACAGCCTCCTCATCTAACTGTCTTTATCAACTTCCATTAGCTCCCTGTCTCCCAGCATATTCCTCCACAACCTCAGGCCACTCTGCTGGTACAGCTTCCTCCACCCTTACTCCCCAGCAAGTACTCTTTGATCCTCCAATTCTAACCTCATGGAAATCTTATTCTCCTTTTGCTGAATCAATCGTGATTTGAAATTCACTCCTTAACACCCTGCACCTTGCTTTCTTTTCCTCTGCATTTAAAAATCTTTTCAAAATCTCTTTACTGCCTTGCTTTCAGTTATCTTTCCTAATGTTCCCATCCCTTTTGGCATCTGTATCTCTTGAAGTACCTTGAGGTCATTTTCTACATTAAAGGTGCTGTATAAAATCCAGCTATCATCTACACTCACACAGGGAGAAGAACCACTTTGATGAGGTACTGCAGAGCTACCAGCACCTATGGAACCATAACCAGTCAGTGCTTGATGAGCGAAAGCAGAAAGGGGAATTTTTAAAAGCTGTGTACATATCTTGAGCAATAAGCTGATCGTTCTCTAAGTGCTGCAACTCTAACATTTAAATGCGGAAGAATTCTTTAAAATTTTAGAGAAATAACTTTACTAATTGAAACTTAACTTTATTGACTCTAAACAGATTAAGGGTTAATGTCCGAACGAAGGGTCATCGACCTGAAACGTTAACTCTGTTTTTCTCCACAGGTGCTGCCTGGCCCGTTGAGATTTCCAGCATTTTCTGTTTTTATTTCAGATTGCAGCATCCACAGTATTTTGCTTTTGTATTAGTGTACTTGAGTTTTCATGCTTCATACCACCAGCAAAGGAATAGTTGGAGGGCTGCTGAATTGACACCTCCTTTTCTCCTCCCCCGTGCACTGTGTTTCTATAGGTGATTAGTCACATGCAAATCTAAATATGACCTGAGCACACAAGACCCAGAAACTGCCTCACGAATGATAGAGGTTATCAATTGGCAAGTGTTTAAAATGTATGAGAAACTATATACGAGAACTGGTCTGTAATGAATCCAGCTTTACTCTGCAGATCAAGACATGTGAAGAATTGATGTTTATTGATTATTTTGTGTATAATCTAAATGCTAAGAAGATGAGAGGGCAAGTGGGCAAGCATACAAAATACAACTTTGAACAAGAGTTGTTTAAAACATTGAGAAACAGTCAAATATTACTCAGATACAAATGAGTGCATTCAGATTTACCTTGATGAAATCTATTTAAGCATGTATGATCTGGCAGGTTTTTTTAGATATAAATATATGATAGCTAATGTTCTCCCCAAATTATGATTGCCCTTGCCAATATTTTTCAGTCTCTAATTTATTAAAAACATATTTTAAATAATTTTAGGCATAATGAACCCTCGGTTGATTACTGTGCGCCAATAGTCCTACCCTGAGGGAATTAAAGGTCATTTAGAGTAATGTTCTGTGTCAAGCTTTGAAGGTGCTGTGTGACAGGGACCTGAGGAAAATGACAGTACATATTGAACTGGAAAGTTGAAACGGAATATTCACTGTCCAATAAAGATATTACTTCTTACCTCAGTCATTTGAAAACACTACAAATAATGAGATATTTCTTTGGCTGTCTATATTTTCATTTCTGTAACATTACCCGCCTCTGCCCATTTGCAGCTGAAACCTTCATTCGTGGCTTTGTCACCTCCAGACTTGACTAACCTAATGCTATCTTGACAACTTCCCATCCTTCCGCTCTACAAATGTCCGAACCTGTTGCTCGTATCCTATCTCACACCAAGTCCTGTTTGCCTATCAGCTCCATCCAGTACATTAATGTTTCAAATCTAAAATGATTATCCTTGTGTTTAAATCCCTGCATGAACTTGATGATCCCTATCCACATAACCTCTTCCAGGCTTAGAAACCCTGTCGCCGAACTTGGCTCCTCTGACTGAGGCCTCTTCTACATTCACCCACCTCTTCCTTTGATCCATGCTTGCTGGGCGTGCCTCTGGCAACTAGGTACCACACTCTGGAATTCCCTCCCAAACCCCTCTGCCTCTCCACCTCCCTCCCCTCCTTTAAATTGTGGCTTAACCCCCCACCCCCCCTTTGACCAAGCCTTCATCATCTTTCCTAATCTTCATTGGCTCAGCGTATATTTCTCCCCATGTCTCCTTGAAACACCTTAGGTTGTTTTCTGTGTTAAAGGCACCATTAAAAAAATGCAAGCTGCTGCTGAGTTGGATAAATCTGTTGTGCAATGCAAGTGTAAATTTTATGACAATTTTTTATAATGTCATCACCCAGAAAATGAGTTTGAAGAATAAAGATCAAGGCCCTATTGTTATTTGTTGAGAACACCAAAAATATTTATCTGAATTCAGAAAGATCTGTAAAGATAGTGCATTATGTTGAATAGTTGTTTACCAGTACATTACTCAGCAGATAAATGGCATCAAAAAGTAACAACAGAGTCCTGCAATCATACATTATCAAATAGAAATAAGCATTATCTCCTGAAAAAAATCTCGAATCTTTCCTTTGTTGGGGCTTAGAACTATATCTGTAAAACATACATACTATTTACTTTCCTACTCAGCATCTGATGCAGTTTTGGTATGTTTTTTTCTCAGCAATTTTATCCTGAAGGTGTTGACCTAGCTCATAGAATAATAGTATGATAGAGCACAGAAGTGGGCCATTCGGCCCACTGTGCCTGTGCTGGCTCTTTGAAAGAGCTATCCAATTAGTCGCACTCCCATGTTCTTTCCCCATTGCCCAGTAAATGTCCCCTTTTCAAGTATTTATCCAATTCCCTTTCGAAATTTACTGTTGAATCTGCTTCCATCATCCTTTCAGGCAATGCATTCCAGTTTGTAACAGCTTGCTGTGTAGAAAAATGTTTCCTCGTGTCGCCTCTGGTTCTTTTTGCCAATTATCTTAAATCTATGTTCTCTGGTTACCAACCCTTCTGCTACTGAAAACAGTTTCTCCTTATTTACTCTTCAAGATCTTGAACACCTCTATCAAATCTCCCCTTAACCTTCTCTGCTCTAAGACGAACAACCCCAGTTTCTCTAGACTCTCTATATAACTGAAGTCCTGCATCCCTGGTACCATTCTAGTAAATCTCCTCTGCACCCTCTCTAAGGACTTAACATCCTTCCGAAAGTGCAGTGCCCACAAAACG
Source organism: Pristiophorus japonicus (assembly GCF_044704955.1). Lineage (NCBI taxonomy): Eukaryota > Metazoa > Chordata > Chondrichthyes > Pristiophoridae > Pristiophorus > Pristiophorus japonicus. The sequence goes on along the minus strand of NC_091987.1, from coordinate 82,515,345 downwards.
CAGGCTGAACCAGTGTTTTACAAAGGTTTAGCATAACTTCCTTGCTTTTGTACTCCAAGCCTCTATTTATAAATCCAAGGATCATTTATGCCCTTTTAACAACTTTCTCAACTTGTCCTGTCACCTTCAAAGACTTGTGTCCGAAGTTCTCTCTGTTCCTGCATCCTCTTTAAAATTTTATCATTTAGTTTATATTGCCTCTCCGTATTCTTCCTACCAAAATGAATCACCTCACACGTCTCTGCACTAGAGTTAATCTGCCATGTGTCTGTCCATTTCACCAGTCTATGTTCTCCTGAAGTCTGTTACTACCCTCCTCACTGTTTATTATATTTGAGTTTTTTGTCATCTGTAAACTTTGAAATTATGTCCTGTATATCCAAGTCCAGGTCATTAATATGTATCAAAAAGATCAGTGGTCCCAATCCCAACCCCCGAGGGCAGCACTGCATACTTCCCTCCAGCCTGAAAAACAACCGTCACCACTACTCTGTATTCTGTCCCTTAGCTAATTTGTATCCACACAACCACTGTCCCTTAATCCCATGGGCTTCAATTTTGTTAATGAGTCTATTATGTGGTACTTTATCAAATGCCTTTTGAAAGTCCATATACATAACATCAATCGCACTAGCCTCATCAACCTTCTGTTACTTCGACAAAGAAATTAGTCAAACACAATTTGCCTTTAACAATTTTGTGCTGGCTTTCATTTAGTAATCCATACTTTTCCACGTGCTAATTAACGTCTCTAAAAGTTTTTCCACCATCGACATTAGGCTGACTGTCCTGTAGTTGCTGCGTCTAACCCGCTCTCCTTTTTTGAACATGGGTGTAACATTTGCAATCCTCCAGTCCTCTGGCACCACTCCTGTATCTAAGGAGGGTTGGAAGATTGTGGCCAGAACCTTCCTTTAACTACCCTTTGACTATTCTTTTACTATTTATATGTTTATAAAATACTTTTGGGTTCCCTTTAATGTTACCCGCTAATCTATTCTCATACATACTCTTTGTCCCTCTTATTTCCTTTTTCAGTTCTCCCCTTTCCTTCTTGGAATCAGCTTGGTTCTCTACTGAATTATGAACCTGACATTTATCATAACCTTCCTTTTTCTGTTTGATTTTAACCTCTATATCTTTAGTCATCTAGGAACCTCTAGCTCTGGATAGCCCTCCTTTCCCTCTTTGAAGGCCTCATTGCTCATTTACTGTTTTACTGGCCAATCTTTGATTCCTATCCACCAGTTGAATATTTTCACGCTTGATTTTTCCTTGTCTTTTCCATAACTACTCTAAAGCTAATGATATTGTGATCACTGTTACCTAAATGCTCTCCCACTGAAAGATGCTCCACTTCATTCCCGAGAACTAGATCCAGCATTGCTTCCTTCCTCATTGGGCTGGAAACATGCTGATCAAGAAATTTATTTTGTACACATTTCAGGAATTCCTCCCCTCTTTGCCCATTCCAATGTTACTATTCCAGTCTATATTACGTTACTTGAAGTCCCCCATTATCACTCCTCTAAAGTTCTTGCATGTTTCTGCAATTTGCCTGCAAATTTGCTCCTCTATCTCTTTACAGTCACATAATAGCTCCTCTAGTGATCCTTAATTCTAACCAAATAGATTCTGTCTTTGAGTCCTCAAGTACATCATCCCTTTCCAGTGTTGTACCAGTATCATTGATCAATACTGCTACTCATCTCTTTGTTTTCCTTCCCTATCTTTCCTGAATATATTGTAGCCATCGTGACCATCTTTAAAAAAGGGGACATCCGACTGCGGCAACTACAGAGGAATCTCTCTGCTATCAGCCACTGGGAAAGACATCGCTAGAATCCTCCTCAACCATTTTCTCCCTGTGGCTGAGGAGCTCCGATTTTGTCCACTATGGGGTACAACGGACATGATATTTACGGTGCAACAACTGTAAGAGAAATGCAGGGAACAGCACCAACCTTTGTATATGGCCATCTTTGACCTTACAAAGGCCTTTGACACTGTCAACCATGAGGGACGATGGAGCGTTCTCCTCCATTTCGGCTGCCCCCAAAAGTTTGTCACCATCCTCCATCTGCTCCACGACGACCTGCAAGCCATGATCCTGACCAATAGATCCATCACAGACCCAATCCACGTCCGGGCTGGGGTCAAGCAGAGCTGCGTCATCGTGCCAACCCTCTTCTCAATCTTCCTCACTACAATGCTCCACCTCACACTCAACAAGCTCCCCGCTGGAGTGGAACTAAACTATAGGACCTGTGGGAACCTGTTCAACCTTCATCATCTCCAGGCCAGACCCAAGACCATCCCAACCTCTGTTATCGAACTACAGTACGCGGACGACACTTGCGTCTGCGTGCATTCAGAGACTGAACTCCAAGTTATAGTCAACATCTTCACTGAGGCATACGAAAGCATGGGCCTTACACTAAACATCCGTAAGACAAAGGTCCTCCACCAACCTAACTCCGCCACACAACACTGCCCCCCCAGACATCAAGATCCATGGCGCGGCCCTGGACAACGTGGACCACTTTCCATACCTCGGGAGCCTATTATCAGCAAGGGCAGTCATTGACGACGAGGTTCAACATCGCCTCCAGTGCACCAGCGCAGCCTTCGACCACCTGAGGAAGAGAATGTTCGAAGATCAGGCCCTTAAATCTGCCACCAAGCTCAGGGTCTACAGGGCTGTAGTGATACCCGCCCTCCTATATGGCTCAGAGACATGGACCATGTACAGTAGACACCTCAAATCGGTGGAGACACCAACGATGTTGCCGCAAGATCCTGAAAATTCCCTGGGAGGACAGACGCACCAATGTTAGCGTCCTTGATCAGTCCAACATTCCCAGTATCGAAGCACTGACCACACTCGACCAGCTCCGTTGGGCAGGCCACATTGTTCGCATGCCTGACACAAGACTCTCAAAACAAGCGCTCTACTCGGAACTCCTACATGGCAAGCGAGCCCCAGGTGGGCATAGGAAATATTTCAAGGACATCCTCAAAGCCTCCTTGATAAGATGCAACATTCCCACCAGGGAGTCCCTGGCCAAAGACCACCCTAAGTGGAGGAAGAGCATCTGGGAGGGTGTTGAGCACCTCGAGTCTCATCATCGAGAGCATGCAGAAGGAGCGTGCAGCAAACCAGTCTTCCCACCTTCAATGACTGTGACAGAGACTGTAATTCCCATATTGGACTGTTCAGTCACCTAAGAATTCACTTTTAGAGTGGAAGCAAGTCTTCCTCGATTTTGAGGGATTGCCTATGATGATGTCGCCAGGAATATTAAATGCCCAATGTTTGAGCCAGGTCCCTCTATTATTGTTATTATATCATAATTCCATATGGCTACTTGTGAGTGCAGATCACCAACCTTATTTACTACGCTCCAGGCATTATTCTGCACTCTAAGCACATCTTAGTCTGTCTCGCATGTTCCCTTGTCTAATCCCTCCTATTTGTGAACTAGTCTTTATTCTAATGCTGTTAGTCTATCCCAGTCCTCTATGTACCTTGTATCTCCTCTCCATTGCTTCATTCTGGTGCCCCTCTCCCTGCCAACTTAGTTTAACCCCCACTTTGACCTCTTGCCATGCTATAGTTCCACATGTGCTTGTTGCCTCCAACGGCCATTATTCATGTGTAAGGACCTTCGGTTTTTTATTACCAATTTTAAAACCTGGGTTTTCAGGTGTTTATCATCAAAAACCAGGGTGGGAGGGGTGGACCCTAAAAACCCAGGGTAAGTTCGAGAAATCATGAAAACAAGCAAGGGACTAACAAGGTACTCACAGGTGCTAGATTGTAGCGTTTTATTTCAATGTTCTTGCTGTTTCAAAGGTATTTGCTCCTCTTTAGATCCCCTACCATTCCATACACCTCATGTATTGATCAACTTTTTCTTCGGTCACACTTGCTGATGATGACCTCAAGGACACATATTGCTTCTGCTCTCAGCTACTTTACTTCATCATAAGCAGTGAGAGAGAAGGCTGTTAAACAGCTTTTAAGCAATATCAGCAAGTGAAATTACCGAAGTTGACTTCACCCATCGAATTTGATGCTGCAAGTCAGTCCAGGGGTGCACACACATTCACTAGTGACATCATCACATACATTGTGTGCATACGTCATCACACAATGGACGTGATGATATCATGTATGATGTGCACGCATCCACAAGAAGCTGGAGAATTTGGGCTTTTGTACGGTAAAAGTACGGCAATTTATTTTTTAATGATCCACTAACCCAGAAAAATCTTGAAATTTATCTCTGAAAATAGGTTTAAATTCATTTTCCAATTTACTCTTGATGCAAAGTTACTTAACCACAGGATGGCATTACAGACAAGCCCAATTTTGACCTCATCCAACATCCATACCTCCAACAGGGGCTGCTGGATTGAGAGTGGGAATGGGAACCTCAGACAATTTTAGTCTCCCTAACTCCAGGGAGTGAAGTGCCTATACAGCCATCCTAGCTTAGATCAACTCACTCAGCCATACAAGGGATCCAATCTGGGACTTTCCTGGTCCATAGAGCTCAGCTATTCACTGAAGAAACTCACTGAGCCATTAGGGGAGGCTTCTCCATACAACTGGGAAAATGTGAATTTCCTAGGACTCCTAATGGCTCAGTAAATAATTGCATTACATGATGTAGTATTGAACCATGCAGGCCAGGAAGGTCCCAGCTTTGTAAGAACATAAAGCATGGAACAAGAAAAGGCCAGTAGATCCACAGACAACAACCTCAGTGGCACAGCATATTGTGTCCCATGGTGTATTCCCCACCCTTTCCTTCAGCGACTGTCTATCCCACCTGTGAGAGAGACTGTAATTCCCGTATTGGACTGTACAGTCACCTGGGAACTCATTTTTGGAGTGGAAGCAAGTCGTCCTCGATTTTGAGGGACTGCCTATGATGATGAGATGATCTCAGACGATTTTTAGCTCTAAACCTTCCAGTCCTGTTCCCATCCAGTTATTTATCTAGGTCTGTTAAAGATAATTGGCACAGCATCAACACTGTCTTTGCCATGGGTCAGTTCTACATATTTATTTCTGTGGAAAAAAAAGTTTCTGATCTCATTTATGACCTGTTCATTTTTAACCTTTATTTTCTGGTTCCATGATCACAATTGAATTCAAATAGCCTGTTTACATCCACATCAAAATCTTTCATTCCTCTCTGCACTTTAAGGCCCTGGATTGTTTCCCCTCTTAATGCTCTTTTTCCCAAGGATAACAAAATCAGGTCTATATTTCTCAATAACTATGAGTTTGTATCCTGGAATCATCCTCGTTACTTTTCCCTGAACCCTCTTCAACATACCGATGTCCTTTTGAAAGCAAGACGCCCAACTGATATACTGAATAGGGTAAATTTTGCATGGCTTCATGTAGCCAGCACATATCAGAAAATCACAAATGAAACAGGATGTTATTGGTGATTTTAACATAAAACATAGGATATAGTCAAGGATGATAAAGGGCCATTCAGTGCATTGAGCATGTCTGTTTATTACTCTTGCCTTGGATCCAACTGTATTTTAAGATCCCCTGTTGTCTTTGGCTCCAGTTACCTGGTAGATTATTCCACACTTTTATTCTTTCATTAATTAAACTTTGTGTAAGATTTTTTTCTAAATTTAATCTTCACTAATGTAAACTTATAGTCTGGCCTGTCTTTATAGTAATTTTATGAGTTCATCTTTTGTATGCCATTTATTACTTTATTTTCCTCACTAATGTCACGCCTTTACCTTCTCTCTAGAAAGTACAGCTTATATTTTTTTAATCTTTCACCATCACTCATCCTGTTTAAGCTTAGAATCATTCTTGTTACTGGTCTTTTTATCCTTTCTAATGCAGGTATGTCCATTTTGAAATATGACAACCAGCATTGCACACAATTCCAAGTGTAATCTGACTAATGTGTTTTAAAGCCTTAGCATAACGCCTACAGACTTTCCACTGTTCTGGTGATGAATTCCAACATTCCATTTATTTTTCTGATTGTTTCTCCACATGGTCTTAACATTCAAGCTGAAGAGTTTATTGGGTCTCTTTCAAAGTATTCCCATGCTAATTTTATTCCATTCGCTGTATATGGTATTATTTATTATTTTCCTCAAAGGACAATACATTTAACCAAGTTCATCTGCACAGAACTGCATTTAATTTGGTACTAATGAGCAATGCTCAAGGCCTCAAGATATGACCAATGTCGGAAGCTGGAAAATGCCACAATGGTGCAGTAGAAGGTGCTCCTCCGAGGGTGAAGCTAGATTATTTTGTGAAGGCATATTAAAGCGAGCTTTATTCTGCAGCTGGCCTGAGAGTCCTTGACGCTAGCACTGGATGCTTCAGATGGAGTTCACAATTGACACTCCTTTCCTTGATTCACAAAGAAGCTCACTGCAGATTGTACAATTGGGATTGGTTTGAAGGAGTTACTGAAATTGACAGTATGCTACTTGTTGCTACCTTTCTACAGTTGATCCGATTTGGATACAATGTTGACATTGGTTAATCCCCAACTTGTACCTCTTTTAGGTTGGAGAAGGTTATGGACGATTGCCCGGCCATGAATCTGTGATGTTCTGAATCTTAGTTGTTCTCTGTTTTCTCAGTTGAGGATGGAGTTTTCTTTCGAGAACCAAAGAAATTATTTCTACAAATTAGTGTTTTTTTTAAAAAGGTTTGCTTATCCTTGGCCAAAACATATCAGTGATCAGAAACCCGGAATTTTAGCTGACCTTTTCATCCATAGTACAGGGCACTAAGGCAAACTATAGCTAATTGCACCTTTATCTCAGCTAAGATGATCTACATGAATACAGGCCAGGGATTGAATATGGGACCTTCCTGGTCTGTGTGGCTCAGAATCACACTACACCGTACACTTGTCCAATGGGCCACTAGGGAAGCTGAGTAGTGAACTTTTGTTCAGTTTTCAGCATTTTGGCTGCAGGATGGCCTGTCCCTTTAAAATATATTGGGTCATAAACAACAAAGCACAAAACATCTATCTGCATACATATGCTGCCATGTGCCCTTACATTAGTTCCCTACTGCTACGGTGAATGACAGGCAAACAGCTGGCACAATGGTTGTTGCCATAGTAACAAGCTTAGATATTAGATTTGTACATTTTTTTTCTTAGTATGATGGGTGGGAGTGGGGAAAAGAGAAAGTGATTACTAGCTACCCAGTAGGAAGAAATCTGTCTCCTGGAAAATAGTGAGAAGTATCCATCTGCTTTTCCTGATGTTTCTTGTTGAGCATCCATCTGATGTCCCTGTTATGTTCAGAATAAATCCACAGGACTGTATTGCAAGCTCAAACTGTTGTGACCTTGGTCTCTTTATTCAGACTCCAGAGTGGAGAAGCAGCATGGTGAATCACCTTTTATACCTGCTTGCCCCAGGTGACCCTTTGGTCTCCCACAGGCAAGTCTTACATTTTGGTACGGTTTACATACATACATAACATCAGTCCCCCCCAAAGTCTTATGTGCAAGTTATTTGCAAGTTGAGGCGATCTGGCGTCCCGGGTTCCCGGGTCGATCGCCTGGGTTGAAGTCCTGATGTGGTGGGTTCATCCTCGTGATTGACGGTGACGTCAATCGTGTTAGTGGGTCACTGGGGGCCAGGTCCTTTCACAGTGGTTCCTGGTTATCTGTCATTCGTAGTTTAGTCTTGTCCAAATGTTTTACGAATTAGCCCAGTACACAGTTTCACAATCAAATGCTCTGTTTTCATCACATACACCCCATTCCCCACCTTGGCTAAAGCGGTGCTAGCGGCCCAACTGGGGCTTGTACATGGTCTACATCACTTATTCTGATGTCACATGGGGGGACCGTGCGATCATGGTGCATTCTCTGCTGATGGCCTATGGAAGGCTCGGCTCTGAGTGATTCTGTCTGGTGACTGCGTGGCACCCAGGATAGCCGGGTCTGTAGGGAGTCTACCGTGACACGCGTGGTGCTTGGTTTAGTGATTTGGGCTGCCTGCTCCAGGCTATTGTCGCTGACCCTGAGGTCTAGCAAGCCCAGGGTGGCCGCAATGGCCTTGAGACTTTCGATAGTAGCGGGAGGCCTACTGGTCCCCGTGGATCCTGGGCCGTAGTATGCGGGCCCCGGATCACCGACTGTGTGTAGCCTCCCTGCCTTACTTTGCAACGTTGGGATGGGCCTTTCGTCTTTGCGACGGATAGGTTGCAACATCCTCTCTAGCAGTTCATCTTTGGCAGGCAATAACGTGGGATCCTGGCTGGTCCAGGTCCTAAGATGGGGGGTGGTTACAGTTGACCCCTCGCTTTCTAGCACTTCCATGACCGCGAGTGGGTCTGCAGGCTGCGCCGTTTCCACCCCGGTGGTGGGCAATGGTAACCAACTGAGGACATTAGCGCTGTTCTCAGTGCCTGGCCCATGGCGGATCATATTACAGTGCACAGACAGTGTTAGACATTCTGGAAACAACGCATCGATATTGGTGCCTCTCTTCTCCCAAACTTGCGGGATGAGCAGCTTGTCTGACTCGAGCACATATTGGGACACTCTTTGGTACGTCTCTTTAGTCCCGTGAACACAGGCTGCTGCTTTGGTTAACTAGTTGGATACATGTTCAATCATTTGGGGCTCGCCCGCTACTTTTGCTTGCTGCACAACACTCCCGACCCCGTGCGGTAACATATCACTTGCTACGAATACGTTGTTAGATACATATACAACTGGTTGGGGTTTGCCCGCTACTTTGGCTTGCTGTACAACACACCCGACCCCATGTGATAAAACATCACTTGTTACAAGTACTTTGTCAGCTACATATACGACCGGTTGGTGTTTGCCCGCTACTTTGGCTTGTTGTAAGGTCCCCCCAACCCCATATAATGGTACATCATTGGCCGCGAAAGACCGCTCACATGGGTTACATAGTGCAAACAACTTATTGGAACGTGGTGGGTTCCTGGTCTTCTCAGCGGCCGCCCCTTTACCTTTGCCCCAAACCCAGTCATCTTCCATGCTGGGCGACACATTCCTCCATTCCGTTGCAATGCTCTCTCGTCCTGTGGTCTGGACACACCTTTGTCCCGTGGTCTGGACACACTCTCGTCCTGTGGTCTGGACGCACCTTCGTCCCGTGGTTTGGACACACTCTCATCCTGTGGTCTGGACGCACCTTCGACCCGTGGTCTGGACGCACCTTCGTCCCGTGGTCTGGACACACTCTCGTCCTGTGGTCTGGACGCACCTTCGTCCCGTGGTCTGGACACACTCTCGTCCTGTGGTCTGGACGCACCTTCGTCCCGTGGTCTGGACACACTCTCATCCTGTGGTCTGGATGCACCTTCGTCCTGTGGTCTGGACGCACCTTCGTCCCGTGGTCTGGACACACTCTCGTCCTGTGGTCTGGACGCACCTTCATCCCATGGTCTGGACACACTCTCGTCCCGTGGTCTGGACACACTCTCGTCCTGTGGTCTGGACGCACGTTCGTCCCGTGGTCTGGACACACTCTCGTCCTGTGGTCTGGACGCACCTTCGTCCTGTGGTCTGGACGCACCTTCGTCCCATGGTCTGGACACACTCTCGTCCTGTGGTCTGGACGCACTCTCATCCCGTGGTCTGGATGCTCTTCCTTTTCGTCGCCCTCTCCTCCGTCCGTGGTGCCGACTGCTGCAATCTTCCTCCCCAGGGAATTTGCCTCTGGCGTCGGGAAGACACATTCCGATCGTTTTGGCCAGAGTCCCACTCTGCATGGTCGACCTGGAGCCTCTTCCATCGTTGCGAAGAGTTCGTCGGCTTTGGGTGGTGGGTACTGCGTCTGTACCGCTGCTCGGTTGATCTTCACCTCCTCGTGGTCGTGATGAGCGGCCTATGCCTCTGGGATCTGCAAATGGATCTGCACTTCGATGCCTGATTCAGCTGAAGGTGGGGCCTTGCTCAGCCTTTGAGAAAGGGAGACGTCGTGCGCCGGAGAAGGTACGCAGAGCTCTTCCCAGTTCCATCGAATCTTCCCCATCCACCTCCTATCAAGCAGCATTGGCCCATCACCTGAAACAATCCACAGTGGTAAAACGTGCACTGCTCTCTCGTGGGATACTCTTATGTTCGCACTAGCAATAACTGGTATCAGTTCCTTGTTATAGGTGTGCAGCTTTGCCTGAATCAGGATCAGCTTGGGTCATTGTGCTTCGTCGCCCCACAGCTGCTCGTATGCCTTCTGGCTCATTACTGATTGACTTGCCCCCGTGTCTAGTTCCATGGAGATGGAGTGCCATTAAGTTCAACTTTTAACATTATCGGAGGGCTTTTGGTGGTGAAGGTTTGTATCCCATATACTTCCTCTTCATCCTCAGGTTCAGTTGCCTCTCCTACTCGTTCATCATGATCCTCGCTGGATCGGTCGTCCTCTCCTGACTCTGCCACATGGTGAGTCAGAGATCGTTTGCACATTCGCTGGAGGTGCCCCATTGTTCCACAGCCCTTACACACATAGGGCTTGAATCGACATTGATGAGCTCTATGGCTGCCCCCGCGGCGCAAACATGGTGCTAATGGGTAAGACATTCACGCCCCATGGCAGATTCTGAGTCACTCTAGGCCTGGTCTGGCCTCTGCAGTCGTGTAGGCCCTGCCCTGTACTGTTCTGCCTGCTGAAAACATTATTTTATGCACAGTACTTGCCGGTGAGCTTCGATTCTGTGAAGATATCTGTTTCGTGTTATCGCTCGTGGATATATAGGCTTGGGCTATTGTGATGGCCTTGTTCAGATCTTGGGCTTCGGCAGACAGCAGTTTGCGAAGAATGACCTCGTGGCCAATTCCAAGCATGAAAATGTCCCGCAACATTTCCCCCAAGGATCCTGCAAATTCGCACTGCCCCGCAAGGCGTCTTAGGTCGGCGACAAAACTCGCCACGTTCTGGCCCTCAGAGCGACGGTGAGTGTAAAAGCGATACCTGGCCATCAAGATGCTCGCTTTTGGCTTGAGGTGTTCGCTAACCAGTGTTCACAGCTCTGTGTAAGACTTGTCTGTTGGTTTTTGAGGAGGTCCTATATCGAAGACCCACATACGATGAGGAGAATCGGCCTGCGCTTAATCGGCGTCTCAGCCTTGTCCAATTCATTGGCCACAAAGTACTGGTCGAGGCGCTCAACGAAGGCTTCCCAATCATCACTCTCAACAAATCTCTCAAGGATACCAACGGCAGCCATTACCACGTGAAAGTTCGTGATCTGTTACTCGTCGCTAATTTGTTATGTTCAGAATAAATCCACAGCTCTGTATTGCAAGCTCAAACTGTTGTGTCCTTGGTCTCTTTATTCAGACTCAAGAGTGGGGAAGCAGCATGGTGAATCACCTTTTATACCTGCTTGCCTCAGGGTACACAGGTGACCCTTAGGTCTCCCACAGGTGTGCCCCCTAGTGGCAAGTCTTACATTTTGGTAAGGTTTACATACATACATAACAGTCTCCAATCGTGTTGGCTAGATGAATGGTCAGATGATGGCCCGCATTTTATGGCTGCTGTTGTAAAGGTGAATATGTGTTGTACAGTTTCTCGTCTGCACACAATCAGAGGCAGAACTCTGAGTCATAGTCAACATCTTCACCGAGGTGTACGAAAGCATGGGCCTCACACTAAATATCCATAAGACAAAGGCCCTCCACCAGCCAGTCCCCGCCACACAGCACTATCCCCCAGTCATCAAGATCCATGGTGCGGCCCTGGACAACATGGACCACGTCCCATACCTCAGGAGCCTCTTATCAACAAGAGCAGACAATGATGACGAAATTCAACACCGCCTCCAGTGTGCCAGTGCAGCTTTCGGCCGCCTGAGGAAAAGAGTATTCGAAGATCAGACCCTCAAATCTGCCACCAAGCTCATGGTCTACAGGGCTGTAGTGATATCCGCCCTCCTGTATGGCTCAGAGACGTGGACCATATACAGTAGACACCTCAAGTCGCTGGAGTAATACCACCAACAATGTTTCTGCAAGATCCTGCAAACCCCCTGGGAGGGTAGATGCACCAATGTTAGTGTTCTCGATCAGCAATGAAGCACTGACCACACTCGACCAGCTCCACTGGGTGGGCTACATTGTTCACATGCCTGACACAAGACTCCCAAAGCAAGCGCTCTACTCAGAACTTCTTCACGGCAAACGAGCCCAAGGTGGGCAGAGGAAATGTTTCAAGGACACCCTCAAAGCCTCCTTGATAAAATGCAACATACTCATCGACACCTGGAAGTGCCTGGCCAAAGACCGCCCTAAATAGAGGAAGTGCATCCGGGAGGGCGCTGAGCACCTCGAGTCTCATCACCAAGAGCATGCAGAAACCAAGCGCGGGCAGCAGAAGGAGCGTGCGGCAAACCAGACTCCCCACCCTTTCCTTTAACGACTGTCTATCCCACCTGTGACGGAGACTGTAATTCCCGTATTGGACTGTTCAGTCACCTAAGAACTCATTTTTAGAGTGGAAGCAAGTCTTCCTCGATTTCGAGGGACTGCCTATGATGATGATTGTACTTTTGTTTTCTGTTGCAGGTAGCAGCCTTCCAATGAAGAGTGCTTATACTGAATTCACCTCCCATTTACCTCTCGGCCTGGGAAGGGTCTGTGCCTTTGCTGTTGAGACGACAGACCAGGTGCCAGCATCCAGCCTCTGCCTGTTGCCCTTTTTGGCTGTTCGCTGAGAAAGGATGCAATAATGACCCAACTATGGTTCCCCTCTCCAATTTTCCCTACCGCTTGCAAGGAGATGCCACTGCCTCTGATCAATTCTAGTATACTCAGCACAGCTGAGATTAGGAACTGAACAGTGATTGAACTGATGTCCTCCTATTCCATGGTGTTCTGTGTTCGTTCTCCAATTCACATTGTCTCTATGTCACCATTTATTTAGTACTTTAAAATGTCCTCTTTGTACCCAATTTTAATGAAAAAGCAGACATAGATATAAAATGGTACTCTCCACTTTGTACTCATTTCTACTTTTTCACTAAAATTGGCAAACCAAGGATATTAGAGCATTATAAAAGCCTATTGTAATATATATCCATTTTTCTTTTACTTTCATTTCTTCGCCAAATCCTTATGCCCTGAGCATTCACTTATTGACAGGATGTAATGTAGCCACCATTACCCATTTCAAACAAGAAGCTGGTACTAATTGATCTGGCTTCATAAAAATTGTCCATTTTGCTGCAATATTCATAAGCCTTTCAGTTTTGTTTCAGAACCAGGATGGATTGATAATAAAATTAGACAGAAAATCAAAGGAACATTTTATGCCTAATGGCAATTATCATGTCATAAATCTTTTAAACTTATTACAGGAATCATTAAAGTGCATATTAGTATACATTTACTTGGCTCTCACTTAGGGGTTATAATTTTAAACATTATCATAAATCTACACAGGGTGCTCCCTTTAATGGTCTCACTTCCGAAAGCTTATGTTTTATAGGCAGCAAAAAACATTTGCAATATGTTGATGGCAACCACTCAATTTCAGTGCAAGCAATTCACTGGAGTGTAACTTGTATCTGGTCTGGGTCTAGAATCATTGCAGAAGAGTAATACATTCACTTTCTAACCAGATCTAGTACTTTTTAGGCCATCAGAAATTGGTATTCTGGATAGCGAAAGTAAGGTATCCTCATATTTTTAACAAGGTTTTAAATAACAGCCCTTATTGTTACAGAAAATCACTGCACATGTTTTTCTCCGTTTTTTCTCATGAGTGTCAGGTTACAGTCCTAATGTGCTTTAAAATGCAGATATTATAAACTTTCCAGCAGGACAATTCAATATTATCTGGGTATCTAGTTTCCGGTGTATTTTACTATCTGCACTCCTAGGACTGGAAAATTTGACACCTCAACTAGCCAGAGGCAAGGAACTTTCCAGCTTTTGCAAGCTGAAATGCAAAACAGCTTGACAGCATACAAACGATACCAGTATATCACTACTTCCTTCTCAAGTTCTTTGCTGTTTCAATGTTCAATTACTGCATCGCATTCTTTGCAGCCAGTTGCAGTCTCCTGACTACCTCGAGTGCACCAAAACGATCTATTATTTTTTATAATTATACACTGTTGGTGAAAGTTCTTATATATATATATATATAAAAGGGGCGAATTTCCTCAGGTTTCTCCCGTTGCCCCGCCATTGCTTTGGCGGAAACCCCATTTACACAAGTAGGTCTCTGCCGAACATTGCCGAAGTTATGGCAGCGGAGCTGGAGATATGCTGAGGAAATTCAGCCCCCTTGGTATCTTCCTGGTTTCCCTTTTCTGCACCCTTTCCAGAGCTTGTTATTCTTCACCAAGTGAACGGGCCAAAAGCAGACACAACGCTCCAAAGGACTAATTTTGTGAATGTCTGCTAAAACGAACTGATCTGCCAGATATCTGCAGCAGTGACTTGGAATGATCCAGTAGCATAGAAAGTTAATGCTCTAGTCACCTTCAACAATGAAGGGATTCAATAAAGTAAAGTTAGATAGATTATTTGAGACAGATAGGAATGGTATCCATAGAGGTTATGCCTATAAAATCTGTGGGCAAAGAATAAGGTTAGATGCTAGGAAGTGTTTATTTTCTCAAAGAATTAGTGGCATCTGGAACAAATTGCTGAAATGTCATGTATTTAGAGTTGCTATAGTCCTTTAAAAGGAAACTTGAAAATTCTTTTGATAGCAAGATAATTCCAGTTATAGTGGTAAGCTGCAAATTAGTTGAGATTGCACTGACAGTCTCCCAGAGCTTTGCTCCGGTGTGAGAGAGAAATTTCCCTGTTTTTTCCTAAATTGGCTGCAGGTTTTTTTCTCCAGCTCTCCCAGGATACAGCATTGCTAGAGGGTGGGGTGAATGGTTTGTGAGATTGCACGGTTAACTGGATGGGATTGATGGAGCCGATGGTTCATTCTCACTATTTTCGTATCTCCACATGTGTATGATGTGTGTCTTCTGCCTTTTAATCTAGTGCTCTTTATAAGTGCTATTTCAGTGAGAAGGTAAAGAGAGGTAGCTGCCGGCTGTTCCTCAATAAAACCTTATTGGATTTATCTGGCTATTATATCCTTGTGCTGATTCTGTGATGGTCCAGCAATTACTATCAGCACTTTGAGGGGGCTGGTGTGGTTCAATGGATGGAATTACCCTGATAAATAGTTGCCTTATCTTTGCCGCCTCCTGATATATCCTGCACATTCCTTCCAGGTGAGCAGGGATTTGCATGGAGATGGATTGTAGGCCACCATCAAAGTTTCCTCAAGTTGCAGCTCCAGTTTAGATCATCCAAGATAGATGTATCCGAGCTAGCGTCTAAGCAATCAGGAGAGTGTGATATGTGATGGGCCAGTTTCTTTGTGTACTCTAGGTTCAAAGGGGGCCCTTTAGCAAAAGAGAAAAGGAATATATGATTCTACACTGCCTGTCCGAAATTGCTGGATGCAGAGATTCATGGCATCTGAAGTGAGTTCCTTAGTGAGAAACTGAGTTCATTGGAAGAAGAACAAGATAAAGAAAAAGAGGAGATTTGCCCTGTCGGACTGCGATGAAGCCATTAAGCTCTCCCGACCCAGAACCTTAATTTATTCCAGTCAAAGAAAGAAAGACTTGGATTTATATAGCGCCTTTCATGACCACCGGATGTTTCAAAGTGCTTTACAGCCAATGAAGAATTTTTGGAGTGTAGTCACTGTTGTAATGTAGGAAACGTGGCAACCAATTTGCGCACAAGCAAGGTCCCACAAATAGCAATGTGACAATGATTATAGTGTATGAATAAGGAGTTTGACCAGATACTGTGAACTCAAAGTAAAGTGTGATCTTAGTCTTTTATTGCAGGTCTCCAGAGTGCCTCTCCAGCCTGTGAGACCTCCTTAAGTACAAGTGCTCCCAAGGGATGGTGGAATCCCTTGGGACTCCAGGGGATGAGCCCTCTGGTGGTTAAACAAGGTATTTATAGGTTTACATATATAACAACACTCCGCCCCCAAAGTCAATAGTGTAACTATTTACAAGGTGAGTCGATGTGGGGCCTTTCCCTGGTTGATCGTCTCGGTGCAAATACTGGTTTTGGAGAGTCGTTGGTTGGGCCATCGCTGGGCTGCTGTGCAGCTGGCCTTACTGGGCTGCCTGGTGTGGTGAGTCCTGCTGGGCTGCTGCGGGTGATGGGTTCTGCTTCGTGGTCAACCGCTGTATCGGTTGCCACTGGTGTGTGTGTTGGGGGGTCAAAAAAGGTAGGGTCTAATGTGGCTTGCTCTGGATAGTCCGTGAATCTCTGAGTTTGGTTTGGTCCAAGTGTTTCCTGTAGATGAGTCCATTTGAAAGTTTGACCCGAAACACCCTACTCCCCTCTTTGGCCACGACTGCGCCAGGAAGCCACTTGGGACCTTGTCCATAATTTAATAATCCAAATACAGGATCATTGATTTCAATCTCACGTGACACATTTGCGCTATCATGGTATGCACTTTGTTGAAGCCGCCCGCTCTCTACCTGTTCATGTAGATCAGGGTGAACTAATGAGAGCCTTGTCTTAAGTGCCCTTTTCATGAGTAGTTCAGCAGGTGGAATTCCAGTGAGCGAGGGGGGTCTCGTGCGGTAACTAAGCAGGACTCAGGATAGGCAAGTCTGCAGTGAGCCTTCAGTTACCCTCTTCAAGCTCTGCTTGATTGTTTGCACTACTCTCTCTGTCTGACCATTGGATGCTGGTTTGAACGAGGCAGATATGACATGTTTGATCCCATTGTTGGTCATGAACTCTTTGAACTCGGCACTGGTGAAACACGGCCCATTGTCACTCACAAGGACATCAGATAGGCCTTGCGTGGCAAACATGGCCCGCAGGCTTTCAGTGGTGGCAGCGGACGTGCTTGCCGACATTATCTCACATTCAATCCATTTGGAGTACGCTTCTACAACCACTAGGAACATTTTTCCCAAGAACGGGCCTGCATAGTCGACATGGACCCTAGACCACGGTTTGGAGGGCCAAGACCATAAACTTAGTGGTGCCACCCTGGGTGCATTGCTTAACTGTGAACATGTGTTACATTTGTGCAAGCAGGACTGTAAGTCCGCATCGATACCAGGCCACCACACATGGGATCTGGCTATCGCAGTCATCATTACAATGCCTGGGTGGGTACTGTGGAGACCACTAATGAAAGTGTCTCTGTCCTTTTTTGGTACCACTACCCGATTACCCCACAGAAGGCAGTCTGCCTGTATAAACATTTCACCTTTGCGCCGCTGGTACGGCTTTATTTCTTCCTGCATTTCTTATGGGACACTGGACCAGCTCCCATGAAGCACACTGTTTTTCACTAAGGACAGTAAGGGGTCCTGGCTCATCCAGGTTCTAATCTGTCGGGCGGTAACAGGTGATTGCTCACTCTCGAATGCTTCCATTACCATAACTAAATCTGCAGGCTGTGTCATTTCCACTGCCGTGGTGGGCAATGGCAGCCTGCTGAGAGCATCGGCACAGTTTTCTGTGCCTGACCTGTGGTGGATGGCATAGTTGTATGCGGACAATGTGAGCGCCCATTTCTGGATGCGGGCCAATGAATTCGTATTTATCCCCTTACTTTCAGAAAAGAGGGATATCAGTGGCTTATGGTCAGTTTCCAATTCAAATTTGACCCCAAACAGGTATTGATGCATTTTCTTTACCCCATAAACACACGCTAACGCTTCTTTTTCAATCATGCTGTAGGCCCTCTCAGCCTTAGACAGACTCCTGGATGCATAAGCAACCGATTGCAATTTCCCAGATTCATTGCAATACACACCCAACACCGTATGACGATGCATCACATGCTAGTACCAAACGCTTACTGGATCATACAACATAAGCAATTTGTTTGAGCGTAACAGTTTTCTAGCTTTTACAAAGGCATTTTCTTGGCTTTTACCCCATACCCATTCGTTTCCTTTACGCAGCAAAGCATACAGTGGTTCTAACAGTGTGCTGAGACCCGGTAAGAAGTTACCAAAGTAGTTCAGGAGTCCTAGAAACGACCGCAGCTCCATCACGTTCTGTGACCTCGGTGCGTTCTCGATTGCCTCCGTCTTCGAATCGGTGGGCCTGATTTCGTCTGCGGCAATTTTTCTCTCCAGGAACTCCACTTCAGGCGCCAGCAAAACACACTTCGAGCGTTTTAACCTGAGCCCCACGCGATTAAGCCGAATAAGAACCTCCTCCAAGTTCTGCAGATGCTCGACTGTGTCCCGATCTGTAACCAAGATGTCGTCCTGGAAGACCACGGTACGCGGAACTGACTTCAGTAAGCTTTCCATGTTTCTCTGGAATATCGCCACGGCTGATCGAATCCCAAACGGGCATCTGTTGTAAATGAAGAGACCTTTGTGTGTGTTGATGCAGGTGAGGCTCTTCGATGATTCCTCCAGCTCCTGCGTCACGTAGGCCGAAGTCAAGTCCAGCTTCGTGAACGTCTTTCCTCCCACCAGCGTCGCAAAAAAGTCGTCTGCCTTTGGTAGTGGGTATTGATCCTACAGGGAGAAACGATTGATAGTTACTTTGTAATCACCACAGATTCTGACGGTGCCGTCTCCCTTGAGGACTGGAACAATCGGACTGGCCCACTCGTTGAATTTGATGGGTGAAATGATGCCCTCTCGTTGCAGCCGGTCCAGCTCGATCTCCACCCTCTCTCGCATCATGTACGGTACTGCTCTCGCCTTGTGATGGATGGGTCGTGCCCCCGGAATTAGGTGGATCTGCACTTTTGCTCCTTGGAATTTCCCGATGCCTGGTTCGAACAGCGAGGGGAACTTGTTTAGGACCTGGGCACACGAAGTATCGTCAACGGGCCAAAGTGCTCGGACGTCGTCCCAGTTCCAGTGTATCTTCCCCAGCCAGCTCCTGCCGAGCAACATGGGGCCATCGCCCGGTACCACCCAGAGTGGTAACTTGTGCACTGCCCCATCGTAGGAGACCTTTACAGTAACACTGCCGATTACGGGAATCAGTTCCTTTGTGTAAGTTCTCAGTTTAGTGCGAGTGGGAGTCAGGACTGGCCTTGAGGCCTTGCTGCACCACAATTTATCGAAAGTCTTTTGCTCATAATGGACTAGCTCGTGCCTGTGTCCAGCTCCATTGACACCGGGAATCCATTTAATTCAACCTTCAGCATTATCGGGGGATACTTTGTGGTAAATGTGCACACCCCATATAACTCTGCTTCCTCGGTCTGAGGCTCTGGTTCGTCGTGATCCGCCGTGGATCAGTCCTCCTCTGCAACATGGTGGTTTGCATGATTAGCAGGATTTGCAGCTCGCCCTGCACATACGTTGGAGATGTCCCATTTTTCCACAACCCTTGCAAACGTATCCTTTGAAGTGCCATGAAATGAAGCGATGATTACCCCGCAGCGCCAACAAGGTGTTCATGGCCTAACATTCACCACCCTTGATGATGGACTCTGAGACATCTGTAGACGTGCAGCTGCAGGCATGTGAGGCCTGCCTTGTACATTACGATTCGAAAACAACATTACTTTGTTCACAGTACTTGCAGCAACACTCGTGTGCTGAGAGATTTGCTTGGTATTGTCACTGGTGGCGATGAACGCCTGGGCTATCGCTATGCCTTTACTCAAGGTTAGGGTCTCTACAGTTAAAAGTTTGCGAAATATTACTTCATGGTCATTGCCAAGTACAGAGTAGTCCCTGAGCTTGTGCTCCAAATGTCCTTCAAATTCGCAATGTCCTGCAAGGCGTCTTAGTTCGGCGACATAGCTCACCACTTCCTGGCCTTCAGACCTCTTGTATGTGTAGAACCGTTACCTCACCATCAGAACGCTTTCCGTCGGGTTAAGATGCTCCTGGACCAGTGTGCACAAATCATCATATGATTTTTCTGTGGGTTTTGCTGGAGCAAGCAGATTTTTCATGAGGCCATACATTGTTGCCCCGCAAACAGTGAGGAGAATCGCCCTTCGTTTGGCAGCATTCGCTTCTCCTTCCAGCTCGTTGGCCACGAAGTATTGGTCGAGTCGCTCCACAAAGGTTTCCCAATCATCTCCCTCCGAAAATTTCTCCAGGATGCCTACTGTTCTCTGCATCGTTGTGGTGGGGTTCGTCATCTGTATCTCATCGCCAGTTGTAGTGTATGAATAAGGAGTCTGACCGGATACTGTGAGTCCAAAGTAAAGTGTGACCTTAGTCTTTTATTGCAGGTCTCCAGAGTGCCTCTCCAGCCTGTGAGGCCTCCTTAAGTACAGGTGCTCCCAAGGGATTGTGGGATCCCCTGGGACTCCAGGGGATGAGCCCTCTGGTGGTTAAACAAGGTATTTACAGGTTTACATATATATAAATGACCAGATAATCTGTTTTTTTGATTGAAGGATAAATATTGGCCAGGATACCGGGAATAAGTTCCTTGCTCTTCTTCGAAATAGTGCCTTGGGATCTTTTACATCCACTTGAGAGAGATGTCGGGGCCTCGGTTTAACGTCTCATCTGAAAGATGGCACCTCCAATATGCAGCACTCCCTTAACACTGCACTGGAGTGTCGGCCTGGATTTTTTTGTGCTGAAGTCCCTGAATTGGGACATGAACCCACAACCTTCTGACTTAGAGGCTAGAGTCACAGCTGACCGAACAACTATTTGCAGGGCTGTCTCCTCATGCCAAGACAGTGTGGGAGCAATTTTAACTTCAAATGGAGAATGAGCAAGCAGAGTATGCCTGCCATTGCCTGTTCTTGCTGTTCTGAAGCCCAAGCCACTTTTAAGCTATTTTCATTAACATGCTGCCAGCGAGCTGCAGTTTGCTGGTGGTGGAGGGCGGGAAATCAGACAGCTTCCACACGGAGTCAGCTGGCACTCAGAGATGGGGCGGGCGATCCCGGGGGGAGGGGCCTTGAAGATGCCCATCCAAAATCCCCCCGGTTCTTCTTGACCCCACCAAAACTGTTTTTAACATTTCCTGAGCTGTTTTTTGGGCAGCCTGCAGTAGTTCCAATGAGGACCAGTGATTCAGGCCGCTCACCGCCTGGTACAAATGATCGAGTATCTGCAGCACGGTGCTCTGCCTACTTGTACCTCAAAATTGCAGTAAGGGTCCTATGGATTTCACAGGATCCCGGTTTTCATATTACAAGTGGCCTCCCACCTGACACAAGCAAGCTTACCAGCCACCCATGTCAGGATCTTATCCAAGATGCTGTTAGCTGGAGCAGCAGCGTAAACAGGGCAATAAGTGACCAACATACATTGACTTTTCACACCAACACAGAAATGCTTGTACATAATTGCAATTCCACATAAGTATTTTAGCTTTCTTATGTGTTGCAATCACCTCAGTAGCAATTCCATCATCCAAGTAATTTGCTTCATTTTACACTTACAGAGCTGTCAATACCAGAAGAATGCTTGGCGAATATTTTTGAATAATATGAGTGATATCAATTGCAAATCTAGCTAAACGTATAACGGTAAATTGACTGATTATGAGATCGAAATGAGTGCTGCATTGGAGACCACTCCTCATAGGTTGGTTTCTTTCCCTTGAAGAGGACACATTTTTTTTCCAACTTGTGGCCCGTAGTTCTGTCTTTGATTGCATCTTTTCCAGGGTGTGATTGTTAGCCTATTTAGTTTCTTTGCTGTTTTGCCTAAAAACTAGCTTTTTGAGAGCTTAATGAAGCTGAAGCCATCTGTTAATTTGCATGTTTCCCCCAGGGATATTTCATTGTCTGGTGCGCATACAGAAGCTATGATATCCCTCTGCACATCACTGTATTTGCCGTCTGTGGTGGAGGAGGAGAAACAGAGGAGGCATTACCAGAAAGATGCATTGCCAGCATAGGGAATGATTTAGGACCTGTTCGTATGCTACCGCTTGTGTTTCTGGGCCATTTGTATCTGGAGAAGTCCAAAGAAATCTGCATGCAGATTGCCCAAAGTGGTTGTCACAGTACTGGGCACTCTCAGATTTGGAGACTATTTGCAATGCAGGAACTGGTCTGTTAACACCTGCTATGGTAACAGTTACTTTAACTTTTAATGCCATTGAGTCCTTCTAAGCAGCGGGAGGAGATATCTTCCAAATCTGCCAATCTGTAGTTGTGTTGTGCAGTTCAGTAATGCCTTGTTTGCCTTGGTTGCAATTCATGTATTTCCCCATGGAAAGCATTAAGCAACATGAGAGAGCCTTGCACTTTGTCTGACTGGCTGAATTCCCCAAAGTGCATGACATTATTGATAACATGCATGTGGCTGTACAGCAGGGTGATCATACGTCCTCGTTTTCCGGGGACAATCCCTGGATGAGGTACTATGCCCCCGGGCAAACAATGTCCTTCACAAAACTCGTCCCCGAAGTGTATCCCTGGGCAGTGAGTGCACCTCCCTGAGCTGTTAGTTTGCGGCGTCTTAAACTAAATTAAACAACAGCTTGTACAATGACTCATTGCGTATGTGCGTATGTGCGATTGTGCGGTCTTTCTGCACGTGTCGGTTGTTGTTTCTGTGTTCGCAGCCGGGCTCGTGCTCCTGGATTGTTGATGGCGTAAGTGCCTGGAAACACGGCAACTGGAGGGTGTGACGGAAAGGCCACGGGGGGGGGGTCCAGTCACAGTCACCGGCGGGGGGGAGAACAAGCTAATCCTAGACACTGTATGAGAGGTCAGATGTGACCTCAGTCATCGGGGCGGGGGTCAAGTGTGACTTCAGTCATGGGGGATTGTCAGATGTAACCTCAGTCACTGGCGGGGAATCAGATATTACTGGGGGGGTGGTGGAGGGGGCACGGGTCAGGTGTGATCTCAGTCACTGGGAGTGCTAGATGTGACCTCAGTCACAGGGGGGGGGGTGGGAGGGGGAACAGGCCATGAGTATCCTGAAACAACCATTCCAATGCCTGGATTGATCAGGAAAAGTGCTGCCATAGAGTCTGGTGTCGAAAATTCATTTTCCTATTGCATCTTACATCATTTCTCCCTACAAAGGGGCCTTGCCTGGAGGAACTGGCAGTAGAATACAGGCAGCAGAAGTCTCATGTAGAAGAAGAGCATGAGACTGAAGACCTGTTCTGCACAAGAAACTGGTCACTCAGCAAGAGTTGAAAAGCAGGGTATAATAGAGGACACATTTACTTAAGTGTCTGAAATATACAATTTACAACAACCAAATAAGCATCAACTCCATTGGCCCAGCATTGGTACATCAAGGGCCATGAGAACATAACAAATAGTAGGCCATTCGGCCCCTTGAGCCTGCTCTGCCATTCAATAAGAATATGGCTGATCTTCCACCTCAATTTCACTTTCCTGCACTATCCCCATATTTCTGATTCCCTTAATATCCAAAAAACTATCAATCACGGTTTAAATATACTCAACGACTGAGCCTCCACAGCCTTCTGGGTTAGAGAATTCCAAAGATTCACCACCCTCTGAGTGAAGACATTCCTCCTCATCTCAGTCCTAAATGGCCGACCCTTATTCTGAGACTGTGACCCCTGGTTCTGGACTCCCCAGCCAGGGGAAACATCCTCCCTGCATCCACCCTGTCAAGCCCTGTAAGAATTTTGTATGTTTTAATGAGATCACCTCTCACTCTTCGAAACTCTAGAGAATATAGGTCTAGTCTATTCAATCTCTCCTCATAGGATAATCCCAGGAATCAGTCTGGTGAACCTTCGTTGTACTCCCTCTATGGCAAGTATATCCTACCTTAGGTAAGGAGACCAAAACTCTACACAATACTCCAAGTGTGGTCTCACCAGGGCCCAAGATAATTTCACTCAGACATCTTGGGGCTGAAATTGCCCCTTTTCAATAAGAGCCGTGGGGTTGGTAAGGACTCGGTCGGCGCGGAGGGGTCGCCATTTTCAAATTTTCCCTCTTTTATTTTTGGAGCGATGTACGGTACCACCCCAGCCATCTTCCCGCCCCGTTGGGCATGCGCCGATCCCTTACCGAACGGCGGCAACCCCTTTTCCACCCCGCATGGGAAATTGCCAGGCGGGAGCAGATCGGCCGTCGCTCAGTGCCCCCGAGAGCTTTCCCTGGCGGGGAGCTTCTTGTGCCTGGGCGGCATGTCTGCCTTTAAAGGGGAGGGTGCTCTGCCGTGGCCTCCATTTTATTTTAATTGTCGGCTGTTGGGGGAAAACCCCGAGGTAGAAATAAATCTACTCTGAGACTACGTTAGAGAGTTGAAAACACACATAGTTTATTAATACAAGGTACCAGGGGAGTTATATGTAGGTCCCTCAACCAGGCAACAACTCAATTTGGGGTTACACATACAGCATATTTAAAGTCGTAAACCACAAAGGTCACATGTCACTGCTTCCACATGACCTGATCATCTGACATTTCAAAAAGTCCTTACACAGCAGTTTTACAGTCGTGTTTGTCCGGCTTGTAAAGTCCTGTCCCCTCAGTACAGATTCAAACGAGGCATGTAGTGAAGTCAAGGTCATTCTGGACCTGCACCTTTTATTTCACAGCTCTGGAATACTGCACCTGAGACCTGTGCTTATGTACCTGTCTCTTGCAAGTGCACCCCCGGTGGTAAGGTATGCTGGTGGTTACAGGTCATATCTTATTACAGTCATGTATAGCATGTTGGGATACAGTTATATATAATAATGTAAGATACATTACTTCACCCTCCCCCAAGGTCTTATTGTCTTTATAAGTTCAGTCTCTCAGGTGGTCTACGCTCTCGCGTGGAGCGTCTGAGTTGTGGTTCAGTTGTTTACCTTCGTGTCTGTTTTTCTTTGGGTGTGGTTGCTGGTATCTCGCCTAAGCTGTCAGTTTTGATCGGTGTGATTGTTGTTGACTTGCCTGGGCTGTCTGTTGGGATTGCCCTTTCCTCAGGTTGTTCCCTCTGTCTGTCCACCAGGTGTGGTGCGAGTTCCACATTGTAGTCTGCCTCTGGTTCCGCAGTGTTGTTGGTAAATCTGCTTTTGACTTGGTCTACATGCCTCCAGCAGATTTTGCCATTGTCCATTTGTACTACCAGTAGCCTGTTTCCTTGCTTGCCCGTTACTGTCCCTGCAAGCCATTTGGGACCCCTGCCATAGTTTAGTACAAACACTTTGTCCCCTATCTCATTCCATCTCCCCCTCGAATTTCTGTCATGGTACTCAGTCAGCTTACGGCGCTTTGCCTCAACGATTTCATGCATGTCTGGGAGGATTAATGAGAGCCTTGTTTTTAAAGTCCTTTTCATCAACAGTTGCGCGGGGGGGGATCCCAGTCAGTGAGTGCGGACGAGATCTGTATGCCAACAGCAGTCGCGACAGGCGACCCTGCAGCGTGGGACCTTGGATTTTAAGCATGCCTTGTTTAATGATTTGCACTGCTCTCTCCGCCTGGCCATTGGAGGTCGGCTTGAACGGTGCCGTCTTGACGTGATTTATGCCGTGGCCAATTATAAAGTCTTGGAATTCTGCACTGGTGAAGCACGGACCATTGTCACTGACCAATATGTCAGGGATTCCGTGCATTGCAAACATGGTTGCGAGGCTCTCCACAGTGGTGGAGGTTGTGCGCGAATTTAAAATGGTGCATTCGATCCACTTTGAAAATGCATCCACAACTATGAGAAACATTGTTCCCATGAATGGGCCCGCATAGTCTACATGCACCCGCGACCACGGTTTGGTAGGCCAGGGCCAGAGGCTCAGTGGAGCCTCCCTGGGGGCATTGCTGAGTTGGGCACAAATGGTGCACCTTCAGCCGCAGAGCTCCAAGTCCGCGTCAATACCAGGCCACTAGACGTGGGATGTGGCTATGGCCTTCATGAGAACAATCCCCGGGTGCTCGCGGTGGAGCTCCCGGACAAATGCCTCTCTGCCTCGCAGAGGCATGACTACTCGGCTGCCCCACATCAGGCAGTCTGCTTGTAGTGATAGCTCATGCATGCGCCTGTGAAAGGGTTTTAATTCCTCAGGGCAGTCTCTGCCCAGTCACCGGTTAGGACACATCTTTTTACGAAGTATAACGTGGGGTCGCTGGCCGTCCAGGCTCTGATTTGGCGAGCCATCATGGGCGAACCTGTGGACTCAAAGGCATTGATTGCCATGACTATCTCACAGTCCTGTTCATCAGACCCTTCCGTGGTCACCAGGGGTAGCCTGCTGAGCGCGTCGGCACAGTTGTCTGTGCCTGGTCTGTGCCTTATGGTATAGTCGTAGGACGCCAGCATGAGTGCCCACCGTTGAATTCGCGCCGAGGCATTGGCGTTTATTGCCTTGCTCTCGGATAGGAGGGAGGTGAGGGGCTTGTGGTCGGTTTCTAACGTGAACTTGGCCCCGAAAAGGTATTGGTGCATCTTTTTGAAACCGTACACGCACGCGAGCGCCTCCTTCTCTACCATTCCGTACCCGCGCTCCGCCCGCGAAAGTGACCTGGAGGCATAAGCTATGGATTGTAATTTGCACGCACTATTGACATGTTGCAAAACGCATCCGACCCCATACGCTGACGCATCGCATGTGAGAACTAGCTTTTTACCTGGGTCAAAGAAAGTCAAAACACTTTTGGAACACAGAAGCTTGCATGCCTTATTTAAGGCTCGTTCCTGGGCGTCCCCCCCAAAACCAATCGCACCCCTTCCTGAGTAGCACGTGGAGAGGCTCCAGCAGCGTGCTTAAGTTCTGCATAAAGTTCCCAAAGTAATTGAGTAGCCCGAGAAAGGCACGCAGTTCTGAGACATTCCGGGGCCTGGGTGCCAGGCGAATTGCTTCTCTTTTGAACTCTGTTGGGCGGATTCCATCAGCGGCAATCCTTCTGCCCAAAAATTCAACCTCGGGTGCGAGAAACAGGCACTTGGATTTCTTGACTCGTAGGCCTACCCGATCCAACCGCTTTAGTACTTCCTCCAAATTACGGAGATGGGAGTCGGTGTCCCTGCCCGTGATAAGTATGTCGTCTTGAAATACAACCGTACTCGGGATGGACTTGAGCAGACTCTCCATGTTGCGCTGGAATATGGCAGCTGCCGACCTGATGCCGAATGGGCATCAATTGTACATGAAAAGGCCTCGATGTGTGTTGATGGTGGTGAGTAGCTTGGATTCCTCGGTCAATTCTTGCGTCATATACGCAGATGTGAGGTCTAATTTTGAGAAAAGTTTACCTCCAGCAATGTGGCAAATAAGTCCTCCGCTCTGGGCAGCGGGTACTGGTCCTGTAGGGAGACTCTGTTTATGGTAGATTTGTAGTCCCCACAGATTCGTACGGATCCATCAGGCTTCATGACTGGGACGATGGGACTTGCCCAGTCATTAAATTCCACAGGTGATATAATGCCTTCCCGCAGAAGCCTGTCTAGTTCGTGTTCAATCTTTTCCCTCATCACATAGGGTACAACTCTGGCCTTGTGATGGACCGGTCCAGCATCCTGTGTGATGTAGATTTTGACTTTGGCCCCTTTGAAAGTGCCCACACCTGGCTGAAAGAGATGTTCAAATCACTTTATAATTGTTGAGCAGGAGATCCGTTCCTCTAATGACATGGCATGGACATCATCCCATTTCCAGTTTAGTTTTGCCAGCCAGCTTCTCCCCAGCAGTGCTGGGGGATCTCCGGGGACAATTCACAGGGGAAGTCGGTTCACTGTCCCTTTGTGTGTGACAGAGAGCATGGCGCTGCCGAAGACTGGTACGATTTCTTTGGTATTGGTCCTTAGTTTGGTGTCGACCCTTGTGTGTTTTGGTCTGTCTCTTTTATGCGGCCACAGTTGTTCAAATTGTTGAGCGCCCATGAGAGATTGACTCGCTCCTGTATCCAGCTCCATGTTGATAGATATCCTGTTGAGTAGGACCCTCATCATTATAGGAGGCGTCCTGTCGTAGGAGCAGCGGCCATTGATCATGTTGACCCACTGTACATCGGTGTCCCGGGTACTGTTCCCACCATCTTCTGGTCCGCTTTCTGACCCATCCGATTCGTATACCAGCCGAGCTGCCATTTTTTTGCACATGCGGGCCAAATGTCCTGTATATTCACAGTTCCTGCAAACAGCCTGCTGAAATCGACATTTCCTTGATGAGTGCCCACCCCCACACCTCCAGCACAGATTGCTTGCAAAGAATGAGCTGCATCTGGCTGATTTCTCTTGAGCTTCTCTCAGTTTGTAGTTGATTGCCCGCATTGTGGGTTGATGAGGTGTGAATGGCCGTTCCTGTGGCCCTTGATGGCTTCTGTTGCCACTGCTTGCTGTCAAAAGCCTGTTCTGCCGGTTTTGTCTGTGTGTGGGGGTAGCAGCTTTTCTAATGCTGTGAACTCCTTGTTCCATTATTTCGTTAGTTGTCGTACCTGCATTGTAAATCAACCTCGTTTCTTCTTCCCCTACCAAGAATGTCTGTGCAACCAGTGCTGCTGCCTCTAAGGTCAGGTTATTGGTCTCTATGAGTTTTCGGAATATGCCTGCGTGACCTATTCCTTCAATGAAAAAGTCTCTCAGCATTTCTCTCCTCAGTTCATCGGAGAACTCACATAAACTAGCCAACCTCCGAAGTTCCACCACGAAGTCGGGTATGCTCTGGCCCACACAGCTGTAGTTGTAGAACCTGTGTCTGGCCATGTGTAGGCTGCTCGCTGGCTTCAGGTGGTCTCTTACCAGTGTGCTCAATTCTTCAAACGACTTGCTTGCTGGTTTCTCAGGTGCCAACAGATCCTTCATTAAAACGTATGTTTTCGAGCCACAGCTGGTCAAGAGATGGGCTCTTCTCTTGTCTGCCGTATCGTCGCCTAACCAGTCTTTGGTTACAAAGCTTTGCTGGAGCCTTTCTATAAAGTCCTCCCAATTGTCTCCCGCATTGTACTTTTCATCTGATCCGTTGTTCGCCATTCTGTGGATTCTGTAATCCCGTAACCCGTCGCCACTGTAAAGTCCTGTCCCCTCAGTACAGATTCACACGAGGCATGTAGTGAAGTCAAGGTCACTCTGTACCTGCACCTTTATTTCACAGCTCTGGAATGCTGCACTTGCCTGAGACCTGTGCTTATATACCTGTCTCTTGCAAGTGCACCCCCGGTGGTAAGGTATGCTGGTGGTTACAAGTCATATCTTATTACAGTCATGTTGGGATACAGTTATATATAATAATGTAAGATACATGACACGGCTCACTTCCTTATCTTTGGCCAGCATCTGGTGTGCAGTTGGTTTCCATGCTGCTCAGCGTCTTGTGACCTTCTCGCAATTGCTTATTGCATCCTATCCTTTAGTACCTGCTGAGTCAACTGTTTTGTTTTCTCAAGCACAGCAATTTTCACATTATCCCCTTCAATTCCCCCATTTGGCCGAAATCTTTCATATACATAATTCTAGGCCAACGTATACCCGGTCTTTATGCAGAAATTGGTGATGTGCCGGTTCCTGAGTCCCGGGGTCTCCACTCCGGGGTCCAGGTTCCCATCTCCTGTCGCACCTCATTCTGCTGCTTGTAAGACCTCATCATATAGGTGTTTTGGGCGTATGTACGCCACCTTCTGAGTCACTGCCGGGTTCTCATAGTTTGAGGGTGGTTGGGTTACAGGTCGACTCGATAGTAAAGATGACAGTGCTTTGCTTATACAACATTTAAGCAACATACATAGGCAATACAGCATTATTACCACCACCACAAAGGTAACCAGGCCTTAGAAACATAGAAACATAGAAAATAGGTGCAGGAGCAGGCCATTCAGCCCTTCTAGCCTGCACCACCATTCAATGAGTTCATGGCTGAACATGCAACTTCAGTACCCCCTTCCTGCTTTCACGCCATACCCCTTGATCCCCCGAGTTGTAAGGACTTCATCTAACTCCCTTTTGAATATATTTAGTGAATTGGCCTCAACTACTTTCTGTGGTAGAGAATTCCACAGGTTCACCACTCTCTGGGTGAAGAAGTTTCTCCTTATCTCGGTCCTAAATGGCTTACCCCTTATCCTTAGACTGTGACCTCTGGTTCTGGACTTCCCCAACATTGGGAACATTCTTCCTGCATTCAACCTGTCCAAACCCGTCAGAATTTTAAACATTTCTATGAGGTCCCCTCTCACTCTTCTGAACTCCAGTGAATACAAGCCCAGTTGATCCAGTCTTTCTTGATAGGTCAGTCCCACCATCCCGGGAATCAGTCTGGTGAATCTTCGCTGCACTCCCTCAATAGCAAGAATGTCCTTCCTCAAGTTAGGAGACCAAAACTGTACACAATACTCCAGGTGTGGCCTCACCAAGGCCCTGTACAACTGTAGCAACACCTCCCTGCCCCTGTACTCAAATCCCCTCGCTATGAAGGCCAACATGCCATTTGCTTTCTTAACCGCCTGCTGTACCTGCATGCCAACCTTCAATGACTGATGTACCATGACACCCAGGTCTCGTTGCACCTTCCCTTTTCCTAATCTGTCACCATTCAGATAATAGTCTGTCTCTCTGTTTTTACCACCAAAGTGGATAACCTCACATTTATCCACATTATACTTCATCTGCCACGCATTTGCCCACTCACCTAACCTATCCAAGTCACTCTGCAGCCTCATAGCATCCTCCTCGCAGCTCACACTGCCACCCAACCTAGTGTCATCCGCAAATATGGAGATACTACATTTAATCCCCTCGTCTAAATCATTAATGTACAATGTAAACAACTGGGGCCCCAGCACAGAACCCTGCGGTACCCCACTAGTCACTGCCTGCCATTCCGAAAAGTACCCATTTACTCCTACTCTTTGCTTCCTGTCTGACAACCAGTTCTCAATCCACGTCAGCACACTACCCCCAATCCCATGTGCTTTAACTTTGCACCTTAATCCCCTGTGTGGGACCTTGTCGAAAGCCTTCTGAAAGTCTAAATATACCACATCAACTGGTACTCCTTTGTCCACTTTATTGGAAACATCCTCAAAAAATTCCAGAAGATTTGTCAAGCATGATCTCCCTTTCACAAATCCATGCTGACTTGGACCTATCATGTCACCATTTTCCAAATGCGCTGCTATGACATCCTTAATAATTGATTCCATCATTTTACCCACTACTGAGGTCAGGCTGACCGGTCTATAATTCCCTGCTTTCTCTCTCCCTCCTTTTTTAAAAAGTGGGGTTACATTGGCTACCCTCCACTCAATAGGAACTGATCCAGAGTCAATGGAATGTTGGAAAATGACTGTCAATGCATCCGCTATTTCCAAGGCCACTTCCTTAAGTACTCTGGGATGCAGTCCATCAGGCCCTGGGGATTTATCGGCCTTCAATCCCATCAATTTTCCCAACACAATTTCCCGACTAATAAAGATTTCCCTCAGTTCCTCCTCCTTACTAGACCCTCTGACCACTTTTATATCGGAAGGTTGTTTGTGTCCTCCTTAGTGAATATTGAACCAAAGTACTTGTTCAATTGGTCTGCCATTTCTTTGTTCCCCGTTATGACTTCCCCTGATTCTGACTGCAGGGGACCTACGTTTGTCTTTACTAACCTTTTTCTCTTTACATACCTATAGAAACTTTTGCAATCCGCTTTAATGTTCCCTGCAAGCTTCTTCTCGTACTCCATTTTCCCTGCCCTAATCAAACCCTTTGCCCTCCTCTGCTGAGTTCTAAATTTCTCCCAGTCCCCAGGTTCGCTGCTATTTCTGGCCAATTTGTATGCCATTTCCTTGGCTTTAATACTATCCCTGATTTCCCTTGATAGCCACGGTTGAGCCACCTTCCCTTTTTTATTTTTACGCCAGACAGGAATGTACAATTGTTGTAATTCATCCATGCGGTCTCTAAATGTCTGCCATTGCCCATCCACAGTCAACCCCTTAAGTATCATTAGCCAATCTATCTTAGCCAATTCATGCCTCATACCTTCAAAGTTACCCTTCTTTAAGTTCTGGACCATGATCTCTGAATTAACTGTTTCATTCTCCATCCTAATGCAGAATTCCACCATATTATGGTCACTCTTCCCCAAGGGGCCTCGCACAATGAGATTGCTAATTAATCCTCTCTCATTATACAACACCCAGTCTAGGATGGCCTCCCCCCTAGTTGGTTCCTCGACATATTGGTCTAGAAAACCATCCTTTATGCACTCCAGGAAATCCTCCTCCATCGTATAGCTTCCAGTTTGGCTGGCCCAATCTATGTGCATATTAAAGGCCTTGGATTAGTGACGTTCCCATAGATCCTAACCTGAGAACCAGTCCCACAACGTGGAGGCTGGTGGTTGCTTAAGCTTTTTAACCTCTTCTTGGATATACCCTGCCAGATTGGTAATTTCTTCCGAGCTATCCGGGATGTATGTACAACATTCGGCCCCGATGAGGGCACAGGTTCCCCCTTTTTCTGCCAACACATAGTCAAGGGCCATCCAATTTTGCAGAGCTACTGTGCGGAGGGCTACCATCTCTGCATTAACCTTAACTAGGGCTTCAGCTGTATCGTTGGCCACCTGTTCCAGGACGGAAGCCATGTTAATGGAATCCCTTGCCAATCTACCCGCTCCATACCAGGGAAACGCAATGGCCCAGAATCTTTCAGTCTCCGTGATGGCTCGTCTGGCTCTCCAGTGGAGGTCCTTCAGAGAACCCAGGTGATACATGTAGGGTATGATATAAGCCAGACAACAAGAACCCATCCATTCTCGGGGCAACCAGGGGTAGGCCCTGTAACCGCACACAAAATGAGTCCCGTTGTAGGGCGTATACTTATTTATCACTGGGGGGAGTCCAATTGGACCGAAAAGTCACCGTTTCCGTTTAATGACAGGAGTGTCACCCTCCCCCCTTCAGCAGGTAAGGTAAGGCTATATGTGCAGTTACTGTACCCCACAATAGGATCTTCCGGTCGTCCCTGCCTTGTGAGACATAGCCCCCCTCCCTGTCCCTTCTTACACCTTGTTCTCAGGAATGGTGGTAGATAGGAATCATTATAGGTTGATTGTCTCCACCCACTACACTGTTCTGGATTATACCCGAGACTTTTAAGTTTATGGTGCTGCCGTCTGCCTCTATGGCATAAGAGCCAACGCGTGTGGATCCTGTTCTAACTCCAAACATCCAGCTGGCCATCTCATTATCACTAAATGGGATTGATTGTAGGGGGATTCCTTCCTCCGAGTGTGTGGGGACATGGGCACAGACCCAACAGCTGGCAACGTTGGCTTTCTTGACATAGGTGTATGACATGTACAAAAAGGTGTTCACATACAACTCTCTTGGTCTGTGGGGGTTCTCTGGCCTGAGTCCTCCCTAGGCTACATATTACAATTACACAAAAAAGCAAACTGCACATAATATCGCGTAACACATTCATCTTGGGTCGTCTTTATTTCTTCCGGCGTTTTCTGCTGATGCTTCCGCCTTCAGTTTCCTAGAATTTGTATGAAGGCAGGGTTATTTGTTTTGTTCACTTGTGCTGGGGTCGTTGTATTCATATTCTTTAAGATGAGCCCAATGTTTCCATCGGCCAACCCCACCCATATCTATGCAGGCGCACGTATCTTCGCTAATTAGGACTTCAAATGGGCCAGACCAACGGGGAGCAAACCCCGTTTGTCCTGGCAGACATTTTACCATTACCTTCGCGCCTACCTGCGGGACCTCCCCCTGGTCCTCCAATTCCTTCTGTCCATCCCTGCCTGCTTGCCGTTCCCTCACTTCCTTCCTCAATTCCTCAAGTTGCTTACTCAGTTCCAAGACGTACTTTCTAATCCGATCCCTCAGGGGTCCTACGTCGGATCCCCCGATTATGATTCCTTCCGGCAGGCGCATCGCCCTGCCTGTCATCAACTCATATGGAGTTAATCCCGTCACTCGGTTAGAAATTGCCCTTTGTCTCATCAAGATTGTGGGTAGTAAATCCGCCCAAGCTTGTCCCATCTCTTGGATGGCCTTTGCTAGGGCTGTTTTAAGTGTCCTGTTCATATGTTCTACCATCCCAGAGCTTTGCAGGTGGTAGGGGATATGAAACTTCTGTCTAATACCCAACGTAGCACACAACTCCTTCATTATTTGTCCGGTAAAATGGGTTCCCTGGTCGGATCGATTTGGATAGGGACGCCCCAACGTGGGATTACTTCCTCTGCCAATATTCGGACCACCGTGATTGCGGTGCAGTTTCACGTGGCGAACGCTTTTACCCACCGCGCAAACTGATCTATTATTACTAGACAGTATTTCTTGCCGCTTGAGGATGGTAACGGTCCCATGAAGTCTATCTGTATACACTGCCACAGCCCCCTTGGTCGTGGTTGGTGAGCCATTCTAACCTTAATGGCCTTTCCTGGGTTGTGCTGGGCACACGTGACACATTGCTGACAGAACTTAGCTACGTCCCGTCCCATTCCTGGACACCACCAATCCCCAGTTATGTTTGTTATCATGACGTTCCGTCCAACATGACTGATGCCGTGGTGTAGTTCCATGAGCATTTGTCTGATACAAGCCGGGGCTCTCACCTTCCCATCTTTCCTCCATACGAAGTCGTCACCCTGGCTCCCTCCTTTTGTGCCCCAATCTTTCTTTTCTTCATCACTTAATCAGCATGTAATCTCACAATGTCTATATCTTCCCTGGTAATGATACTACGTACAACTTCTTCCTGCACTTCTGAGGATATATTTGCTTCCTGTGCCGCTTTATCCGCTGCTTCATTGCCCCGTTGGACATTGTTTACTACTTTCTGGTGAGCCTTAACCTTGATCACTGCTGCCTCTGCGGGTTTACTGGTGGCATCTAATAGTAGTCTGATTCGGCCCTCATGTTTGATAGCCTCCCTGCCCGAAGTGACAAGCCCTCTCCTGGCCCAGGCAGTCATGAAGTCATGGACTATCCCGAAGGCATAGCGGCTATCCGTATATATATTTGCCCGCCGGCCTTCGGCCAGTTGGAGGGCTTCAGTCAGGGCAGTGAGTTCAGCTACTTGGGCCGACAGTCCTCCGTCTAACCTTCCCTTTCGGACAGTGTTTAGCGCTTCGTCTACCACCACCCATCCCGTATGCGGGGTCCCCTGAATATATTTCCGGGACCCATCCACGTACAGGATCAGCTCGGGGTTTTCAAGGGGAATCTCACTTATGTGTCCCGGTGAGTCCTCCCATTCGTGTGCCTGGCACTCATGAGGCTCACCCATGGATAAGAGGCCCTCTGCCGGGTTCTCCCCCGTGTCTCATACAATTTTTATGGACCCATTTAAGGGAAGTAATACTGCTTCACATTTGGCTCGGCGGACGTTGGACACGGAGCACAATTTCCCGGTGTTGAGCATTTCCACCAAGGTATGTTTGGTATGTAGTATAACCTCCCCTGTCATTACTACTGGCTCACTAACTTTCACTGCCCACGTTGTGCAATCCAAGGCTGCTACACATCTTGACAGACTTCCTGCCACGGGCGACTGTTGGGTGGAATAGTAAGCTACTGGGCGGGCTCGGTCTCCATGCATTTGAGTAACTACTGCTCCATAAAACCCGCCCTCGTTTTCACAATGAATGTGAAACGGTGCATTCATATTTGGCAGTCCTAGGCCTGGTGCCGACATCAGGTCTTCCTTTATCTGGCCGTATGCTGTTTCTTGTTCCGGGCCCCACTCCACACTTTCTAAAGCTGGTTTTCCTCCCTTAACTAGTCTCTGTATTGGTTCCACAATTGCCGTAAAGTTGGCTATAAAGTTCCTGTAAAGTCCTGTCCCTGCAGTACAGATTCACACGAGGCATATACTGGAGTCAAGGTCACTCAGGTCCTGCACCTTTATTACTCAGCTCTCGAATGCCACACTTGCCTGAGACCTCTCCTTATATACCTGTCTGGGATAGGTATCCA
The DNA here is from genome assembly GCF_044704955.1 of Pristiophorus japonicus. NCBI lineage: Eukaryota > Metazoa > Chordata > Chondrichthyes > Pristiophoridae > Pristiophorus > Pristiophorus japonicus. The sequence goes on along the minus strand of NC_091987.1, from coordinate 82,479,510 downwards.
GTGTCTCCTGCAAGTGCACCTCTGGTGGTAAGGTAAACTTGTGGTTACAGGTCATCTCTAGTTACAGTCATGTATAGCATGGTAAGATACAGTTATGTGAGATACATGACAGTTCCTACAGTAGTTAAAGAGTCCTAATACTTTACGCACTCCTCGGACCGTTTTCGGTCGGGGCATAATGCGAATTGCTTCCTTTCTGTCGTGGGGCATTGTTTTTGTCCTCTGCGACAGTTGGTGTCCCAAGTACTGTACCTCCTTCAATCCGATCTGAGCTTTCTTGGGGTTTACCTTAAATCCCGCTTTCTTTAAGGCTTCTAGGGTTTCTATTTGAGCCCCCATATGTCCTCTCTCGTCCTCTGAGGCAATCAACAGATCGTCCACATATTGGAGGATGGTACTTCGATAGGGGGCTAAATCTACAGTCTCCAAGGCTCGACTTATAGTTCGGTGAAATATGGCCGGACTGTTGTGAAAACCCTGGGGCACTCGTGCCCAAGTGTACTGCCTATCTCCGACCGTGAATGCGTATTTATCTTGGGACTCTTGGGCTAATGGTATGGACCAAAATCCATTCACTATATCTAAGACCGTGAATATTTTATGTTCTGGTTTCAGTCCATTAAATATGGTCACTGAGCTTGCTACAATGGGGTGCTGGCGGGGAGTTACTTTATTTAATGCCGTATAGTCTATGGTCAATCGGTATGACCCATCTGTTTCTTTACGGGCCAGGTTGGTGAGTTCATAGTGCTTTCGGCTTCCTGAAGGACGCTGCTCCGCAAGAGGTCCTCCACTATTTGTTTTACGGCTTCTCGGGCTTCAGGTTTAATGGGGTATTGCTTATGAGGAGTGTGTTCGGGCCCAGGAATGACCACTGGCTTGGTCTTTACCAGCCCACAATCCTGCTTTGATTGAGCCCACACTTTCCTCATTTGTTTGCATAATGGGCCTTAGTCTCCTGCTGTATCCCAATCTCGGGTGAGAAGTTTCACACTTCCGACCTTTGCGTGATTGTGCAAATTAGTCTGTTCCCCGTACGTCATGATTTTGCGTCCTCCCTTATTTCTCCAAACTATTCTCTTATTCTGTGGGTCTATTATTGCCCCTAACTGTTCCAGGAGATCGATCCCCAATATGGTCCCTTCTGCATTTGGGCATACATAAAATTGTCCCAGGATCAGAATACCGGCTATCTCCAATAGAATTACTTCACTCTGGTGGGCTTTGGTAGCTGATCCTCCCACGCCAGTTATATGGACTAAATGTTTAGTTGTGGGTAAGGGAATATCTGTCATAGATACCAATGCTCCCGTATCCACTAACATATCACACTGCCGGCCCCCTAACAGCGCTGTTATGTGAATACGCGGATCCTCTCCCTGCCCCCCGGGGGCCGCTGGCCTTCAGTCTCTTCCTAAGTCCCTCAGCGCTGTGATTAGCTGCTGTCAGTTCATCTCCTCTGCTCTAAGGCCTGACTGACTATTTCTTTTCTCATTGGGCGCCCAACATTTATCAGTGGCATGTCCCTTTTTCCCGCAATTGTCACATCGGATGGTTGGTCTTTTGGGGCCCCTACAGTCGGTGGCAAAATGACCCGTCTTGCCACAGTTGTAACATTCCCCTCGGCCCGCACTCTTACTACTCTTAGCTGCAGCCATTTCTTGTTTTATTCCCCCAGAGTTAATGTGGCATGTCCACTGGACAGCTTGGTCATAGGTGTCTGCGACTATCTCCCCCATTTTTAAGATCTTTTGATGGTCGGCCGAAAGGCCGTCCTTAAACATTTTCACGAAGACTGGGTCGTCTCTGTTCGGGGCCGCCTGTCCTGAGGATTCTTGGTATTGGACCTCTCTCTGTAGTCATTGGTGTTTTCTCCCTTTTTCTGGCGGGTCTGCATTATCAATCCCCAATTTGGAGTGGATGCTCCCATTAAGACCTGTACGGCCTGGACAAACCCCGTTCTGGCAGCGTCCCGTTGTGCCCTTGTGGCACCCTCGGCAGGTATCCATGTGCTGTCACTGTGAGGAGGTGCTAGCCCTATCCACTGGTCCTTTGGACACTTAGCCCGAACTATTTGGTGGACATCTCGCTCATGCATAGCGTAGGTCTCATACAATTCTTCGAACTTTTGCCAAAATTCTACATTTCTCTTCCATGGTTGTAGACTCCCCAAATCCTGATTCATCATTTGTTTTTCTGTGGGGGTGAAAGTGTAGTATTGATATCGGGGGTTCCCTCCCTGTACCCCCTGGGTTACCCTAAGAGGGGCTGCCCTTTCTGTGTTTACTGAATCATCATTTGACCCTTCCATCTCGGTCTCCTCATCAAAGAGAGGAGCCGAGGCCGCTACTGCGGCAACATAAGTCGGAGGGAGGTCATAATCTGATCCCCCCCCATTTGTCCGTTTGTTCATACCGTTCTCTCCATTTCTTATTCTCGGCTTCTGTCTCCTTACTTTTCTCTACTAATTGTTTGGTTTTACTTTGTAACACACATAACTGATATACTAAAAGTACTCCGGCTTTCTTTGCCTTTTTCTGTTTCTGTTTCTCCCACCAATTCTTTTGCTCCTTGGGGACAGCCGAGGGATCCCACCCATCTTTAATTATTTTATCTATTAAGCCCTTCTGGTCATCTGCATAGAACCTACTAAGATACCCACCCGGCCCCCATTCAAGGTCTTCCCCCAACGCCATTATGTGATCTGACTTTCCCTCACTTCCTCTGCGAATGAGTCTCTTCACGCGGGCCTACTTCTACTCCGTCAATTATTTATTGCGATGGGATTATCCCTCAACTCTCTCACCAGTTCATGTGTATCACACAGTCCCTCACAGGTTTCCGTCATCACTTTGTCCTCCCAGTGTTCCCTTCGACCTTAATCCTTGGCCATCACGTAGGGCATTTACCCTCTTAATTCCGGCTCAAGTTAGGTGATGGAGATAGTTTGTGACAATTGAAGTGCCAGGGACACTTGTTTCTCTTACACACCACTTATCTTACTTATATTCTACTTTATCTTAATTTCTACTCACTGTGTCTGTTATCACACCTCCCCGAGTCTCACTTGTTCATTGGGTGTCCGGCGGCCTCACCCCTGCCGGTTCGACGTTCCAATTTCTGGGATGTCGTGAAATCCGATCTTATCCCTGTACGTTCGAGTCTCGGTCAGGAGGGCTTACCGGTACACCCTGCTCGCAGTGCCAAAACTGTTGGGTAGAAATAAATCTACTCTGAGGCTACGTTTGAGAGTCTCCAGGCCAGGTCCAAGGCCACTCCAACCTCTGTCGTTGAGCTACAGTATGCGGACGACACCGCGTCTGTGCACACACAGAGGCTGAACTCCAGGACATAGTCGATGTATTTACCGAGGTGTATGAAAGCATGGGCCTTACGCCAAACATTAGTAAGACAAAGGTCCTCCACCAGACTGTCCTCGCCGCACAGCACTGCCCCCCAGACATCAAGATCCACAGCGTGGTCCCGGACAACATGGACCAGTTCCCCTATCTCAGGAGCCTCCTATGAACAAGAGCAGGTATTGACGACAAGATCCAACACCGCCTCCAGTGCACCAGTGCAGCCTTCGGCCGCCTGAGGAAAAGAGTGTTTGAAGACCAGTCCCTCAAAACTGCCACCAAGCTCATGGTCTACTGGACTGTAATAATACCCGTCCTCCTGTACGGCTCAGAGACGTGGACCATGTACAGTAGACACCTCAAGTCGCTGGAGAAATACCACCAACAACGTCTATGCTAGATCCTGCATATTCTCTGGGAGAACAGACGCACAAAAATTAGCGTCCTCGTCCAGGTCAACATCCCCAGCATTGAAACACTTGATCAGCTCCACTGGACAAGCCACATTGTTCGCATGCCAGACATGAGAATCCCGAAGCAAGCACTCTACTCGTAATACGTCCACGGCAAATGAGCCAAAGGTGGGCAGAGGAAAAATTACAAGGACACCCCCAAAGCCTCCCTGATAAAGTGCGACATCCCCACTGACACCTGGGAGTCCCTGGCCATAGACCACCCTAAGTGGCGGAAGTGCATCCGGGAGGGCGCTGAGCTCCTTGAGTATCATCGCAGAAAGCATGCAGAAATCAAGTGCAGGCAACGGAAAGAGCGTGCGGCAAACCAGGCTCCCTGCCCACCCTTTCCCTCAACGACTATCTGTCCCACCTGTGACAGAGACTGTGGTTCTCATATTCGACTGTACAGCCACCTAAGAACTCATGCTAAGAGTGGAAGCAAGTCTTCCTCGATTCCGAGGGACTGCTTATGATGATGATGACTATAATTATCTTATTCAGCCCTATTGCAATTGAACATTCACGATACATTAGAGCATCAATTATAACAAATTTTATTCAAGCTAGTAATGTATAGTTTGTTTATTTGTTCCTGGGATGTGGGCGTCGCTGGCAAGGCCAGAATTTATTGCCCAAACCTAATTGCCCTTGGGAAGGTGGTGGGGAGCCACCTTCTTGAACCATTGCAGTCCATGCCGCGAAGGTATTACCACAGTGCTGTTCGGGAGCGAGTTCCAGGATTTTGATCCAGCGACGATGAAGGAACGGTGATATATTTCCAAGTCAGGATGGTGTGTGACTTGGTGCTTTACCTTAGTGAAGATGTATGGTATGTGTATGCTACGTCCTCACTTTGCTTTTTCGAAGTACTTCACCAGTGGGAGAAGCAAGTGGGTGATGACTGGTGGAGGTCAGGATAGAGGTAGCCTAATATAGTGCTGGGCCAGGAGATGAGTTGCCCAATCTGCATTATCAGATCATATATCATAATTTAAAAGGAATTAAATAACTATATAAAAAGGAAAAACATTAAAGGTTGCAGGGAAAAGACAAAGGAATAGCATCCAAGTAGATAGTTCCTGTTGAAGAAGTGGTATCAGCATAGGCGCAGTGGGCTGAATGGCTTCCTTTTGTGCTGTGATTTCAATGATTCAATTCAATGATCTCTGCTGGAAAATGCACATGTGTAGATGTTGAGCTTGGGTATGATGGACTCCACAGCCAAATAGCCTGCTGATGTTCATTGTCTAGACCCACACTTGAAGACTGCCACATGGGAGTGCAATGGAAAGCTACTGGCACTTGTGGAACCCAAGCAAGAACCAGTGACTTCAGCAAAGGAGGGCAGTAAAGGGGTGAAAAGTGGGGGGTGAGGGAGGAGAGGCGGAAACTGTTTATTTTCAAGCATGAAATACAGCAGGCTCCCATAATGCCTCAGGGTTTGAATACACTTCAGTACAAATAGAAAAGGTCAAAGATTTGAACCTTGGTATGCGTTGATTTAGTTGATTGCAACCAGGACAGCAGTGGGCAATTACAATTGACCTCAGAATTCCTGCTTTAAGAAAGGAAAAATTGGAAATGATTAATCAATCAAACTATTAATGTATATTCCTACACCTGATCACTGTCCAATGACAGCTGCTGAAAAGTACAGGTATGTGTATTTTGACTGAGAAGAGGTTGAAGCTCAACCAAATTGAATAGGCTGCCGCACCTTATAACCATCTAGGCTCATACATGAACTATGATTATCTCGAAAATAGGAGGTGGGTGGGGTGGCTTGACCCATCCACCTCCACGGAGGTGGGTGGGGGGCACACACCCACCTCCATGGCACGAACCTGGTATTGCAGTACTTCCAGGAACGGTGCAGTGGCTCTAGGCCTTTTGGCTAAGAGCATTGGCGCAGAGTGATCCTTGATGTGTGCAAGGTGACCTCTGGCGTTTGTAATCTGACAAGATGATCTGACAAAGAATTGGAAAGATTGACAACGAATATTAAAAAAAAAATTAGATAACTGGTTCCACACTCCAGCATGAGTCACTGTCAGAGGACGACCGAAGAAGGAAGAGGAAGCTGGGGAAAATAGTGATCTATGTCAAAACAGATCACACAGTTAATACAAAATGAGCCATTGTCACTGCTGATGATGAGTAATGCTTGGCAGACGTGCATTTCATGAATGATTCTTCTTACAATATTTTCCCAGTTTAGGACTCGTTTTGAAGCTGCAGTTCAGCAATTATTAGAGAGTAATGTCTGCAGCAATAATGGCAGTGGCATGGCCCACATATTTGTGTTGTTTTAGAAGCTCAGATTGTTTCCATTAATAGCAGCAGTATCTAGGCGTCATCCACAGACCAAACCCATGCCAGATTAGACTTAATGAGCTCGCTTGCATTGATTATATTTTTCATCTGTTTTTTGTAAAAATCGAGCCTGTTTTTTTCAAAACCAAAATACAGGATGATGCTAGTGCTTTTATGTAACGTTAGAATAGTCAGTCACGTGGCGTTATTCAATGAATGAGCAGGAGTTCTCTAGTGTCCTGGCCAACACTCCTCACTCAACAAACACTAAAAACAAATTAACTGCTGTTTGTGGGATCTTGCTGTGTGCAAATTGGCTGTCCACATAGCAACAATTACTTTACTTCAGTGTCAGCTGTGGCTCAATGGGTAGCACACTCACCTCTGATCAGAAGGTTGTGGGTTTAAATCCCACTCCAGAGACTTGAGCACATAAATCTAGGCTGACACTCCAGTGCAGTGCTGAGGGAGTGCTGCACTGTTGGAGGTGCCGTCTTTCCGATGAAATGTTAAACCGAGGCCCTGTTTGCCCTCTCAGATGGACGTAAAAGATCCCATGGCACTCTTTTGAAGAAGAGCAGGGGAGTTATCATCGGTGCCCTGGCCAATATTTATCCTTCAATCAACATAACAAAAACATTTTATCTGGTCATTATCACATTGCTGTTTGTGGGAGCTTGCTGTGCGCAAATTGGCTGCCCGTTTCCCACATTACAACAATGACTACACCCCAAAAGTACTTCATTGGTTGTAAAGCGCTTTGAGACATCCAGTGGTCATGAAAGGTGCTATATAAATGCAAGTCTTTCTTTTTCAAAGTAATTAATTGTATATGAAGTGTTTTGAGACATTTCTGAATGGTGTGTTAAGATGCTATATACGTGCAAGTGCTAGTGAATGTTATCAAATGATGTAGTTCTAGTGGTAGATGAAGTTTAAAAATGTATAGTATTTCCATTATATTTTGGAACAAAAATAGAAATAGGTCTGAAAAATACCCTTACTATATAGTTTAACCCAAGTCTTATTCCTGAAATACAATTGTCCACATTTCACTAGAGGGAGCTTCTGAGCTAATTGGAATACATTGTATTGCATTAATCTTGATAGTGCAATGTGTAGGGGATGTGAAGGCTCACTGATACTGTGTCAACGTACATCTTAAACTCATCCGGTACAAAATATTATACTTCTCAGATTACACAACATTAAAATTATACCAGGTAATAGATGCGTGAAATGCCAGCGCAGTGATGCCCTCATTATACGCTTTGACCACACCCAGTACTTTTATGTTTTTTTTGGAATGGAAAATAGAGCCAAAATGCCAGAAGATAATTTTAGAGAATACACACAACATTGCACAGGACATTTGTGTTGGCAGTAATTCTGGCAGCAAAGAATGTAACAGCATGAGAAGACAAGAGCCGCATCACCCACAAAAAAACGAATAGGAAAGTCCCTGACTGTGATAATTGTTGTCAAGCTCATTGCACAGTATTATCCACATCTCCAATATTCTCAGTTTCTAGGGCACTGTCTGCCTCTGGGTATGAGGTTAAGTAAGTTGGGGCCCCTGAGTACTGTGATTGTTGCGTGATTGGCTATGAACCATCTTGGGATGTTTCGCTGACATGAAAGACACACTATAAAGACATTTTTTTCTTTCTTCTTATCTCTGCTAATCTCAATTCTATTTCCATCTCTAGCCATTTTGTCCTGATATTTTGTTTCTCACTGAAATCGAGGATTCACCCCTTTCTGACTTTCCCCTTTTCAATTTTCCTCTTACACTTTCTACTCCAACTATCAGCTTAAAGGAAGTTCCTTCTCAAATCACTACTGTGGAGGATTTTTTGCTACTGTCAGACTTTTTAGATGAACATTTCCACCCTTATTTTTCTTGTTTTTCTTTCTCTTTGCTTTGACACTTGAAGTCTGAAGATTTTTTAAATGCTCTAATGATGTGGGGACTTTGGTGAATGATATTTAAATGGTTCACCATGCATATTTATTAACAAAAGTTACCTACTTCCCAGAAGACAGTTCCCTTCCCTAACATCGCTAACCCAGAGGAGGGGTCGTGTACATAAATGACACAGATCATGTAGATTCATTAATGGTGCTGTTAATAACCCTTTTCTGATTGGTCAGTATAACGACCTAACTTGTCAGAACAACCTTCATTGTAGGAGCAATTAGACTGAATAATTCATGCTACAAGTATTACAAAACCCCTCCTTTGTTACCTAATTACCAGCATTAATTTGCTTTGTTAATACATCATCCACTGAAATTGGTTTTAAAGGTATGGCACCTGCTATAAATCTTAACAGGAACCTAATTACTGGCAACAATTTTAACAAGATAATTACATCACTTCGCCATCTGCCAGAGTGCCGTACTGTCTGGGTAAAACACCAGCTTCGCTGGCTCTGACAGCACATACTGAGATTAGTGGTCAGCTCAAGCCTCCATTTACTGTCAAAGTAAAATGAGTCGAACCATTTATTTTAATAACCAGCATAAACCTGTAACTTGGAATGATGTGTAACTGAAACTGACAGGCAAATATTAAAAAATGCACGGAGGCTTAAGAACCCATCTATGATCATGTTGGAAATTCTGATTAGTTGCAGTCAGACTGACCTGTCTTCTTTATTTCATCACCGTATCTTTATGCAGCACAACTTGCATTTATGCAGCATCTTTAATGTGGAAAAAATGTCTCAAGGTGTTTCAAAGGACCAGAAAGAAAAATAGATGGCTAGCTAAAGATGGAAGAATTAGAAACATAGAAACATAGAAAATAGGTGCAAGAGCAGGCCATTCAGCCCATTGAGCCTGCAACACCATTCAATATGATCATGGCTGGGGGCGGGTGGGAGTGAAGTGATCAAATGCTTGGCTGACGAGGTGGAATGCAGACAGGGTCTGAGAGGAGGAGACGGAGGTGGAGAGATTGGGAGGGAGGGGGGGATTTTAGGGAAGGAGTTCTACAGCATTGTGCGTAGACAGCTGAAGGTACAGCTAGCAGTGTTGGGGCAAAAGGGGAAGGGTGTGCAGGAGGCCTGAGTAAGAGGGTCACGGGGATGGGGGGGGGGGGCATTTTTGAGGGGTCAGCGGGCACGTTTGGTGGTGGGCCGGATGGGAAAATGTTTTATCTTGACAGCAGATCGGGACCTCACTGTCAAGCCGTCAGCACGCGCCTTTCCCAGATGTTGGGTCTGTCAGCACTGAACAGACCCGACACACAGTAATTAGGTAACATTTTATGAGGCCGCCCAGGCTGTTCAGGGATCATGTCAGGTATGCAGGTTGGGAGTTGAATGACCATGGAATCATCTCATTACTTGACAGCTACAAATGTGCTATAAAAGCTCCCATTCACAGCTGTTCCAAGTTTCCAAGCTCAGAAGCTGTTGCTTACTGCATTTGGAAGACAGATTGAGCTTTATGCAGGTTACAAGTGTTTGGAGCAAACTCTGTATGCAGTGTCACCTCATTGGAACAACCTCTTTCACCATTGACAGATCACTTCTGTCATCTTAACTTCACCTGCCATCTATTACAACAGCATCGGTGCCCTTGAAACTATTTCACTTTGGTCCTCAGAATCCCACCATGATCAGCCCCAACACCAGCAGCACCAAGCACATCAGCATCACCACCAACAATACCAACCTTCTCCGTAATCACCTGATGTTGCACAGGACACAGGGCATCAGCACCTGACCACCTTGTTGCCCGGGACGCCAGGGATGGCCTCATCATGGCCAGATTTACTTCACTTGACGCTGCACACCCTGGCTGGCACATGATGCGCCAGGTTGTCACCACTCCACATCAACAACATAAAGCATCCCTACAATGCCCAAGCCATCCCTTTCACACTCATCGCCTTGGTGGGGGGCAGGGGGTGGGGGGGCGGGGGGAGGTGTGGTGGGATACCGTTATGTCTCACCATTCACTGCAACTCACTAAGTCACTTCCAAAGGTGTACACAGATCTGTCCAAGAACGCAAAGAGTTTAAAGTAAAGGTTTCAATGGTTGATACCACAGCAACAGAAACTTTACACGAACATTGCATAAAACACCCAAGTGCCTGCCCTTGTGTGTTGTTAATTGGTATGATTGGACTAGGATGAGGGTGAATGTCAGGGGTGGCTAGTGAAATGGCGAAGTGATAATGTAGATAGAATGGGATGGGTGGAGATGCAAGTTAAGTTGGTGTGATGTAGGATGTGCAGGGGTAGAGTAGGGAGGGCAGAGTGATGGGGATGTGATGAGTGGCACAGCAGAGAGGTTGAGTGTGGCTTTGCAGTAACATTTCGTGATCTACTGAGATCATTGAAAGGTTTGTGCTACTGCAGCTAGGTCCTCCTGACGACATCCCTGTTTGTGCGCTCCTGTGCAGTGTGCAACCAGGCTGCTTTGGAATCCTGGGGAGGTCTCTTCTGCCCATTGGAATGGAAGAGAACCTCCCTGTGTGCTGTGACTCCTTCCATAAGCATATGGAGGGAGTCACGGGAGAGCCTGGGTGCAGCCATGAACCTCTGTGCAGTGTTTCTCAGTGTTTGCAGCAACTCAATGCTGTTGAACACTGACAGCACAACTGTCAAAATAAATTTGTGCATGGTCCCTTTAAGGAACCGGCCGCTTCCTTCAATTGGCTGGCAAATGTGCTGGGTGGGAAAGCCCAAATCAGGGGGAAATCATTTTTGACAGCGGGCTGGGACACGCCCGCCACGGATCCGCTAAGGTAGGGGAAATCACAGCCACAGAGTTGGGGGCTGGTGTAGACCTGGAGAAGCTTATAGAGATAGGGAACAGTGATGCCCATGGAAGGATTTAAACACAAGGATGAGAATTCTAAATGTAAATATGGGACTGAGAGGCAGTGTAGATGAACAAGAACAGCAGTGATGATTGAGCGGAACATGGTGTGGAATAAGATATAGGCAGCAGAGCTTTGGATGAGCTGATGTTTATGTAGGGTGCCAGGTAGAAGAGCATTAGAATAGTCAGGTCCAGAGGTAATAAGGCATCTTGTGCTGTGTCTACATTATTTACATGCATTCTACTTCTCAGCGTGTTCTACATATTTATTTCACTAATATGATTATTCACCCACATATTTTTGCTCTTTTCCACTTTACAAATTTGCATTTAATCCAAACCTAAGCATACCTCAAAGCACTTCTCATATATGAATTAATCTGGTGTAGGTGCTGTTATATAAGCAAACATGCCATATGTATGCAGCAAAATCCCACAGAACACACCGAGATGAATGATGAGGTAATTGTTTCTCAAGGGCTAAGTTTCCGATGCTGGAGAAAAGAGCGCACCTCCGAGATTTATATGATCTGTCTGGGATAAAAAGCACACCGAAATCCTACTAGGTAATTCTTCAGTCGTCCTGGAGCATGGCGTGACGCAGCGGAGTCTCCCTGGGGTGAAGCAAGTCGCTCCCAGCCTGCAGGGGGCAGGGCTAAGGCCCTGCGTGTTTTTCACAATCGGCACCCTTGCACGTGCGCATTACAGCGGGTGCGCATGCGCAATGGCTCAGCAGGGCGTTTTTCCATGGGAGTGTTTTTTTGAAAATGGTGGCTACTCCTTTTGTGGAAGCATACTTTCACTGGTGAATGTATTTTCACTGGTTTCTGTGCATACAGTGTAGTATTGAGTTCTAGTAATCAGTTTTGCAGTATTGTTTTTCCCCCAGCCTGTCTTTGAATGGTGTGGGGACCGAGGAGGTGATCGGTGGGGGATAGGCATGGGAAGGGATGGAGGAGCGTGGGTTGGGGGGCACTCGAAATGATTGGAGGGCCGGAGGAGAGAGCCGGGGTGCCTATACCAATTGGGGGGCCGGAGGAGCGAGGGTCCGGGGTTAAGAATGATCGGAGGGCCGGAGGAGAGAGCAGGGGTGCCTATACCAATTGGGGGGCCGGAGGAGCGAGGGTCCGGGGTTACTGCATATTACAGTAATCATTTGTTCAGCCTCCATCCAGCTGCGCCCCCCCCCCCCACTGCATTCAGCCTCCGTTCAGCCTGCCCCCCTCCTGTTCACCCCCTCCCCCCATCTCCCTCCTCCCCCCCATCCCCTCTTCCCCCCAACCCCTCTCCCCCCGCCACCCCTCACTGTCAGAAACAGAGAGACAGAGACACTGACAGACTCACAGAGAGAGGCTGACAGAAACACCTTCCCTTCACATAAAGGTAGGACTTCTATTTTTTATTTGTTATTGATTGGTTGCTTATTACTTTGGTCTTGGTGCTTTCGGTGCAGAGTTCCTTCTATATTTTATTAATTAATTGCTTATTACTTTTTGTGCTTCGTTTAGTGCTTGGTGCTTTAAATGCACTTATGCTTCTTTAATGTTGTTGTGAAGGTGTGTAGTGCTTTGGAAAATCCTCTAAGTTCCCTTCCCACCCCGGTTGTGATGTTACTGTGTCCTTTATGTTTAATGCTTCCCCCCCCCCACCCCCCCATCTCTGGCTGTGCCTGCACTAAACTTTACTCTAGGTAAGGTTTTTCAGAACTTACAAAAGTGGACACTTATTCCATTCTAAGTTAGTTTGGAGTAAGTTTTCGCTGCCAAAACTTGCAAAACAGGCCTAAGTAGCTGGACACACTCCGTTTTGAAAGAAAATACCCGAACTAAAACAAACCTAAACTAACTCACTAGAACTGGAGCAAACTAAGTGTCGAGAATTGCGATTTCTAAGATACTCCAAACTAAACTAGTTGCTCCAAGAAAATTGGAGCAACTCCACCCGAAACTTTGGCACTAGTGTCAGTTAAGGGAGCAACTTTGGGGAAAATACCACTCTTGGCAGAATTTGAGCTTAATGTTTCATTTTAACAGTAACACCTGGGTCAAAGCAGTGTTCCCCACAGGACTGCACTAACGGGTCAGCCAAGTCAGTGAGCTCAGTTCTGGAGTGGAGCTTGTTGAGCCCACAGCTTTCTAACATAGAAGTGAGAATGTAACCAACTGAGCCAAGCAGATGCTGCACACAAATCTAAAACTACTGTTTGCTGATTAAACATTTTCACATACAGGATAGCATTTCCAACATGGTGCAACATTCTGCAATCATTTGTGCCTGATGCTGGCCATGAAAACACAGATCCCAACAATCAGTGGGAATTGCACCAGCTGCTGACCTTGCAAGAGTACGTGGGTCAGGAGGAGGTCACCAAATTTAAATATTCCATGCTCCTGCACCGATTGGTGGCCAACAAATTGCAGCATTGGTGACTGAGCCGTGGAGAATCTTGGGCCTCTTTGAGAAACCTCCTGTCTGTGGCACCCAGCAGCCCCATGGCAGACCATTCATACGAAGGAGGCCATTCTAAAGAAAATTCTAAATCCTCCTCCTCAGGGGTACAGGCTACAACTGCCACTACTGAGGGTGGTACACCTCCTCTTTCTGGACATTACAGTCAGCAATCCTCTCGCTAGCACTTTCCAGGCTGGATTATGGGGAGTCCTCACCATGCTTTTGCATTCAATTCCTCTTGATTTTGTCTTCCGAATGACTTTTTTAACCTGCACACCCACTTTTATGTACCTGTACACCTAAGTGGCGATTTTAACCCTGCCTGCCTGATGGGAACGGGGTGGGCAAGCATTAGAGTACTTACCGCTGCATTCCACCACACTCCCGCCCACTGACATTTTAACTGTGCAATTTTCGGAGGCGGCTAAAGAAGCTGCCAAAGGCAGATGAGAGTCTTGTAAATACATTTAAATTGGGATCTCAGGATGCAATTAGGACCCCAATGCTATTTTTACTTCAAATTGCTGAAATCCCTCCCAGTGCCAAGCTGGCTAATAAAACCGAGCGGGATTGGTCTGTAAGAGCCACTGAAGCAGTATTTAAAGGGGCACTTGCCTGCAGCAAATTGGATCACAGGATCTTTGTGTTATTTGGATTGCCAGGAGAGTTACCAGGTTCCAGATTGTTTCTTTCTTACTTTTTTGCCTCAGTGAAATCTATCTGCTTATCATGGGTGCTATTATTGCTTGGTCAGTTTGGATGGAGGAACAGTTGGAGGAAGAGGCGCATGTAGCTGACCCTATTGGAAGACAGGAGGTGAGGTGGGGGGCACTTTTAGAAGGCCATACTCAGCACACATGGTATGCAGGCCGAGTCACTTTCTTGGATATATTTGAAGAGCAGTGTACCAGGAGACTGCGCTTCACCAGGCAGGCTGTTAACACCTCTGCAGACTCCTGCAATAGGACCTGCTGCCTGCTGGAGCAGGGGATCATGCTTTGCCAGTGGCTTTCAAAGTCAACACATCCCTCAATGCCATGTCCACAGGCTCCTTCCAGTCTGCTACCGGGGACACCAGCCACATCACCCAGTGTGTAGTACACAGCTGCATCAAGCAGGTCGCCGACACCCTGTTTGCTTAGGTAGCGCAGTACATCACCTTCTCCACTGGCCTCAACAGTCAACACAAAGAACTCAGGAACTTGCAGCAATGGCTGGCTTCCCTCGCGTCCAGGGCAATGTTTACGGCAAACATGTTGCTATCAGGGCACCAGAACACCAGTCAGCAGCATTCACGAATAAAAAAGACTACTTCTCCACTAATATCCAAGTAGTATCTGATCTCAGAAACAGGATCATGCATGTCTGTGCCTGATACCCAAGCAGCTATCATAATCCATTTATCTTGCAGCATTCAGCCATTCCCCTAATATTTGACCCTTCCACCAACGGGACAATTTGGTTTCTGGAAGATAAGGCATACCTCCTATATACGTGGCGCATGACACCCCTACTGCAATGCCAACATATCTGAGCAACAAAGGTACAATCAATCTCATGGAACCACCAGGATGATTATTGAGCACACCATAGGGCTACCGAAATAGAGGTTCAGATGCCTGGACAGGTCTGGGGGGGCTCCCAATATGCTTCACAGAGAATTTTCCTGCATCACAGTCAATCTCATCGTACAGAGAGGCCTGCACTTGGAGAAGGCACAGCATTGCGCATTGGACAAGGAAGACCAGGGGGAAGGTAAGGATCTAACAGCAGGAGGAGGAGCATTTCAACAAAAGATGTGAGGGACGATCTAACTGCTCAGCGATTCCATGACCTGCTTATTGCCTGTCTTCAAAACTTATACTGAGCTCTTCTGCATTAACAGTCCTTTTACCTGCTTTACCACTGTCTTAATCCTGCATTAAAAAACATTCAAACCATTCACCAACTTCTATATCAATGACATACTGATAATGCAGGCTCAGAAACTGCTATGAAACCACACTGCAGACCAAAGTGCCAACTGTGATAAAGGTGATTAACATAGTGGCAAAGATAATAATTGCCTTCCATTCAATTTCTCACCCAACTGTTAAACCATGGTGCCTTTGATATAAGAAGAAGCTGGTGTTCCTAATATTGGGACCATTGAAATGCTCGTGGCCTGTGACTTCTGGGATCTCGAGCCTGTGAGGGCCGAACTAAAGATTGGCCCAGCAGACTTTCTGGCATCATGGTGGGTATTAGTTGAGCAGTTAGTGAAGGAGCAAATGTGCTGACATCCTGAGAGAGGGCAACAGGTACTACTCCCGTCACGCCATTGCCACTCCCGCGGGGCGAGGGTTCATCACTTCCATTGATATGCAAGAGGACAGATTGCAGAAGATGACAGAGTAATTGAAAGGCCCTATTCGTTTGGTCCACCAATCTGTCCAAAGTGGATACCTGTCTCTCTAAGGGGGAGCCCAGAGCCAGTATGGCAGCCATTTGAACTTCCACCAAAGCTTTATAGGCTGATGACATTGATTCCTTTTATGAGGTCTTGGCTTCAGCATCTCTGGAGGTGACCACACTCTCCAGCATAGATTGCAGAGTGGGCTGATGCCATGCAAGATGATACAACAACAACTTGTATTTATATAGTGCCTTTAATAAAGTAAAACATCCCAAAGCGCTTCACAGGAGCATTATGTAACAAAATTTGACACCAAGCCACATAAGGAGAAATTAGGACAAGCTTGGTCATGGAGGTAGATTTTAAGGAGAGTCTTAAAGAAGGAAAGTGAGGTAAAGAGTCGGAGAGGTTTAGGGAGGGCGTTCCAGAGCTTAGGGTCTTGGCAGTTGAAGGCATGGCCACCGATAGTTGAGTGATTAAAATCGGGGATACACAAGAGGCCAGAATTGGAGGAGCGCAGATCTCGGGGGGGTTGTGAGGCTGGAGGAGATTAGAGAGATAGGGAGGAGCAAGATCATGGAGGGATTTGAACACAAGGATGAGAATTTTAAAATCGACACCACACAGGCTGGAAGTGGACTCCTCCATACTTTCAACCACAGTGCTGAAACTCTTAGCAGGGCTTCTAATACCTTGTATAACTGCTTGTGTGAGGCCAGCAGCTTTCTGTTCATGGTTGGGCCGCTGCAGTCCTTATCTCTGTCCTGCTCAGCAGAACTGGGAGAGGACCAAGCCCTCCAGCAAGCTCTCACTTGGGCTTTCCCTGCCACTAGTACCTGCTGCTGCTCACTTCTGCTGGCTGTTTCACCATGAGCAGACCCCTCTGCCTCACTATCTAACCCACAAGGAGTACCAAAGTGTGCTTGTGCTTGGAAAGGATGTAGCACATGATGGTGAAACCTCAGGAGGGTTGTCCTACTCCAACATGTCTTCTGCAGGACAGAAAAATGGACAAGAGTTAATATGGCACTGAGAGCGTGAAGGAGGAAAAATTGGAGGGATATGGGGAAAGAGTGGGGAAGTGGGACTAACTGGATTGTTCTTTGAAAGAGCCAGTGCAGATTCAATTTTATAATTCTATGGATCAATGTTAATCCCTCGATGGGAACAGTGCATGGAAGGGGTTAAAAGCAATCAAGTCCAGTTACAAGGCCGCACCATTCCTCTAAGGCAACGTTTTTTTCTTCACCAACTTTGAAGTCGGCCAAAGTGGGAGCCTAATTTAAATCTTAAGGACGGCATTTTATCTTTGGCATTTGGAAGGTCTGCATGAAGCCAACTCCAATAGCCGAACCAAGAGTAGAATGCTTGTGGGCAAGAAGGAACAGGAGTTTTCCCCCTAACGGTCCCGCAAGATGCTCTTGGGCCTCCACAGACCCGGCCTAGCTTTTCCCTCCCAGCGCTGGTATTAGCTGCCAAAGTCCCTGTCCAAAGTTAACTTTGTACCCGGGACCTTTCCCTTGGACCCCTGCCGTCCTTAGGCTCCTGACCCATTTTCTGCTCCTGCCTGGAGGGCCCTGACATCATTCCCACCGGTTTTGGAGAAACATAGAAATCTACAGCGCAGAAGGAGGCCATTTCGGCCCATCGTGTCCACACCGGTCAACAAAGAGCCGCACGGCCCTCGGTCACCAGCCCTGAAGGTTACATATAAACCTATAAACAATGAACAATGCAGGAGACTATCTTGGATTATTTAAATGAGGAGTTAAAATGACCCAGCCCTCACTCTGAGCTCTCCGTGAAGGTTTCCCCCATCCCTATCCATTCCAAATGTGCCCCCAGTTAAGAACAACCCCAGTGCTGCATCTCCAATGCAGTCAGAGCTTGGACCTCCTCCTGCTCTTGAAATCTCCCTTCAGTTGTGTGCCTAGCTTCTCTTGCAAGAAAAATGGCAGTGGGTTAATTTATGACCTGTTGAAAGGTTTTGAAATTATGCAAAGCAGCTTAGCATAGTGTGTGAGGAAGAAGCACCAAAAATGGGCAGGAGGGAGACGTCATTATAAGAGCAGCAGCAAGTGTCGAGTTTTTTAATATATTCTCCAGATGTGGGAAATGTTGGATTTTCTGGGATTTATTGCTAGTACAACTGAATCGCTTGCTAGGCCACTTCAGAGGGCAGGATTTCCTTCTCTAAAGGACATTACTGAATCAGTTCTGTTTTTATGATGATTTGACAGTTTCATGGTCACTTATTGATACCAGCTTTTATTTCCCAGATTTTTTTTTATAATACAGAATTTAAATTCTCAAACTACCATGGTGGGATCTGGACATCACACCTGTAACATGACTGCTTCATTATCATACTCAGAGTATGTGAGAGGAAGCAGATGGAGGTGTAGTGAAGCATCCTATTGTGATTGGAGTGGAGGATTGCGAAGCGGGGAAGTGGCGGATTGCTGGTGCTGTGGCTATTGTCTGGGGTTGCAGAGCTGTACAGAAAGTAGAGGAGTCTTAACTTGGCAGTCCTAGTAAGGTCATTCAATTTTACCCTGCACTGCAGGCAGGTCCTAAGAGCTATGATGCTGTCATTAACCTCCTCTGTCCATGTCATTTGACTATTTTGCCCAACTAAAAGAAAGAGGACATCCCTCATGCTCCTCACTTGTTCCAAAAGGACCACAAATGTTGTATCATAGAATCAGCCCGAGTCCACATCCTGCTGACTTCCACCTCAGTAATACACTGACTGCATTTAAACATTCACCTCCCCATTAAGAGCTGGAGTGGCAACAGTCTCGTCAGATTTCCCATCCTCCGAAATGGCAAGCTACTCATAAGCTGAGCGTTTAACACTTCCAGCTCACCTCTTCTATTTAAATGAGGCCCAACCATAACATTTGTTCCGGCCTCCCGCCATCATCAAGCAAGCGCTCCACCTGCCCGATCTGCCCATCGCATGAAAATGGTCCCCAGATGTTTTTATTCTGTTCAGGATCAAGAACCACACGCATAAGCGAGCCTTACCTCACTACAAACTGAAGTCTGACCTTACATGCAAAATATCTAGTGATGTAGCATTGCCTAGGGGTCAAACAGTAGCCTTTGTTTCTGCTTGGCTTACTGGATAAGACATAGACCCTCTCATGACCTCCTAGACTTCAGATATCATAAGTGTTATGTATGTATGTAAACCTCACCAATATGTAACACTTGCCATTAGGGGGCACACCTGTGGGAGACCTAAGGGTCACCTATGCCCTCTGGGCAAGCAGGTATAAAAGGTGATTCACCATGCTGCTTCCTGACTCTGGAGTCTGAATAAAGAGACCAAGGTCACAACAGCTTCAGCTTACAATACAGTCTTGTGGATTTGTTCTGAAAATAACAATTGGCAACGAGTAACGGATCACGAACTTTCACGCGGTAATGGCTGCCGTTTGTATTCTTGAGAGATTTGTTGAGGGTGTTGATTGGGAAGCCTTCGTTGAGCGCCTCGACCAGTACTTCATGGCCAATGAACTGGACAAGGCTGAGACGGCGGTCAAACGCAGGGCGATTCTCCTCACCGTATGTGGATCTTTAATATATGGCCTCCTCAGAAATCTGCTGTCACCGGTCAAACCAACGGACAAAACTTACACAGAGCTGTGTACGCTGGTTAGGGAATACCTCAAGCCAAACGAGATGGCCAGGTACGCTGGTTCGGGAACACCTCAAGCCAAAGGAGAGCATCTTAATGGCCAGGTATCGCTTTTATACGCGCAAACGCTCCGAGGGCCAGAGCGTGGCGAGTTTTGTCGCAGACCCTAGACACCTTGCGGGACAGTGAGAATTTGCAGGATCTTTGGGGGAAATGTTGCGGGACTTTTTCGTGCTTGGAATCGGCCACGAGGTCATTCTTCGCAAACTGCTGTCTGCCGAATCCCTAGATCTGAGCAAGGCCATCACGATAGCCCAGGCTTTCATATCCACGAGCGATAACACGAAACAGATATCTTCACAGAATCGAAGCTCACCGGCAAGTACTGTGCATAAAATAATGTTTTCAGCAGGTAGAACAGTACAGTGCAGGGCCCACACGATCGCAGAGGCCAGACCTAGGCCTAGGGTGACTCAGAGTCCGCCGTGGGGTGTGAGTGCATATCAATTAACACCATGTTGGCACTGCGGGGGCAGTCATAGAGCTCATCCATGTCGATTCAAGCCCTATGTGTGCAAGGGCTGTGGAACAATGGGGCATCTCCAGCGAATGTGCAAACGATCTCTGACTCACCACGTGGCAGAGTCAGGAGAGGACGACCGATCCAGTGAGGATCATGCTGAATGAGCAGGAGAGGCAACTGAACCTGAGGATGAAGAGGAAGTATATGGGATACACACCTTCACCACCAAAAACCGTCCGATAATGTTAAAAGTTAAACTCAACGGCACTCCAGTCTCCATGGAATTGGACACGGTGGCAAGTCAATCAGTAATGAGCCAGAAGGCATTTGAGAGGCTGTGGGGCGACAGAGCACAACGACCCAAGCTGATCCCGATTCAGACAAAGCTGTGCACCTACACCAAGGAACTGATACCAGTTATTGGTAGTGCGGACATAAGAGTATCACATGAGGGAGCAGTGCACGATTTACCACTGTGGATTGTTTCAGGTGATGGGCCAATGCTGCTTGGTAGAAGGTGCATGGGGAAGATTCGATGGAACTGGGAAGACCTCTGGGTACCTTCACCGGCGAATGACGTCTCCCTTGCTCAAAGGCTGAGCAAAGTCCCACCTTCAGCTGAACCAGGCATCAAAGTGTAGATCCATTTGCAGATCCCCGAGGCACAGGCCGCTCATCACGACCACGAGGAGGTGAAGATCAACCGAGCAGCGGTACAGGCGCGGTACCCACCACCAAAAGCCGACGACCTCTTCGTGATGATGGAAGAGGCTCCAGGTCGACCAAGCAGAGTGGGGCTCTGGCCGAAACGATCCGAATGCATCTTCCCGACACCAGAGGCAAAATCCCTGGGGAGGAAGATCACGGCAGTCGGCATCATGGACACGAACGAGGGTGCGTCCAGACCACGGAACGAAAGAGCATCCAGACCACAGGACGAGAGTATGTCCAGACCATGGGACAAGAGAGCGTCCAGACCACGGGATGTCACCGCAAAGAAACAGAGGCATGTGTTGCCCAGCAAGGAAGACGACTGGGTTTGGGGCAAAGGTAAAGGTCGGCCGCTGAGAAGGCCAGTAACCTACTGCATTCCAATAAGTTGTTTGCACTGTGTAACCCATGTGAGCGCTCTTTCGCGGCCAATGATGTCCTATCATATGGGGTCGGGGGTACCTTACAACAAGCCAAAGTAGTGGGCGAACCCCAACCAGTTGTATATGTATCTAACAAAGTATTTGTAGCAAGTGATGTATTATTACACGGGGTCGGGCGTGTTGTGCAGCAAGCCAAAGTAGCAGGCAAGCCCCAACCGGTTGTACATGTATCCAATAAGTTAACCAAGGCAGTAGCCTGCGTTCTTGGGACAAAAGAGACGTACCAAAGAGTGTCCCAATATGTGCTCGAGTCAGACAAGCTGGCCATCCCAGTTTTGGGAGAGCAGAGACACCATTATCAATGCTTTGTTTTGAGAATGTCTAACACTGTCTGTGCACTGTAACATGATCCGCCATGGGCCAGGCACTGAGAACAGCGCTAATGCCCTCAGTTGGCCACCGTTGCCCACCACCGGGATGGAAACGGCGCAGCCTGCAGACCAGCTCGTTGTCATGGAAGTGCTAGAAAGCGAGGGGTCAACCGTAACGGCCCCCCAGTTTAGGACCTGGACCAGCCAGGATCCCACGTTAACGCCTGCCAATGGCGAACCGCTAGATGGGATGTTGCAGCTTATCCGTCGCAAAGACGAAAGGCTCATCCCATCAGATTGCCCCCTTTGGGGCAACCCTGCAACGTTGCAAAGGCAGGGAGGTTACACACAGTCTGGGGCCTCCATACCATGGCCCAGGATCCACGCGGACCACGCGGCCTCCTGCCACTACTGAAAGTCTCGAGGCCACATCGGCCATCCTGGACTTGCCAGACCTTGGGGTCAGCGGCAATAGTCCGGAGCAGTCAGCCCAAATCACGAAGCCAAGCACCACACGTGTCACGGTAGAATCCCTACAGACCCGGCTATCCTGGGTGCTATGCAGTCACCAGACAGAATCACTCAGCACCGAGCCTTCCATATGATATCAGCAGAGAATGTATCATGATCGCATGGCTCCTCCACGCGACATCAGAATAAATGATGCATACCATGTTCAGGGCCCCAGATGGGCTGCTAGCACTGTATTAGCCAAAGAGGGGAATGGCGTGTTTGTGATGAAAATGGAGCGTTTGTTGTGAAACCATGTACTGGGCAAATGCAGAAAGCATTTGGACCAGACCAAACTGCAAATTACAGATAACCAGGAACCACTGTGAAAGGACCTGGCCCCCAGAGACCCACTAACACAATCAACCTCACCGTCAACCACGAGGATGAACCCATCATGCCCGTCAGCCTAATCAGACCAGCTGCGTGGCCGTGCAGCAATGATCCGACCAACTCACCCATGCCAGGACTTCAACTCAGGCGATCGACCCGGGAACGCAGGGCACCAGATCGCCTCATCTTGCAAATAACTTGTACATAAGACTTGGGGGGAAAGTGATGTTATGTATGTATGTAAACCTCACCAATATGCAAGACTTGCCACCAGGGGGCACACCTGTGGGAGACCCAAGGGTCACCTGTGCACCCTGGGGCAAGCAGGTATAAAAGGTGATTCACCATGCTGCTTCCCCACTCTGGAGTCTGAATAAAGAGACCAAGGTCGCAACAGTTTGAGCTTACAATAAAGTCTTGTGGATTTGTTCTGAACATAACAAGAAGTATAAATACTCTTAACAGATTATGATTTCGAACCATATCTCTTAAAAGTAACAGGTCAGCAGCAGCAAGTGATTATGCAGCACTATTTTTACAAGACTTTAAACATATGTTTCCTACTTGGATGCAAAAATAACAAAATGTGCAACACTTTTATAACTCTACTGTTACTATTAAGCCTTAACTAGCTGTACTGTACCTTATTTACATGATACATAATGGCCCACGGAACTCCAAAAGACCACATCCACGCGAGCTGTGGCACAAGCTGAACTGCCCTGTAAATTGCTTGAATTGTGTTTTCATAATGGAGTTTCAGTAAAGGTGGCCACATAATATGAAGTCAGTCGCTAAACTGAATGAAGGGAAGTGGCTGGGAACATGAAACTAATTTTTAAAAGACGCATTTATATAGCGCTCTACAGCCAATGAAGTACTTTTTGATGAGTAGTTACTGTTGTAATGTGGGAAACGTGGCAGCCAATTTGCGTACAACACGCGTACAGCAAGTATCAATGTGATAACCAGATAATCTGTTTTAGTGAGGTTGATGGAGGGATAAATATTGATGAGGATACCAGGGAGAATTACCCTGCTTTGAGGACAGCCATGAGATCTTTTATTTCTACCTTGGAGGGGGCCTCGCTTTAACATCTCATCTGAAAGACATCAACTCCAACAGTAGAGTATTGCACTGGAGTGTCATCCTAGATTTTTGTGCTTAAGTCTCTGCAGTGGCACTTGAACCCACCAGCTTCTGACTCAGAGGCGAGAGTGCCACCAACTGAGCCACAGCTGATGAAGATATTATATTGTTTATTTAAACAAGACATTCCTCACAAGTGATAAGAAAGCTAGCATTGAGGATTGAGGTCAGGAAGAGCTTGTTCGTGGAACATAAAAATGCCATGCCCTATCTGATCCTATGTAACACCCTTGGTTACAAGAAAAGTGGAAATTAGGAGAGTAAAAAATAGAATTTGGTATACCTGGGAGTCCGTGCCTCATTAAGTTTGACATCTTCCAGCCCTTTATACAACTGTTGGCACCAAAAGACATGAACCCTTCAGATTCATGTGTTGACCAGATTAGTCAATTTGATGGAGTTTAGGATATATAAAGTGATACTTGTCATGCCTCTTCTCAGATTATCTTTGTCTTTGTTAGTTTCTCTTAATCTCTCTTTGTATTCCCTAGATGTATTTTCTCTTTGTAATTGGAACAAAATTCCCTTTGGGGTCGATTTTAAATAAGTGTCCGAGTGGAGCAAGTAACCCGCCACAAAGAGAAACATCAACTTGGTGTTCAGGAAGCTAATGTCGCCGTCCTGGGGGAAGAAGAATATCAACTCAGCCACACCACTCATAAGGACATGGTTGTACAAGCTTTAGAAACATTGCTATTCACCAGAACATAGGGAAAGAAATTCAACATCATCATGCATTGATATAGTTGTAAAATGGGTGCAATGATGGCGAATTTAGCACTGCAACAACGCACGCCCAATCTGCGTGTGTGTTCGGGCCACAGCTAAATCCATCAGGACCTTTATTCGGTGAGGTCCATCTCAGTTCCCATGTAAGAAGGTGCCAACAAGAATTTTGTTTTGATTTTTAAAAAAATGTTGGGGGAGAAATTGTGGTCATTTGCACAAACGACTTTGCGACTGGGAGTGGCGTCGCTCACGACTCCAGCTAAATTCGGCAGGAGGTTAATGGCGGCGCTATGGCATTGCACCCGATCTCCCACGCCCGGTGATTGTAATGTCACCACCGTGCACAGCACCCCATTAGCACCCCAGACCCTAAATTGGGTTTCGCTGCATTAAGCTGCGCAGCACAATGACAATGACAACTTCAGGGGACACAAACTGGGCAGCGAGTGGAGCGAGATTTTAAGGGGAGGTGGCCGGATGCTCCTGAAAAAAATCTCTGGTTTTCTTTTCCACACCAATGCCGATTTGGACGCGGGCTCCGTGCCAGGCAGATTGCGCGGCACCTCCAGTGGTCCAGGTATGTGGGTTCCCAATATGCAGAGTATGCAGCTTGGGTCCTTCCCTTTAATTCAGGAAAGTGCCCCTCGCACGCGGCAGCGCTCAGCGGTTCAGTACATAATGCTGCTGAGCCTTGCGACCCGCTCCCGAGCCGTGCACCCCAGTCCACTTCCTTTCGGGGGTGCTAACCCCAATTTATTGCGAAAGGCGAGACCTCCGCACCTACCGCAAAGTCTTGCACCTCAGTAATATTACTGCCACCAAACGGGATGCTCTCGAATTTCTTTCTTCAATGGTCCCGGCTGCTCTCAGCCACTTTCACCCAGCTGGAGGTTGATAATTCTGATCTCACTCAGTGAGCTGGATTTTCCTCACCACAGCGGGTCTGGTGCAGGCGATGTCGATGGCGGGTTTTGATATTTGTGCTGTCAGTGTTCGACAGCATTGGAGTGCTGCAAACATCGACAATCACTACACGTAGAAGTGCCCAGGTTATAACACTGATATCGTGCTGCTCCTCCAGCCATTCTATAAATACACGCTTCTATCTTTATTGAACCCCACCTCCATAATTTACATACACACATACTTGTCTGATAGCTGCAAACCTGAGCAACAAGAAAAAAATCAAAGTTCCACATGCAAATACAGTAGAAGAGATATTAAAAAGAAAATTATTCAAAATATGATAAACCTCCATTCATCGCATACAGTTCTCCAGATCTTTTACTGTATTAGGTTGGTTATTCTCATATTATTATGATTTTAGGTTTGGTCTCTTGGACCCAGACTTCTCTGCCCCAGAAAGCTGTGGAAGCTCAGTCTTTGAGTATGTTCAAGCAGAGATCGATAGATTTTTGGATATTATGGGAATCACAAGATATGGGGATAGTGCAGGAAAGTGGATTTGAGGTAGAAGATCAGCCATGATCTCATTGAATAGTGGAGCAGGCTTGAGGGGCCGAATAGCCTACTCCCGCTCCTAATTCTTATGTTCCTATGTTCTTATGCATAATTTATTGAATCCAGGAACTGTGATCCAATATCAAAATCAACATCAATACTTTCATCAACAGCACTGAACTTGCTGTCCAATAATAGGAGGAAAGGAAATTGAAAAAAGAACCCGATTCTTCAACAAGGAGCTTATGCATATCAACTAATAAATCCAAGCAGGCAGCAAAGCACATCAACCTTTTGTGTGAATATGTTCAAAAATATTGAAATGTGTAGCCAACTTCAGAAATATAACTGCAATTAAAAAAGCTCATTATTCAGATGTGTTTATTCTTCGGCATCAAAGACTGTTAGTGCTTGTGTGTTTTTAGATCCATGGCAAGACTCCTTTGGTCAGTATCAACACTTGAAACTGTGTATACACACACACAATACAGCCAGGAATATTCAAAGTAGTTTACAGCTTTAACTACCACTGTGAAGATTTAAAGAGAAATTTTATTAAAAAACTGGCTAAATTTACAGAAATTGTTAAACTAGCCATAAAGTGCAGCAGCAAATATCAAGTCTGGTAGAATTTTCTTTTTAAAAATCAGCTGGAGCAATGGCCACTGAACTTTCACCTCAGGTTAACAGCCGTGGTCCTGAACAGCGTGGTTCCCATGGCCATGAAGTTAAAGTGAAATGGTAAGTTAAAAAAGCCTGTTAATCATCTGTCAACTCAATGCTAATGAGTTTAAATGGGTCGCTCACTGCTGCCTGTCGGGATTGCTCAGCGCTGACGGACCCGACATTAGGAAAGACGTGTTGCGGCGGGTTGAGAGTGGCGTCCCGACACGCTGTTGAAAAAAAAATCAAATTTCCCACTTGACCTACCAACGATCCGACCTGCTGACCCCCTCCAGGGAAATTCCAGCCAGTGTATCAGCCTCCAGAGATATACCGGGTCCTCACTGAGCAATGCAATTGAGAAGGAGGAATTCTCAGTGTAGCCTGTTCCTGGCTTCACCTACCTGAAAATCATTTTGCTTGGTGGACAACATTTGTCAGCTGTGGCTCAGTGGGTAGCACACTCACCTCTGAGTCAGAAGGTTGTGGGTTCAAATTCCACTCCAGGGATTTGAGCACATAAATCTAGGCTGACACTCCAGTGAAGGAGTGTTGCACTGTTGGAAGTGCTGTTTTTCGGATGAGACGTTAAACCAAGGCCCCATATGCCCTCTCAGGTGGAAATAAAAGATCCCATGGCACTATTTTGAAGAAGAGCAAGAGAATTATCCCATGTCCTGGTCAATATTTATCCCTCAATCAATGTAACAAAAACAGATTATCTGGTCATTATCACATTGCTGTTTGTGAGTGTTTGCTGTGCGCAAATTGGCTGCTGTGTTTCCCACATTACAACAGTGACTACACCCCAAAAGTACTTCATTGGCTGTAAAGCGCTTTGAGACATCCGGTGGTCATGAAAGGTGCTATATAAATGCAAGTCTTTCAAGTCTTTCTTTTTACAAAGCATGGCAAATGGTGGAGGGCTGGCCCAAATGGATCCCTGCCATTTTCTGATGGAGCCAGCCAGTTTCCTACCAGCATTACAATGGGAAACTGGCAGAACCCTTGAGGGTTTTCGGGCCCGATGCCTTTGAAGGGACAATTTATATACCAAACAGAAATGTTGGAAACAAATTTAAAATGACCATCCATAAATAGATTTTAAAAAGAAAATGATTGTAAATATGATGAAAATCTCCATTCATCGCATAAAGTTCTCCTGATCTTCTTTTGTATTTGCATGGTTAATCGCATATAGTTACAATTTTAGGTTTGGTCTCATGGACCCACACTGATTTCACACTGAGCACATTACTTTCAGTACTGGTGCCAACATCAACTGTGATCAAATTATTGCTGAAGCTCATGTTTCTTCATTACTTGACTGACTTTTACTGATCTGTTTGTGTATATTTCAGTCATGTGTTATCGTATAGGTGAAAGAACGCACACTCAAGAAGGATTTAATAAAACACTGCTCTTACTTTTTATGAAATTCATTTCTGGGATGTGTGCGTCACTGAGGTAAGACCAACATTTATTGCCCATCCCTAATGACCCTTGAGAAGTTAAGAGTCATCCATATTGCTGTGGGTCTGGAGTCACTTGTAGGCCAGACTGGGTAAGGATGGCAGATTTCCTTCCCTAAAGGACATTAGTGAACCAGATGGGTTTTTATGGCAATCTGGTAGTTACATGGTCGTCATTACTGATACTAGCTTTTTGTTCCAGGTTTATTTAACCAAATTCAAATTTCCCAGATGTCATGGAGGGATTTGAACTCTTGCCTCCAGATCATTAGTCTAGGCCTCTGGATTACTAGCCTAGTAAGATTACCAATGTGCTACCGTCCTTTGTTTAGCAGCAGCAACAGCAATACTGCTCACGTTATCCCGGTTACAAATCTACAGCAGACACAATAGTCTCCGGGATCCAACTTTTGTGGGCCCCAAGAGTGGGGGTTGGTGTTACAACAAAGAGGTGCCTCATTCTATCAACCTAACAGGCAATCCAAAACATCCTGGGGGCAGTAACAAAATAGAGGGGCTATCAGAGGTCGGGTCCTCCCCTTGAGCACTGCACTCCCAGAAACCCCAGCAGCAAATTAAAAATGCTTTCATGCTTTACACGCTTCAACTTGAAACCAACTTTTGACTTTCAACATATCTGTTAGAACATGTGGTTTAGATTCAGTGGATTGTGCTTCCTACAAGCCAATGCTAGAACCGTTTAGTGTGATCAGCCATTTAATTTATAGACCAGACAGTCCGGTTTTTAAGTGAACTGGTGAGAGATTTCTGAAATATAAATACAATATCAATAGTTAAGTCTTTAAAGTCGTAAGTCAATAATTTTAGACCATACTCAATAGCTGAGATGGTAAATGTATTGTCTACTGTGGTATTGAGCCATACAGACCAAACTGGTACTGGGGGGTTGCCCCCTTTGTGATGCCTGTTAGCGCTTCTGGAGGGCGCTAATGGGGTGCAAAACTCTTTTCAGGGGTACCACACTGCCCTGGTGGTCCAGTGGAGACCACCAGAGGCCTTGCAGAGTGCGCAGCAGCCCTCCCCTTTAAGCGAAGGGGAGGGGTGTTGAATCGCATGACAGATGCGCCTGTCCTGCCCCTATAGGAAGTGGAGTGCGTGATATTGTGCTCCACTTGGGCCCTTGGGCAAAAACACTGGAGGGTGTTCAAAGACCATGGACTTTTACTCCAGCAACCGTATTTGAGGCACTTATGGCACAGTATAAAAGTTAATACTGTTAACTTATTAAAGCATACCTAAAAACTTGTCTTTTTTTGTGTTGCTATTATCATTGCTCTTCTGTATTTTCCTTTCATTTTCTTCCCAAGTTCCAAATATATTGTTCTACACAATCTTCTTCCTCTCTGCATCCTCACTGTGAAATCAAGACCCATTCTCACCCTTTAACTCATTCTTTCCTGGGGCTAGATTTTGCACTTTTGTGCAGGTCGCCCAAAGATGGGCGATATTTATGGCGTGGGCAGTAAAAATGGGTTTTCAGATCGCCGGCTTGTCGCCCATTCTCAAAGCCCCGAATCTCCATTTAAAAAATTAGGCGTTACCACAAGCATTCTGAAATGGACGTTAGCATTAAATCTCTGACCTTCTGCCGTAAAGTGTCGCCGTCTTTAGCAATGGCATGGTAATGCTCGTTTCTCGCGATTCAGGCGGTCAAGGGTCATCATTACATGTGCAGAAGAGGAGACAGAGAGAGAGGGAGCAGAGAGGGACTGAAAGCATGTGTGGGTGTGGTGTGTGCTTATTTGGCTGCTGTGGGAGGCACGAGGGAGATTCACCAGCAGCAAAAAGCCTACTAAGCACCGAGTTTTTGTCCAACAAATAATATATAACATGGAAGGGATGGAGGAGACCCTGGAATTGTTAGCCAGGAATACTGGAGCCAGAGAGCTCCCAGTGGTCCCGGAGCACGGCACTGCACCCAAATGATTAGAGTATTATATTCCATCTTGTTTCTGGCTCGGAGCATGTTCCCACCTTGGTGGGGGGGTGGGGGTGGGGGGGAGCGGGGAGGGTTGTTTTTTTACAGATGTACTTATGATTTCAGACAAATATTCGGTTTAAATGTTTTTTATTTAACATAACCTTGTTGCGCATTGGCTCAGATAGCTGTAACGTTACACACTGGTGCTTCCTTATCAAAGGGTATAATTACACTTAACTTCAATCAACTTAAACTTTAACTGTCACCAAGGTGATGCCCACTATTGATGTATGACTTGCACACCCAGCAGTGTGAAGCCTTGTAAATAACACCAACGTTCTTTCAGGCAAAGCAGGATGGCACGCAGGAGAAGGCGTCGCCGTCAGCACCATGCAGGGAGGCAGCGGGCAAGGAAGGCAGAAGCCATGGCTGCACATCAGAGAGAAGGGCATGCAGATGTGTGCAGACCTGCAGCTAAAGAGGGTGGCCAGGAGGGAGATGGCATCAGGAGGAGGGAGAGGGATGTTGACACCCCCCTCCAAATACTGGGAGAGGAGCCTTTCCAGCAAGAGCCTCCACAGGAGCCTGAGAATAAGGAGGACCAGGGAGGTGGCCAGCAGGCAGCTTCCAGGGGAGGTGGCCAACGCAGACGTGGGGGATGGACGCCAAACCTTCAAAGGATCTACAGACCTCAGTTCTCCTTCTGATGAGCAATGCCTGCGAAGGCTACGATTTCGGAAAGCAGTACTCAGGGAGCTCTGCACTGTCCTGCGAGAAGATCTGCGGCCTCAAACATGCCTCAGGGCCGCCCTCACCGTGGAGAGCAAGGTCACCATCGCCTTTCATTTTTACGCCACGGGGTCTTTCCAGTCTGCCACTGCAGACATTGTCAACGTCTCACAATTCTCGGCACATCGGTGCACTGCACAGGAGAAAGGTCCAGTACTTCTCCTTCCTGATGACAAGGGACAAACAGGTGGAGCGGCAGGCCAGATTTGCCCGAATGGCAGGCTTCCCAAGGGTGCAGGGTGCCACTGACTGCACACACGTTGGGCTGAGGGTGCCACATCATCACCCCGAGATCTTTGTCAACCGCAAAGGCTTCCACTCGCTGAATGTGCAGCTCATGTGTGACCACCAGCGTCGGATCCTGGCAGTTGATGCGAGGTATCCGGGCAGCAGCCATGATTCATTCATTCTGCGCCAGACCAGTGTGCCCACCGTCTTCAGCAACCCAAATCAAGATTGTGATTAGCTGCTTGGGGACAAGATATATACCCTGTCCCCATTTATTGCAATGAATTCCTTGGCTGCTCACTCCACTGCAGAACCCAGGACAGTACCAGAGCATGCATCCAATGACGCTCATTGTGCCACCAGGTGTATCGTCGAGCAGTAATAGGCATCCTAAAGCAGAGATTCCAGTGCCTGGACTGCTCTGGTGGCACCTTGCAGTATTTTCCTCAACAGGTCTCCATAATCGTTGTGGTCTGCTGCACACTGCACAACCTGGCCATCATGAGGGGACAGCCGCTGGAGGACGAACCAGCAGTACCTCCTGAGGTGGAAGAGGTGGAGGAGGCGGCACAGGAGGAGGAGGAGGAGGATCCCCATCACCCCAGAGCTAGGAGGCGTCGTCCCCATCGCAACCCTGTAAGGGAGGTGCAGCTGTGTCTCATATCTGCTCGCTTCAGATAATCCCATCCACACATGACCCTTCAGCTCCCACTTTCAATGGCCGTCACAATGAGTGCCTTAACGCAGAATTGCCCACTCCCAAATGAAACACCTGGCCAGGTATATGTGCCAAAAATAAAGATTTATCACATTATCTAAAGCACTGCAAAAACAGAATACAATACTCGAATCATTTTTTACCCCTGAGAATCTCACTATAACACCTGTTACGCGTGACTACCCTAACAGTACGCCTAACTGTCATCCCTGTGGCTGCATCATGGGTCTGTGGTTGTTGTCTGGGACCTACAGCTGTCATTCTAGGATACCCTGGAACACCTCTGGGCCTGGAAGGGCTGGGTGCAGACTGACCAACACCCTACTGGGAGGGTGCATCCTCACATATATGGAGGTGCCCGACACCTCCCCTGCAATCTCCCTCCATGCATTGTGTACTGGTGGTCTGCCAGGTCTCCCCACGTCAGGAAACAGTATTCTTCTTCTGTCCTCCACACCGTCCCCAGCTCCATATCAATGAACCTGCTGGCTCTCCTTGCACCTCTTGCACCAGCCATCCTTCCAACCTCCATCCCCCCCGCCCCCACCCAGGGCCTTGCTGCATAAAGGCCAGGGAGCAGTTGGCTCATTAGAAACCCTTACCTGCATGCTGAATTTCTCAGTGGTGATAACGCTCAAATTAAGACAGCGACACTGCTGAAAATTCCACTTTGGAAGGGTTCATTAGCGCTGGAATCTATTTTTTCACTTCTGGAGCTGAATATGGGGTGGCCCAGCCCCGAAAAACTTTGGCGCTAATGGCCCCAAAAAGGTGGGGGGAGCACCAGCTTTCCAGCGGTGCTGAATTTCGGACCCTGCATCTGTTAGTACCCCACATCTTTTCCAATGCCAGTGTTAGCTATTTCAGGACATTTGTGAGGCATTTATGCCACTCAATTTTCTTCCTATCTGTAGTACTTTGCACTTGGCCACTTTAATTTCATCTACCATTGTTCCACCTATTTACTTTTTATGTCGAACTCATTCTTTTGTTCTCAAGCTGCCTCTTCAGATTCAATTGTCCTCCCAGTTCAGTACAATCTGTGCATTTGACCAGTTTGTATTGAGCGTCTAAATCCAGGTCATTCATGTAAATCAAGAACAGGAAGAGCTCAACACAGATCCCTGGGGCACTCCATTTCTTTTATCTGTGCTTGCTGCTTCTACCTGCTCAGTGATTAATCCATAGTGGGTTGCCAAAGTTTATTGTCTGTTTTTCTTTGTTGCTATGATCAGATTGTTCACAGCGATCATGTATCCCAATGCTTACTGTTCAGATTGTTTAATGCTGATAGTAATAGCTAGAGTTTGAGGTGTGAGAAGAGGGGGTTGGGGAGGTCACCCTGAAGTAACGTCCAAGATTATCCTGCACTGGCGAGATCGGCGACATACACCAAATTCTGTCATCTAGTGTGCCGATCTCGCTGTTGATAACACATGGCAACGAATCGGTAGGGGCACAGCCATTCAAATCACAGATAGATAGATTTTTAACCAATAAGGGAATTAAGGGTTATTGGGAGCGGGCGGGTAAGTGGAGCTGAGTCCACGGCCAGATCAGCCATGATCTTGTTGAATGGCGGAGCAGGCTCGAGGGGCTAGATGGCCTACTCCTGTTCCTAATTCTTATGTTCTTATGTTCTTATTAATGTTGGGGAAGTCCAGAACCAGGGGTCACAGTCTAAGGATAAGGGGTAAGCCATTTAGGACTGAGATGAGGAGAAACTTCTTCACCCAGAGAGTGGTGAACCTGTGGAATTCTCTACCACAGAAAGTTGTTGAGGCCAATTTACTAAATATATTCAAAAAGGAGTTAGATGTAGTCCTTACTACTAGGGGGATCAAGGGATATGGCGAGAAAGCAGGAACGGGGTACTGAAGTTGCATGTTCAGCCATGAACTCATTGAATGGCGGTGCAGGCTCGAAGGGCTGAATGGCCTACTCCTGTACCTATTTTCTATGTTTCTATGTTTCTTAACTGTTATTCTCTAAACAGTATAACATATATACTCAGTTATCATAACTTGGCTGGTCTTGGGTGCCACAGGAACTCATCATCCGACTCTTCCTTATACCAGTTCCTGCAACCGACTGCCTGTTGTTCCTTTTCTATTCAGGTCTTCTTGTACGAATCCCACCTTCCCAGCTTTAGCCTTCCACAAAAACTTTTCTCAGCTGGGGTTCACTTCATCCATAAATCTTCAGGTGCTTTCTGACCAGAAAAATGTGATCCTGGTCATTTATGCTCCTTATTAACATTCTTAATGCTTTTATTATAAATAGATGGCTCTTGAGTGACCAAAGCTATCCTTCTGTAGCCATGATGCATGACATCAATTAGAAATCCCCATACAACAGCAGAATGCAAATATAAGGAGGCCTAAGTTACTATTAAGCACGCCACAGCGATGCTGAAGCAACAATTCTATGTTTGAACTGTGCAATTGAGGTATTATTCTACAATTCAGCCAAAGTCACCAAAATCATTATTTCCTGCTGCATAGTGCACAATTTCGCCATGTAATGAGAAGTGAGCATACTGCTAGTTGATTAGGACGCCTATGAACTGCGGAGAAACTTGAAGAGGATAGACTCCGGAGCAACTTGAAGAGGATAGACTCCGGAGCAACTTGAAGAGGATAAGAATGAGGAAGTGGGTGACATGGAGGATGATGATTGGGATAGGGGATTGGTGCAGAATCTTATTATTCAGAACTACTTCCAGGAAAGGACACATCTTGCCACTGACCAACGTTTGGTTTGCTATAAAGATCCACACACTGTTCTACCCAAGAACAAGCTACACATTGCGGGTTAATATAAATAAGGGTCCAATTGTCTACCATAATCGCAATGGAAGAGCTGCGGATACCCTGGAAATACTATTTACATCGTTTATCCATTGTTTCCGTGACTCTTCCATCAAAGTTGCGGTGGAAGAGAGGAAGTACCCCTGAGATAATTCATCTTAATTTTAGTTACTGAGTCTGAACTATCATTTTTCAGCTCCCTCATAGTCTAATATATGCACCTGCAAGCATTCTCACGGGTTTCTGGAGCTGTTGCACTGTGAGTGGTGTAGCCAGTCATGTGATGTTCACAAGACTCAATAAAACCCCAGTTAATTCAGTCCATGTTCTCCATGAGGCATGCAATTGTGAACCTGGTGGATGAACTGGCAGTGTTCAGTTAAACCTTTGCTAATAAACCAGCTAGTTCGTTACAGAAAATGTGTAGCTGTGAATTCTTAAGCAAAGAACCCATGAAGCAAATACACTGTATACAACACTTATCATCTTTCCATGGTCCTACCCAATGGTCAGTTCTTCACCAGATGATGACTAGAGCAATATCTTCATGAGTGTTTAAGCCAGACTTATAGGTTCATGATAAAAACAAAAAAGCTGCTGCAATGACACCTCAACAATTAATATAAATCCCCAAAAAGTCTGCAAAGAATGGCAGTTATGGGCCCTTACACAGCATTATTCTCTCAGACAATTGCCCAGAAGTACGATCCTTACATGCAGAGGTTCAAATGCAGATTTCTCCACCACTTTGTGAACCAGGGTTAGTGGAGTGAAGCATACATTGGGAAATTGTGATTTTCCTGTTGCTATCCAAGAACAATTTCTCCAAGTTTTCTCTGCTCAGTTTGTGAGACACCTGCCTTTGTTACAGCTGCGTCTGTTATTATGCTGCCTAATATACAGAGAAAAGCCAACCATCTTCTCAGAAATAAATATTTGTCAACTACAACAACTTGCATTTATATAGTGCCTTTAACGTAGTAAAATGTCCCAAGTAACTTCACAGGAGCAGTGTCAAACAAAATTTGACATCGATCCATATACGGAGATATTAGGACAGGTGACCAAAAGCTTAGTGAAGGAGCAGCTTAAAGGAGAAGAGTGAGGTAGAGAGGTAGAGAGGTTTAAGGAGGTAATTCCAGAGTTTAGAGCTTAGGTAACTGAAGGCATGGCTGCCAAAGGTGGAGCGATGGAAATCGGGAATGTGCGAGAGACCAGAATTAGAGGAGTGCAGAGATCTCGGCGAACGAGACTGAGACAAGCAAATTGAGCACAGATAACTGTGACATTTTACATAGCACATTTTGTTCCACTTTTCTCCTTTCTCAAGTCCTCCAGCAATTCTTTCAACATTCGCACACTAGTGCTTTCTAACTGAAGTTAGCATCGCAATCAGGAGCAAGAGACCAGATGATTTTTCCCCTAATTCCCTAATTAGTGCAGAAGCAGTGAGTTCAATTATAAAGAAAAGATAAATTATAGCAATAAATGCAACCTTGCCAGCATTCCCCACATCCCCAAAACAAATATATATATAAAAAAAAGTATAATTGAAAAGTTATTACAGTGCAGTGATCAATCCTGAGATGTTGTGATCTGCCGAGCCTAGCGCCATACAAATGGTGCATTTACCCACTAAGCCATCAGGGAAGCTTGCCTAGTACGTTCTATCAGTAACACAAACTGTGCTTCCACACACACGGCGCCGTATGCACAATTTGTTTTTTAAGCAAACCATTGACATACATCTGAAATCCTTGTACAGGTGCAGCGTCCAAAATCCGGAGATCCGGATTGTTCCTGACTCCGGGATGATCCGTGGCAGGGTCATCCAGAATCCGCGAAATGTTCCTGAATCCAGACACCCTTCCAAACCGTTACCGCCGCCAGCCCGGCCCAGTGAAAAGTAAAAAAATGAAATCCAACGACTGTACAGTGACAAAAATTGTAAGAATAAAAACGCCAATCCTGTCATGTATTTCACCATCTTGCAATGATAATAGTTATGTAACTGTAACTCATGCACACTGTACCTGTACCCTTGAAATACACACCCTGACCACAGGGGGTGAGCTTGCGGGAGACGCTCCTCACCTGGGTTTCCAGGTATAAAAGGGGAGGTCCCACCCAGGGTCAGCACTCCTTGGTCCAGGGAATAAAGTGAAGGTCACAGAGTGACCGTGTCTGATATATACATGCCTCGTGTGAGTTTGTAACAAGATGCAGAGACACTACATTTGGCGATGAGAAACGGGAATCACCAAACCACGAGGATGGCCACCGGTGGCACAGAGGAACTCTGCAATGCAGGATGAGACCTGGGGAACAACCATGGATGCTGAAGTTCAGAGAGTTCATGTGGCTGACGTCCGCAGCTCATACACTAAAACGCCACCCATGATGATGAAAGTCTTACTGAATGGCATCCCGGTACACATGGAGTTGGATACGGGAGCTAGCCAATCACTCATGAGCGCCCAACAATTTGAGAGACTATGGCCACACAGAGCTAGCAGGCCCAAACTGGAACGCATTGAGACGCAGCTACGGACGTACACCAAAGAGATAATCCCAGTGCTAGGCAGTGCAAACTTGGTGGTAAAGCATAATGGATTACAGAACCAGCTACCACTCTGGATTGTTCCGGGAAATGGCCCCACGCTTGTGGGGAGGAATTGTCCAGCTGAGATGAATTGGAAATGGGGGGATGTGCACGCCATTTCATCCGTGGAGCGAAGTTCATGCTCGCAGGTATTGCAAAAATTCAAGTCACTCTTTCAACCCAGTGTCGGAACGTTCAAGGGCACCAAAGTAGTGATACGCATCACTCCGGACGCCAGACCAGTGCACCACAAAGCCAGAGTGGTGCCGTACGTGATGCGTGAGAAAATTGAAAGTGAACTGGACAGGCTGCTCAGAGAGGGCATAATTTCGGCCGTTGAATTCAGCGACTGGGCAAGTCCCATCGTTCCCGTCCTCAAAGCAGATGGCTCGGTTAGGATTTGTGGCGACTGCAAAGCCACCATCAACCGAGTGTCGCTGCAAGACCAATACCCGCTTCCGAGAGTGGAGCACCTCTTTGCCACTCAGGCAGGTGGAAAGCTGTTCACGAAGTTGGACCTCACTTCAGCCTACATGACTCAGGAACTGCCTGAAGAATCCAAGCTTCTGACCACCATCACGACGCACAAAGGACTATTTGTCTACAACAGGTGCCCGTTTGGCATTTGTTCGGCAGCGGCTATCTTTCAGTGAAACATGGAAAGCTTGCTCAAGTCCATCCCTGGAACGGTCGTATTCCAAGACGACATCCTTATAACGGGTCGAGACACTGAGGAACACCTCCGCAACCTGGAGGAGGTGCTACGCCGATTGGATCGGGTAGGCTTGCGGCTGAAAAAGGCCAAGTGCCTGTTTTTGGCCCCAGAGTCGAGTTCCTGGGCAGGAGGGTTGCCGCAGATGGGATCCGGCCCACCAAATCAAAAAGTGAGGCGATTCGCTGGGCGCCCAGGCCCGGCAACACGTCGGAGTTGCGATCGTTCCTGGGACTTTTGAACTATTTTGGGAACTTTCTGCCGAATTTAAGCACATTGTTGGAGCCGTTACACATGCTCCTCCGTAAAGGTTGTGAATGGTTTTGGGGGGATTGTCAAGAACGGGCTTTCAATAAGGCGAGGAACCTGCTGTGTTCCAACAAACTGTTGACTTTGTATGACCCCTATAAAAAACTGGTTTTAACGTGCGATGCGTCATCCTACGGGGTTGGGTGTGTTTTGCAGCAGAGTAACGATGACGACCGACTCCAACCTGTGGCTTATGCCTCCAGGTCGCTCTCCCAGGCAGATCATGGATACGGCATGGTTGAGAAGGAGGCACTCGCGTGTGTGTATGGTGTGAAAAAGATGTACCAGTACCTTTTCGGTAGACAGTTCGAGCTAGAGACGGACCACAAGCCGTTAACATCCCTGTTGTCTGACAGCAAGGCTGTCAACGCTAATGCGTCAGCTCGCATACAGCAATGGGCCCTCACGCTGGCTGCGTATGACTACACCATATGGCACCGGCCAGGCACCAAAAATTGCACTGTCATGCTCAGCAGGCTCCCACTGGCCATCACCGAGAGGGCGTCGGAGCAGAGCGCCGAGATGGTCAATGGCCGTTGAGGGTTTTGACACTGTGGCTCCTCCATCACAGCCCGGCAGATCAAACTCTGGACCAACAGGGACCCCCTCCTATCCATGATAAAGAAATGTGTCCTGACTGGGAATTGGGCGCCTGCACACAGGGCGTGCCCCGAGGAAGTCAGACCGTTTCAGAGACAGATGGATGAACTCTCCGTCCAAGCCGACTGCTTGTTATGGGGCAACCGGGGAGTCATGCCCCAGAAAGGAAGGGAGGCGTTCATCAGGGAACTCCACAGCGAGCATCCTGGCATCGTGTTAATGAAGGCCATTGCCCGGTCACATGTATGGTGGCCGGGGATTGACTCAGACCTGGAACACTGGCTTCGCAGGTGCACGACGTGTGCCCAGCTGGGCAATGCCCCCAGGGAGGCTCCACTCAGCCCGTGGCCCTGGCCCACCAGGCCATGGTCACGCATTCACGAAGACTATGCGGGCCCGTTCATGGGGAAAATGTTTCTGATCGTTGTCGATGCATACGCGAAGTGGATCGAGTGCATCATGTTAAACTCGTGCACAACATCCATCACTGTGGAGAGTCTGCGTACGGTTTTCGCGACCCACGGCTTGCCGGACATCCTGGTCAGCGACAATGGCCCATGTTTTACCAGCCATGAATTCCAGGAGTTTATGTCGGGCAATGGGATCAAGCACGTCCGGACAGCGCCGTTCAAGCCGGCTTCCAATGGCCAGGCGGAACGGGCGGTCCAAGTCATAAAGCAGGGCATGCTACGCATCCAAGGACCCTCCCTTCAGTACCAACTATCGCATCTCCTGCTGGCCTACAGGTCCCGGCCGCATTCGCTCACGGGAGTCCTCATGAAATGCACGCTCAAGACGCGGCTTTCCCTCATTCACCCAACCTGGCAGACATTGTTGAGGGCAAGCGCCAGTCCCAAACAGAGCTCCATGATCGAGGCTCAAGGGGGAGCTGTATAGAAATAGATGACCCGGTATTTGTTCTTAACCATGCTTTGGGACCCAAATGGCTTGAGGGCACCGTAATTGGCAAAGAAGGAAACAGGGTCATGGTGGTCAGACTAAACAAT
Organism: Pristiophorus japonicus; assembly: GCF_044704955.1. Lineage (NCBI taxonomy): Eukaryota > Metazoa > Chordata > Chondrichthyes > Pristiophoridae > Pristiophorus > Pristiophorus japonicus. The sequence continues at coordinate 82,440,028 of NC_091987.1, read as the reverse complement.
GGGCAGATATGCCGCAAACACTTGGACCAAGTAAAGACAAGGTTCAGCATAGACACGGAGGAACCGGAAGAAGAGCATGAGATGGCACCCACACCACTGCCAGTGGACGAGCAACAAAGACAGTCCTCACCATGCACAGTCCCTGCGGCCAGCCCGGACAGGCTGGAATCACCTCAAGTGACAGAGAAGCGTGCCGAGGCTCAGCCACCAGAGCCACAACTGCGGCGCTCCACGAGAGAGCGTCAGCTACCCGATAGACTTAACCTCTGAAACTAAAAGACTTAAGGGGGGAGGTGATGTCATGTATTTCACCATCTTGCAATGACAATAGTTATGTAACTGTACCCTTGAAATGCACACCCTGACCACAGGGGGTGAGCTTGCGGGAGACACTCCTCACCTGGGTTTCCAGGTATAAAAGGGGAGGTCCCACCAAGGGTCAGCACTCCTTGGTCCTGGGAAAAAAGTGACGGTCACAGAGTGACTGTGTCTGATATATACATGCCTCGTGTGAATTTGTAACAAGGTGCAGAGACACTACAAATCCTACCTGCTCCAGGCCAGGCCTTCACAGTCACCGCACCGCTGCACCTGGGTCCGCACCAACTCTGCACAGCACACAAGTCCTTTCGGCCAGAATCAACTCTGCACAGCGCACATGTCCCTTCAGTCAGAACCAACCAAGTTCCTGCGCGCAGGTCCCCGGCCAGAATCAAACTCTGCACAGCACAGCACACTGCAGCTCCCCAAAGCAGTAACCGCGTGATCGGATTGCCACACCCCATGACTCCGAGCGGAGCTGACCCGACCCCACCCAACCAGATTGCGATTTTAATTTTGCACACCTGTACCTGGAATAAAAAATACTACCTGCAACCTATACTGTACATAGAAACATAGAAAATAGGTGCAGGAGTAGGCCATTCATGGCTGAACATGCAACTTCAGTACCCCATTCCTGCTTTCTCGCCATACCCCTTGATCCCCCTAGTAGTAAGGACTACATCTAACTGCTTTTTGAATATATTTAGTGAATTGGCCTCAACAACTTTCTGTGGTAGAGAATTCCACAGGTTCACCACTCTCTGGGTGAAGAAGTTTCTCCTCATCTCGGTCCTAAATGGCTTACCCCTTATCCTTAGACTGTGACCCCTGGTTCTGGACTTCCCCAACATCAGGAACATTTTTCCTGCATCGAACCTGTCTAAACCCGTCAGAATTTTAAACGTTTCTATGAGATCCCCTCTCATTCTTCTGAACTCCAGTGAATACAAGCCCAGTTGATCCAGTCTTTCTTGATATGTCAGTCCCGCCATCCCGGGAATCAGTCTGGTGAACCTTCGCTGCACTCCCTCAATAGCAAGAACGTCCTTCCTCAAGTTAGCAGACCAAAACTGTACACAATACTCCAAGTGTGGCCTCACCAAGGCCCTGTACAACTGTAGTAACACCTCCCTGCCCCTGTACTCAAATCCCCTCGCTATGAAGGCCAACATGCCATTTGCTTTCTTAACCACCTGCTGTACCTGCATGCCAACCTTCAAGGACTGATGTACCATGACACCCAGGTCTCGTTGCACCTCCCCTGTTCCTAATCTGTCACCATTCAGATAATAGTCTGTCTCTCTGTTTTTACCACCAAAGTGGATAACCTCACATTTATCCACATTATACTTCATCTGCCATGCATTTGCCCACTCACCTAACCTATCCAAGTCACTCTGCAGCCTCATAGCATCCTCCTCGCAGCTCACACTGCCACCCAACTTAGTGTCATCCGCAGATTTGGAGATACTACATTTAATCCCCTCGTCTAAATCATTAATGTACAATGTAAACAGCTGGGGCCCCAGCACAGAACCTTGCGGTACCCCACTAGTCACTGCCTGCCATTCTGAAAAGTACCCATTTACTCCTACTCTTTGTTTCTTGTCTGCCAACCAGTTCTCAATCCACGTCAGCACACTACCCCCAATCCCATGTGCTTTAACTTTGCACATTAATCTCTTGTGTGAGGCCTTGTCGAAAGCCTTCTGAAAGTCCAAATACACCACATCAACTGGTTCTCCCTTGTCCACTCTACTGGAAACATCCTCAAAAAATTCCAGAAGATTTGTCACGCATGATTTCCCTTTCACAAATCCATGCTGACTTGGACCTATCATGTCACCTCTTTCCAAATGCGCTGCTATGACATCCTTAATAATTGATTCCATCATTTTACCCACTACCGATGTCAGGCTGACTGGTGTATAATTCCCTGTTTTCTCTCTCCCTCCTTTTTTAAAAAGTGGGGTTACATTGGCTACCCTCCACTCCATAGGAACTGATCCAGAGTCTATGGAATGTTGGAAAATGACTGTCAATGCATCCGCTATTTCCAAGGCCACTTCCTTAAGTACTCTGGGATGCAGACCATCAGGCCCTGGGGATTTATCGGCCTTCAATCCCATCAATTTCCCCAACACAATTTCCCGACTAATAAGGATTTCGCTCAGTTCCTCCTTCTTACTAGACCCTCTGACCCTCTGTCCATGATGATGGACAAAAACTTAAAGTAAATATCATCGAGTTGGCAGAGCTGCATATGGCAGGGCCGACTTGACTCCGTATGCGAAATCTGTGGCTGCCCAAAGTCCACCAACGGGAATTAATCCAATTTCACCGTGCTGGCGTTGTGGGGCAATCATCGGCCTCATCAGTGTCAATTTAAACAGTAGATTTGTAAAGGCTGTTCGAGACTGGGGCATCTCCAGCGCATGTTTCCGCAACTGAACAAGTGTGCTGCAACACACCACGTGGAGGATGATGACCAGTATAGCGCGGATCCGGATATGCAATCCGAAATACCAGAGGAGGAAGTGTATGGGCTGTATTCGTTCCTAACAAAGAGCCAACCGATAATGATTAATGTGGGATACTAAGGCTATGAGGCCTAAGCTGAGTCCAGTCAATACCAAGTTGCGTACGTACACTAAAGAACTCATAACAGTGATTGGCAGTGCAGTAGTCAAGGTGTCATATAATGGTGCTTTGGATTGTTCCAGGCAATGGTCCAATGCTGTTTGGCAGGAATTGACTGGAAAAAATCAAATGGAATTGGAACGATATCAAAGCGTTGTCATCGGAGGATGATTTTTAATTTTTTTATTTTTTTTAATCGTAGCCAATCTTTCCAATTCTTTGTCAGATCACAAACGCCAGAGGTCACCTTGCACACATCAAGGATCACCCTGCGCTAATGCTCTTAGCCAAAAGGCCTAGAGCCCAAGCACCGTTCCTGGAAGTACTGCAATACCAGGTTCGTGCCATGGAGGTGGATGGGTCAGCAACCCCACCCACCTCCTATTTCCAAAAAGCATAGGAGAACCACCTTCCTGATCCAGGGAGAACCACGTTGGGGTCATGGTTACCCCCCTGTCAGGTCAGTTACGCATGATCTTAGCCAAAACTCCTGGTCTACTCAACTACTTCGGTAATTTCCTACCTAGATTGAGCATTTCATTAGAGTCACTGCACATGTTGCTAAGAAAAGGCGACAACTGGGTTTTGGGGTGCGTCTCAAGGTAGAGCTTTTGAGAAAGCTACTGATCTGCTTTGCTCTAACAAGCTGCTGGTACATCATGATCCGTGTAAGCATCTAGTATTGGCCTGTGATGCTTCGTCATATGGAGTTGGTTGCGCGCTCCAACAAACTAATGAGTCGGGTAAACTACAACCTGTTGCGTATGCTTCTAAAAGTTTGTCAAAGGCGGAAAGAGCCTACAGCATGGTAGAAAAAGAAGTATTAGCCTGTGTGTATGGGGTTAACAAGATGCATCAGTAACTGTTTGGTCTTCGGTTTGAACTGGAAACAGATCACAAGCCACTCATGTCATTGTTTTCAGAAAACAAAGGTATAAATACCAATGCATCATCCCACATTCAGAGGTGGGCGCTGACATTATCTGCCTATGATTATGTCATTCACCATAGACCTGGCACTGAGAATTGTGCCGATGCACTGAGCCGTCTGCCATTGCCCACACTGGAGTTGGAGACGCCACAACCTGCAGACCAGTTATGGATGTTTTTGAAAATAAAGGAACCCCTGTCACGGCTCAACAAGTTAAGACCTGGACCTGCCAGGACCTGGTATTATCGATTGTGAAATGTTGTGTCCTTAGTGGTGATTGGTCTGTCATACCCAAGCAAATGAGTGATGAGACCAAATCTTACAACCGTCACAAAGACGCATTATCCATTCAGTCAGATTGTTTACTGAGGGGTAATCGTGTTGTTATGCCTAAGAAAGGCAGAGAGAAATTTGTACATGATCTGCATGCTTCACTAGTCTGGAGTTTCAAGAGTTCATGAAACTCAATGGTATCAAACATGTGAGGTCAGCACCATTCAAACCCACATCTAATGGTCAAGTAGAGCGTGCTGTCCAAACCATCAAACAGAGTATGAAACATGTAACTCAAGGTTCACTGCTTGTCATGCATATTGCTTAGTTACAGGACAAGACCCCACACACTTACCGGGGACCCCCTGTTGAACTATTGATGAAGAGAGGTCTCAAGACCAAGCGCTCTCTTGTCCATCCTGACTTGAACAATCATGTGAATACAGATGTACAAGTCAGCAGTGGTATCATGATCGCGCTGCTGTGCCATGCGACATTTCTGTTAACGATCCTGTACTAAATTATGGTCAAGGTCCCAAGTGGATCGCCGGTACTTTTACGGCCAAGGAGGGTAACAGAGTGTTTATCGTCAAGCTCAAGAATTGGCAAACATGCAGGAAACATGTTGATCAGATAAAGCTGTGGCACACGGATGAACCGGAACAGTCTGAGGAAGACACAATCAGTGACCAACCAACCTACCCTCAGTCATCAAAGGACTCCGCTGTCATCAATGAATCTGGACTTTCAATCCCTGACATAGTCATTGCCACTCGCATCAGATCGGCTACCCAGCCCCCAGTCATAACAGACTCAGAACGCTCGCCCAAGGCTGGAGTTGAACTGAGACGATCAACTCGGGAGCGAAAGTCCCGGACCGTCTCAATTTGTAAAAAGACTGTTACTAATATCTTAAAGGGGGATATTGTCATGTATGTATGCTTGGGGTTACTAGCCACCAGGTGGCACCACTGTCGGAGGTCATTGGGCTGTATGCACGTGTGTGCAGCCCGGGTATAAAAGGCAAGCCATCATGTAATGTAATCACTTTGGGCCCTAATAAAGCAGAGCCAGGTTTGTACCTGTGTTAGTTTGCAGTATTCAGTCTATCGAGTTATTACATGCATAACAAAAACCTTTCACCTGAGCAAATGTACAATGCTGATGAGACAGCACTGTTTTGGCACTATGTACTGCGAAAGACATTAGCAGCAGCAGAAAAAACGCAGCCAGCAGGTGTAAAAGACGCCAAGGATAGGTTGACTGCTTGCTACTACAAATGCGGCTGGGACACAAGTGTAAGCTTGTGGTCATTGGGAGAAGCCAGCATCAAAGATGTTTCAAGGGCGTGAGAGTATTGTCAGTGCATTATTATGCCAATAAGAGCATGGGTAACCAGGGCAATCTTTCTGAACAAGTTTGAGAAGAATTTTGTCCCTCAGGCACATGCTCATTGCACAGAAGCTGGCCTTGAGGAAAACTTTAAAATATTCTTGCTGCTAGACAATTGCTCAGCACATCCTGATGCTGAGCTTTTGGTAAAGGATAACATCTACGGAATCTACTTACCTCCAAATGTTACATCACTGATATAGCCAATGGATCAAGGAATTTTGAGATCGATGAAGTGTCTGTACAAAAACGAGTTTATGAGGTGTTTGCTTAGGCATGGGAATAAAATCATTCTCAAAAGCTTTCTCTATCAAGGACCCCACATGGGCAGCTGCGGATGCATGGCTCTTGGTAACTGCAGACATCTTGGTCAATGCTTGGCATAACATCTGGCCAGCAATTATGTTTGCTGAAGATGATGCTGATGATGATCATCAGGACTTTCAAGGCTTTCGTGTGTCCAGGAGAAAGCAATGATTGCTCAACTTTTGGAATATGCGAGAGGGCTGACTTGTGAAGCTGCGCAGGAATTGAATGAGGACGATGTCATAGAAGTCATGGACATAGACAACGCTGCTCCCATTGTGCATGCAGTGACAGATGAAGAAATCATGCAGAGAGTTTTGCAACCTGAAGAAAAAAATGAAAGCAGTGAGGATGATGACGTCTGTGATCAAGTCGAAAAAATGCCCATTGACAAAGCAGTCAATTTTTGTCAAGAATTAATTCACGCCTTAGAGCAACGAAGCTTCATAAATGAAGAAGAAATACTGCAGCTCTACAGAATTCAGGAAAGATTAATAAAAACATAAGAAATAGGAGCAGGAGTAGGCCATACAGCCCCTCGAGCCTGCGCTGCCATTTAATACGACCTTGGCTGATCCGATCATGGACTCAGGTCCACTTTCCTGCTCCCCATAACCCCTTATTCCTTTATTGGTTAAGAAATTGTCTATCTCTGTCTTAAATTTATTCAATGTCCCAGTTTCCACAGCTCTCTGAGGCAGCGAATTCTACAGATCCAAACCCTATGAGAAAATAAATTTCTCCTCTTCTCAGTTTTAAATGGGCGGCCCCTTATTCTAAGATTGTGCCCCTTAGTTCTAGTCTCCTCCATCAGTGGAAACATTTACTCTGCATCTACCTTGTCAAGCCCCATCATAATCTTATACGTTTTGATAAGATCACCTCTCAATCTTCTGAATTCCAATGAATAGAGGCCCAACCTACTCAACCTTTCCTCATAAGTCAGCCCCCTCATCTCCGGAATCAGCCTAGTGAACCTTCTCTGAACTGCCTCCAAAGCAAGTATATCCTTTCGTAAATATGGAAACCAAAACTGCATGCAGTATTCCAGGTGTTTCCTCACCAATACCCTGTATAACTGTAGCAAGACTTCCCTGCTTTTATACTCCATCCCCTTTGCAATAAAGGCCAAGATTCCATTGGTCTTCCTGAACACTTGCTGTACCTGCATACTAACCTTTTGTTTTTCATGCACAAGTCCCCCCAGGTCCCGCTGTACTGCAGCACTTTGCAATCTTTCTCCATTTAAACACATTCCGAAGTCCGGAAAAACACAAAAACCGGCTCGGCCTCGGTCCCGAGGTTATCGGATTCGGGAGTTGTACCTGTACAAAATACGAACAAATATTCTGCCACCTTGACTTGCATTTTGCTCTTATCACAACCTCACATGAAGAGGGTGAGAACCAAATGTTTTCATGTTCTTCCCAAGGCTGTAAATTAAAGCAGGAACATATAACACAATTGCTTGGATCCTGCAGTTTCAGCTGATCAAAACATAAAAATCTAAAGAGAACTGTTTCTGAAGTGTAAATTGCCCATAACTCAAAAAGCACTTCAGGAACAATTGTTTGATTATGATTTTTATCACATCAGAGCTATTCGGTTTATTCCATGGAGAAATGGCCACTGGTGGATGCTTAAGCATCTAATTTGTGGTACAGTAATGACTTCAGATCACAATGTCCATAGGTCAATTTCAAAGAAGCTAATGATTGGTTGTAGGAAGGATTAACTTGCTAGAATTCTTGGAGCCAGGTCTTCAGCAGGTACTCCATTAATGTTTTACACAACCGTTCAGCTTTCATCTTCCAAGAATTTCATCTTTTAATATGCTCCTTTGAAAAGTAACGGTGTTTCTTTAATGGTTCTAATAGAACAGCTCAGTGGTCAGACTCAAACTAATATTACGACATTATAAAAATTCCTTCAGAGGGGGAGTCAAGTTATCTGGTCGTCACTGGCATTCAGAGTGATTCAGGGTTTTTAAAATAGTTTTCTAATTCTCTCCCCTGCTTTGCTGAAAGCTCGGACTTATGCTGGTGTAAAGTTTTGGAGATCCCACAAGCCCTCTGGCACCTCATCCAAATGTCATTCTTCATGTGAAGGCATAGTAAGTGAGCATTGACAGGCTATTCCACCGTGCATCTGAGCTTGTCTTAACCAAAGTCTACACAGTTAAGGAGCGATTATAACCATATCCCCTGGGGAAAAGCAGGTGGGCGAGCAGTTAGAATTGGCTGGGTACCTTACCTGCCGATGTCCCAAATGCATTCCACTGTCTTCAATTTTAATCTGGTCTTCTGAGCAGGTGGCAAGTAAACACACCTGAAGCCTATAAACATGCAGATCAGGATCTCAGGACATCATCAGGCCCAGACTGCAATTTTAACTATCGCCCGAGCCATTTTGGCTTTCTTTCCTGCCAGGTGAAGACAGCAGGAATATGATCCGGGACCAGAAGAGGCTATTTGAATGAAGGTTTTGGCCTCCTCTACCTCAAGCTCCATCCTTTCCTTTGAACAAGTCCCTCCCAAATCCCCCTCCCTGTGACTTACCTTCTTGCCGACAAGCTGGCCAAGAGCCTCCTGCTGCATGAATCTCCGCTTCCTGCCACCCAAAATTCAGAGGGCAGCTGACTGCCCGCATACAGATTCAGGCCTATGAAATAAAATTGGATGGGCTTCATGCTGCCAATGTTTAGAAGAGTTTGGCACTTGCCACTCACCCTGCCCGCTCGAAACTCACTCCAGGTGAAAATCAGGGCTAAACACTTTCACAAGAGCAAGGTCATCAGAGGAATGCAGAATGATTAGGATGCGGTACAGTCCAGTGTGGACTTGGATATGGTTTAGTGTGGGTTTAAATGTGGATCAGTGTGCACACTGATGCGACTCAACGTGAGTATGATGTGACTCAGCATGGGTATTGAGTCTCCTCAGGATCCACACTGAACCACACCACTGTGGGGACTGACTTCTCAAGTTGGTCACCGATGTGGCTCATTGTGGACACTGATGTGGTTCAGTATGAGTTCTAAGAAGGCTTATTGTGGGTATTGGCATGGCTGTGTGTGGGTACACAGCTCTAGCATGGCTCAATATGAGTGTTGGTACTAATGTAGCCCAATGTGGTTAGTAGTGGTCAATTGTAGATCAGATTTCCCAATAGTCCTCAATGATAGTGTAGGCGAGGACCAGGCAAACACAGGTGGTCAGTCTTAGTCTTCTTTATTAGCCAATTCTTTCTCTCCAACATTTCCTACCTAGACAGTGGCACCTTTGTATTTCCTCATTAAGGCCCTGAAAATTATATTTATTTATTTAAATATTTGGAATGCACAATTCGCTGAATTTGTCACTAAGAATGCACAATATGGTTACTGCATCATTTAAAATCAACAATGCTGTTTGCTTGTACTGTTTAACTGTGAGAATATTATTTGTAGCTATTATTTGCAATTTGTATTCTTATTACTTTCTTTGCATTATTTTTCGTGCATTTGTTGTTTCTTCTGCATTTTCTATTCCTGAATTGTTAGTAGTTGTAATTTCAAGTTACAGCAAAATTTAAAAGGTAGGAATTCCTCTGGTAATCAAGTGTCAGAGATGGCTCAGTGGTAGCACTCTTGCCTCAGTCTAAAGGTTATGGGTTCAAGCCCCACTCCAGGTACTTAAGCTCAAAATCTAGGCTGTCATTTCAGCACAGTATGAAAAGATTGTTTCATTGACAGACCTGCCCTCTCAAGTGGACATAAAAGACCCCGTGACAATACTTAAAGACCAAGGGAGCTTTCTAGGAGTCCATCCCGACAGTTATTGTTCAACCAACACAACCCAAAGCAAATGATCTGCTCATTATCCCATTGCTGCCACATTTTCCTACATTACAAAAGTGATTAAGCTTCAAACCACAAGTACTTTTCATGTACCAATCTGGTCCTAGGCCTAGACTGGTCAATAGTATTTATGCTGCAGCATTTGTAGAATAGGATCCAGCTGTACAGTTGAGGAGGAAACATTGCATTGCTGACATTCTGCACTCCCAGGAGACAAAAAGTCAGTTCAAAAACATGCTGCAATGTTATATTGCAGTGACATTTACATTGTCTGCACAGCTATGTTGAACTCAAATTTTGAAGTGTATGACTCCAGGGTGAAGAGTTCACACCACACAATCTGATGTAGTGTTGAATATTTTGTAGTGTACATTGGGGTTTTACTGAATCTGTGTCATGCAGTTTACTTGTGGCAAAAACCCTATCCCCTAATTTCTGGGAACAGTTCAGTGTTGCTTCGTTCCACTTGTTGCTTCAATCTTTTCATCAATATGCCATTTTTGACTTGGGGAACAGAACATGAAATAATATTTTTATTCAAAAGTTTAGCTGAGCAGAGTTAAAGTGGTTTTGGGGGTTTGCATGTGGCTTTGCTTCGCTGTTTCGGTGTATTTCTTTTATTATGTCACTATGAACTCTCACTGGATCCTGAATGTTTGTTTTTTTCTGCTTCGTGCCAATTTTCCACACTGCAATCTAGAAACACTGACTCTTTAGTGCAATATGAGCTCTGAGTGACCTCTCGTCCCTCTCCTAATTAGTTGTTATTCAGTTGTGTGTCTTGATAATGAGTGTTGGTATGTACTTGACTGCAGGGGCAGCATAGCCTATCTTTATCCTTTCCTCACCACATGTCCACATGCCCACAATGCACATAAGTTGCTGGAAAATATTTAGGAACAGGAATGATGGCAAATTATCTTACCCGAATCCAGGTTAATTGTTGCACTCCTACTGCCACCTTACTAAGATCAGATAACTTAGCACAATCTGGAATGTTCTTGATCTGTATAAATCAACTATAAACTGATAAACCTGCTCAAGGGAGACTTGGCAAACCTTTCTTTTTTCGATGTTTATCTCTTCTTTTAAGGATGCTGATCCTTGATGGGTTATGGTTTCACAGAGAAGTGATAGCCCTCCAGTATCTCACCTTCACCATCCTATCAGCATGAGCCTTGACGATAAGGCCCTGAATTTCCTGGGAGTCCACTCAGCCAGTGCAAGTGTAGCAAAGTGGAACACCACACATCCTCAAGAACAACAACTTGAATTTATGTTGTCCTCTCGGAAGCACATTGAGACAAAAATCATTTGGTGAAAGATGCCCTTTGGAATGCTCAAAACCTGTAGAAAATGTTGGAAATACTCAGTAGGTCAGGCAGCATCTGTGGAGAGAAAAACAGAGTTAATGTTTCAGGTCGATGACCTTCCATCAGAAAGGAGTCAATGGCTTCAGGAGTGCAGGGAAGAAAATTGGCGTGGAGAATTTGAAAGAAAAAAAATAGCAATGATGAAAGCACTGCTTGAAGCGCAATTTAAATTCTGCTAGCAAACTGATACTGGAATTGTCAGACATATAAGCAGTAACACTATTCAAAAGGAAATGCAGTAGATTCTGGCTGATATGGTTCCTGGTCAGATCAGTGAACTAAAACCAAACAAGAAATTTATCATCATCATTGTAGATGAGATAAAAGACAAAAGAAAACCAATTTCACTGAACCTCAGGTACCGCCACAAGTACGGTATCTGGAAAAGTTGTCTTATTTTCAAAGGAGATCCTAATATGGAGGAGCTGACAGAACAATAATTCAGTGTTTTGAATCATACAACCTGAACTATGAAGGGTATTTTACTTTAATGGGACTTTAGTCATAGGCGGTCTTAATATGATAAAATTACCTCTTTATTCCATGGATACCAAGTATCAAATATTGTGTCCCTTAAATACTCCAATGCATATTTTAATGTTAAAATAAATTTCAAACAAATATATTGGCTTTCTTGCATTAAAAAGCACTATGCTGTAACATGGTTATTTTGGCCTATGTGGTTGCCTAGTCTGCTAAGAAGCTCACTTTTGACTATTCCCCTCTGACAACTAAAACATTTATGTCCTCAGAATCCTCTAGTCACATTCGTATATAACATACTTTCAAGAATCTTCCTAACTGATAATTATGTTGGTGACTGCTTGTCTGTCTAAATGGATAGTGACATTAATAGAAAGACTACTGCTACTAGACACACATCCATGGGGGATCAGGGGTTCCCACGTACCTTTCTCACCTCCACAACATCATATGCAGTTTTGGGGGACTTACTGGAGAGCAGGCAGGCTTCTGGTTCTGAGTTACTCAGTTGTTTGGGAATCTGGGAGAGGGTCTTCTTAGCTCTTCGAAAGTCCTCCGCTTTTATCCCAAAGCTATATGCAATTACCCTGAGGGAAGATTTTCCAGAAAACTAACCAGCTTGTGCATGGATCTATCCATTTGGTCTCTGGTAGCTGCTATCTTGGAGAGAACTTCTTTGTTCAACCCATCCCTGGTCACGTGGGTGGGAGGATCGGAGATAATGGTGATCAGCCCCAGTGCAATTAGAGGGATGCCTTTCAGGCATCTGCCCCTGTCATAGGTTTGCAGATCCAATTGCTGGTTCAACAGGGGCCTACTACAGATACATGACACTGACTTTCATTTAACAGAAACAGTTCTTTCTATTCTGACAGCAATACGCCACACTGTGACAAGTTATTTTGCATATTTCTAGCAAAACTGTCTCATCTAAAATTAATGAATCAGAGCTGCTACTTGAAATCAGTGGCCAGTTACAGATTGCCTTTTCAAATTGCTGTAGCTGCCATGTCCTTCTCGCACCAATCAACCTCAATGAGATGGCTGCAACATCACTTAAAAGTCCTCAGTTTATCTGCACCGTGAAAGCAAAATTCTGATGCATCAACCAGTTATCCTCCAATACACCCACAGCTGCCCCCAGACAGAATCCTGAGACACACTTGTGTTCTGTATATATATGTCTGCATTTATTTTACTTTACTTCTGATGACTCTGAAGTTTCCTGCACCTATTGTTTTCCCAAATGTCTTTGTTTTTCTCCTAAAGATGCTGACTGTGACTAGGGTTTGATTCCGATGCCCAAGTGGCTATTTCTCATATCTGAGCCTGTGTACTGAGTGAAAGCTGACTTCTTGCCATTCTAGAGCAGTACAATCAATCTGATCCTGTTCTCACTCAATGTCCACATGGGTGAACATTTCAGTGGGTCACAGAATTCCCCATGTTGCTCACAAAATGTGCTGAGTCAGAATCAGTGTCACAACATCAGTGATTACTGAGGTCATGATGCCCTTCCTTTGCATATGCGCAGTGCCAAACTGTTACAGCCACTCACACATATTCACTGTGATTTCTAATGAGGAAGCTGGTTCACATGGAGACCGGCTCCACTAGTATGCTTTAATAAAGGACAGCAGTGCATTTAGGTTGCTCTCAATGCAGAAGTGATGCAGTCAAAATTGCCATCTTTCAGACAAAACATTAAACCGAGGCCGTGTCTGTCCTATCAAGTGAACACAAAAAATCAACAAGGCACTATTCAAAGAAGAGCAGATACTTTTTCCTAGTGTCCTGACCAATTTATCCCTTAACCAACACAACTAAAACAAATTATTTCGTCATTTATCTCATAACTGTTTGGAGGACACATTGGCTACCACTTTTCCCTACATCAGAACAGTGACTACACTTCAAAAGTACTATTTGGCTGTGAACCACTTTGAGATATTCTGAGGTCATGAAAAGTACTAGATAAAAGCATGTTCTTTCTTTCGCTCTTGCACAATCAGGATTTAGAAGCAAGAAAATATTAAATTGCCTTTACACCTACAATCACAAACACTGTTAAATCTTATACTCAAAGCTGCCCTATGTCTAGGTCTATTGCATTGACTGTGAGTGGATGGAGATTTAGCAACAGGCGGACAGTGATCCTCTGCTAGTGATTCAGCAGCTGTGTAATACACACTGGCCTGCTGTTATATGGCATTGCTGCAATATTTCAGTCCAATTACCTGCCATTCTCAATTTGCTGGTAAAGGTCTTTCTGAAGAAGATTGTGCTATTTTATCTAATAACTTTCTCAGTCTGGGCTTTCAAATTAATAGTTATTTCTTTGGTGTGCCATTCTTGCTGAAACAGAATGTTCTATAAGTAATTACTTCATTGAGCTTTGTTTGCAAACAATAAATACAGAAGTTAGAAGTATTAGTTCTGATAACTGGCATCAAGGAGGGAGGCCCTACCGTACTCTAACTTTTATTTCACAGGAAACTCTGATCACTCCACTTTTCAGTTATTTTTTTAGCTCATTTAAGGCTCATTCATGGCTTGATGGTGGACAAGCAGTCAGACAATATTCATGGAATCTAGAGTGGTGGTGGATAGATAAAGCTGTTAACCAACATA